>NC_139249.1:28614735-29154861 GCF_977018435.1 Lepisma saccharinum | reverse complement strand
AAAACTTTGGTAGTCATTTTCTCAAAAACAGGTCTTCCAATTTTTTTAAAAAAGATTGCATATCACACTTACACTACTACTCAATAAGTATACAAAATATGAAAATGGGAAATCCGGAGTTATGCTAGATTTAGGTTAGGTTTGATTAGGGTAATGTAGGTTAGGTAATGCATGATAACATATATTGATAGACAAATTACTAATATTCAAAATAAAAGTAACAGAAATCAAATACAATATTGTTTGAATTAACATACATGAATATGATGTTTAAATTCCCGTTTATTAGAAATACAGGGTGACTCAAAAGTCTGGTTCCATAGGAAACTCAGTTATTAGTGCACATAGCAAAAAATGAAAGTTGGTGGAAGTAGGTGAGTTTCAATCTAAAGTGCTTGAATTTTCAATGTAGGATGCACCGTTCAGGATGTACACTGGTATATAACTATAATTGGTAACCAAGAATGCCATATGCTTGGCCCAGAATACTGTATGGCATTGCAATATCACACAGTAAAGGGCAACTTAAGAATAGATGGTGATAATTACAGACGAAGAAAACAAGTAAAAAATGTGATCATGTGACGAGCATTCCCCCTCCCTTTCCAGACCACTTAAAAAGGCTAAACCTGTAGCATACAGGGATTTCATCAAGGAGGAGGGTTTTTTCAAAAACAGTTTATCCAAATTCACATTACCAGTATTTTATTACAGTTTAATTACTACTACTATCACTATTAATCCTGCTGCTGTAACAACTAATACCATGACTACTACTACTATGAAATAAGTACAGAAATATAACAAGTCCATAAATATATTAATGAAACGAAACAATATTACTTTCTAGTCAACTGTTATTTATATATGATAGATGAGATATTTTAAGTGTGAAGAAAATCCATGAGAACAAACAAATATATTAAAATAAATTGAAATAATCCTATGCATAGTATGGAAATCACCCAATCATCACTTCCTAATTTAACCAGAATTTATAGCATTGCAGTGGCATACAGCAGTGGTTCCCAAAGTGTGAGCAGCAGCACCCTAGTGCACCATGGCTGGCTTACAGGGGCACTGGGAAATGATCCAATATTTTCACTGAAATTACACTTACTGTAATAATACTGTATTCCGGGTCAGGCATGTGGCATTCTTGGTTACCAATTAGAGTCGTACCAGTGTACATCCTGAACGGTGCATCCTATGTTGAAAATTCAAGTACTTTAGATTGAAACTCACCTACTTCCACCAACTTTCCCCTCTTTTCATTTTTCGTAATGTGCACTAATAACGGAGTTGCGTATGGAACCGGACTTTTGAGTCACCCTGTATTTCTAATAAACGGGAATTTAAATATCATATTCATGTACGTTAATTCAAACAATATTGTATTTGATTTCTGTTACTTTTGTTTTGAATATTTGGAATTTATTTATTTGAGAAAATTTCAGATACAGCACAGGTGGCCATTTTACACTGAAATTGTCAACAATGAGAAGGCAATAATTATAATAAAGATAAAGATAAAAAAATAAAATAAAATAAATAAATAAAAATAAATAAGAAATAATTAAGAGTAACAAAACAACATAAAAGTGAATAGCAAATGAACAAAAAAATAAGTAAGAGATGGCACTATGTGATATTAATTACAAGTATGTCTCGTAACGCAACTCCCATGCTGCATTTGGGATTGAACCAAGAACCTCTAGATTTAATTGGGTGATGTAGCTATTCGTCATTCATCTCTCAGATGGTTATCACTCGCTTGGCCTAAATGTGACAAATGCAAGAGGTTACCTTTTAAAGGAATGGCGATAGAAATTAACTTAGATTAGATATGGGTTTTATACTCTCCGTGACTGAACCGATATGGATTGGTTAAGGAAAGGATATTACTTGCCTTACAAATATATGGAGATTGTTCCTAGCTTGTCCTCTCAACTATCACTTGTCTCTTGTCACACACCATCGTCCAATAGTCGTTCCCCACTTTGCTCCTCTCTCACAATCCGTAGTCCTTACTCTCTCTCGTATTCTCGCCAACTGCCCACACTACCTGACAATCCCAACACTCACCTCACGTTTGCCTAATTGCTTATTCCGCATTCCTTTCTCTGCTTCCTGCCCAATACCTTGGGTACGATACGCTCCTCTACCCCTAATGAAAATCTTTTGATTTTCACCTAAAGATGAAAAATTTAAAGCTGTATTCCATATCGATCCTTTCTATGGAGAGATTTTTTTTTATTACAAAATATAGTCCCAAAATTATTGAATTAACATACCATAACCGAAAATGTGAAATTTGAGTAATATTGTTCTTGAAAAAAGGAAAAGGAACGGAGAAAAATAAACAATAAATAAACAAAATAAATAAACAATACTTGTCAGCGTATGAAAAGTGAACACTGACATGTGAGTTTGTTATGCTGACTCATGTATGCAATGATTGAGAGTTTTACGTCACACACTTTGACGTTATGATTGTCTATGCATAAAATATGTAAACACACAACACGTAACACAATTATAAGGTTATTGTTCCATCCGTATTGACCTAATTAAAAGGTGTATGGCACAGTAACACACTAACGAGGTAATATGTCATCAATCCTGTAAACACTGACACTGCACGACACTATTAAATATTTTGAAGTTAATTATTTACAAAATCAGCAAAGTTTGTGATACTCATCCGAGTTACACTTGCACACATATGTCATATTATCGATGTAAATTTCACCGTCTCTTACTTTAGTGTATCATGTAAATATCGCTGTCGTTTTTATTTATAATATATGTCAATTATCACAGTAAATATTTAATTAAAAAACTTGAAGTTAATCAAAATATATACACTGTATCAGTAACTGTCCTTGAGTAATAATATATGTACATGAATTTATGTATTTGAAGATAAGAATATAATAGTGTTCGATAGATAAAATCACAGCACTAACATTTGTCCATAAAATAATCCTTGAGTTATCCTGATTCTCACAAAGAGTTCAAGTAAAATACCATAATTTTACTCTTGTTATCATCACTTAATAGTCTCTGCATATAGCAATGAAGTTTCTTCTTGAACCAAACCATGTATATATATGTATATAGTCAATTCCTTGTGGCCGTGAAAAATGTTTTTCACTGTGATGCATTAACTTTGCAGCTACAAATATTGTCATTGATGAAAAACGTACAGTAGAGAACTGCATATCATCGAATTGTAAATGTGAAGTATTTAGTTGTATGTAAATATTCCTTCAAATCGATGTATATATTATCAGCGTTGAATATCGGGTCTCACTACTACTTGACTTCAGTAGGAGTTAATTAGAATAGAATGAAGGAGATCCGTGTTAAACGATTTGGTGCTTATCAACTGATTTCGCTGAACTGCGTAATTAAAATTGATGAAAGGTCTAATTGTAATTCCTGTTTCCACGTGTCGAAAAAATAAAAGAAAAATCTCAGAAATAAAAATCTTGAGAAATTCTCAAAAAAAATCGTAGGACAAATAATTCCTCTGCGTCCTTCAGGTGTAATTCGTGTTGATTTCTTATTTCTCCAAGGTTTTAGCTGGTGACCATCTCTAGACATTGACATCTGTGAAAAAGTTGAACTGAGGACTGTTAATATGGTTTCATAATATTGTTAAAATGTTCATTTCACCGTTAAAATTTGAATTATCTGTGAGGCAATTCAGGTAGGTTTTGGAAAGGAAATTTGCTTCATATACCGAACAGGCATTTCCTCCTGATCGTTAGTGTAATGTTGTGTGTGTGAGAGAACTTAATATGTCGGTATGTGTAGAGGTTTTGTTGAGACAAGGGCGCCTCTAAGTCACCCTTATTTTAAGAAAGTAGTACTTGTAAATATTTCAAGTATGAAAAATCTTGTAGTTGAGGGTTGTTATATTTGAGGAAATGGAATTTGAAAAGGAGTACCGATTCAGTCATAACATTTACTCTTACTATAAATTACCCAAATTCTAATTAATGCCATCCTTTACACACCAAATATAATTACAATCTTGAGAAGGAAAAATAATAAATATAACTACTAATAATTACTAAAAGCGATTGAACTTTATATATGAATTGAACGTAATATTGTAAATACTCTTGAGAGTGTTATGAGTGTATACTGTAGACTACTGCAAAATTTAAATTACGTATAATTGATTTCTGAAAATATATGAATGCTTAAATTTACTGAAAAAATTTATAAATAACGATTGAATGAAATGAAATACTTTAAATATTACCTAAAAAAAATAATGTGTCGAACGATCGTCCTTCTGTTAGTATAATATTGTTAAAAATAACGTCATTAATAAAGGTTAATTGTAAAATACACAACTTGCTGATAGTGTTCATGACAATTGGAATACGTAAAATAATATTCTAAGAATCCGAAATTTCGTTGACCATTATAGACTCTTTCTCCCCTAATGATATTGCAATCAGCCTAAGAATACAAAAAAAATATGGAGAGAAAAAAATGAAAGTTGACAATTGGTAGTGTGTAACTATATGCATATGCACCTAAGATTAAATGACATAAAAATGAAAACTTAATTGCAATTTATATTCCAAATGTTGCCAGATGAAGAAATATCGTTCTGAACAGACATACAATTCCATGTTCCCTTGTATCTTTCGATCTGATAACCTGAGTTGAAAGAATGCTCTGTCGCAGTTTATTCAGTTCCCCGGCTAATGTGGAATGTGAGATATCTGCTGTTTAATTTGCAACGTGTTGGTTACTTCATGTTAAGAGAGAATTTTGCTCCTGTCGATGTAAATAGATATTGTTGCCGGAAGAAACGAATAGAATGCCTCACTTGCATATTTCTTCAGTTGTTCTGTCTTCCTGAATGTCACTCCAGTTTCCCCATTGCTTAAAGAGAAATGAATTTTCCCGGTGCATCCGCGTTGAACTTTACCCTTTTGCTGACGAAAGACATTTTACCATGAAGGCAGTTGAAATTGACTTTGGATATCGCTTCGAGAAGTATAAAATACATGTGAGGGAAATTTTAAGTGGGAATTTTACAAGATGGGAAATTTCTACCATGTGTCAAAACAAAATTAGGAAGTACTCTAAGGGTGCGTTCCGAAAGTCTTAACGAAACGAACGCATTCAACGAAAATAACTGGGCTCGTGAATCTGGTGAAACCAGTTATTTTACAGACTTATGGGACGCGCTAGGCGAAAGCGCAGGCGCAGCGTTTTGTTTAGAGAAAGTTTCTGCATGGCGTCAGCGGAAGGAATGTCCTTATGGCAAAAATAAACTCTATTATGGCCACTGTTACTCATTTTAATCACATTCTAAGAACGGTCAAGGCATACTTATCTTGTGCATGTTGCTTCATATCGCTATCTGTTAAAATTATAATACATTTTCCGAACTAGTGCAGTTTGAATCCATCAGCACGCGCTTTGTCTGCAAGGAGCAGACGATTTTCACGGAACAAACCAGCATCCTGGCCCGTGCGTTTGGTGAATCTCGTTCTTGCACGAAACGCACGGAATGCGACTTTTGGGACAGCATAATGAAACTCACGAAACGCATGGAAGCACTTATGGAACGGACAGTTACCATAACTCGTTTAACGCGTTAAACTCGTGCGACTTTCGGAACGGGCCCTAAATAACTTGATTATAACATTCAATAAACTAATCGGGTCGTATTTGGAATGAAATATCCCAAATTAGATGGATCAATGTAACTTACATGTTTAATGAAAGATACTTTACAAGACTGTCGTAATTCATCTCATGACTGTGTCGTTAAATTGTTAATAAAATGTGACAAGTGGCTGCTGATAACTCACGATCGTAACTGTATGTGTAAAATACTACTTATTTCTTCTATGCTCTTAATTGACTTATTACTCTTCATATTAGATTTCAAATCTAGCTTTTATGTAGAGTTATGTAAGAAAAATATACAAAATAATTAAATCTCAATGTAAAATGCGTATAATTATAAAGGTAATCTTACTATTTATATTATTTCCATGTGATACATTTTATTATGAATATCAAAGAACTCAATATGTTCACTATTCTCTTCGTTATTATAATTATCTATATTATAATTCTTATTATCGCTCTTATTTAGTTATTATTGATCTGTAGCTCGTTTAATTGAATAATTTACTGGCTGTATGCCTAGTCAGCTCTTATTATAACTGTTCTCTTTATTTAACGTTATTTAAAACTTATAAAACTGATAATCTCATATTTCTGTCATTTATTTAGTTATTAAAATTATAAATGTAATTAACTTAAATTTAACAATTGAAATATTAAAATGTGTACTTGTTTAAACCCTATTTTGACTAACCACGCTAAATCATAGAGAATTTTAATTTTCCTTACCGAATGTGTTTAACACATTTTATTCATAAAAAATACTAAAGTCTATTATCGACTTACACTATTTATCTTTTGTATTTCACAAAAGATTATTTCCATCAGTTCTCTGCAGGCCTACAGAAATCTGAGGAAAATTCCTTGCGTGCGCGCTGTTTACATTCATTCCCGTTGTTCACTATCCGTGAATACAATAATATTAATGATTATTATTTTTGCGCGTTACTGTACTTGTTGTTCATTATTATGAAACCTCGATGACTACGATTTATAACTAATGATTTTAGTGTGGTAATAACTAGTTTTACACTGCCGTGCAATTATTAAGGACTAAACAATAATATTTCACATAATTTTAGTGTTTGTTCGTTTAAAAAAAATATTTGCAAGATGTAAAATTTATTTAGTGCATCAGAGTACTGAAAAGGAAGTTACGTACAGGGTAAAAGGTATGTTCTCACTCATTCACTCCTGACTGTTCCTGTTCTTCAGTCTCATCATCACCATTTACATTCTCATCGCCGCTACCGTGTTCCGAAGCATAGTATTTCTTCAATCTCTGGACCGAAATTGAGTCTACGACTGTCTGTCCCCGTTTTGTCTTATATTCCGCTTTGTAAACATTGGGATTTTCTTTTGCTATAATTTTACAAGGTCCTTTATATAGGCTACTAGTAGTGGTAGTGGGCCGGAGCACCAACAGAAAATGAGGCTCGGTGAGGCTCGCCTTAATGGATTTTTCTTGTAAGGCATGAGCCTCATTTTCTCGCAGTGTTGCCAACACCTTACTCGAAAAAATCACCAAGGTTTTTTTTTTGGGTCTAACGTAACCTAAAGCAAGGAGCTGGCAATCTTGCTTGAGGTTTTTTAATGGTTTGCTCTTGTAAGGCATAAGCCTTATTTTCTCGCAGTGTTGCCAACACCTTACTCGAAAAAAAATCACCAAGGTTTTTTTTTCGGTCTAACCACCTAAAGCAAGGAGCTGGCAACTTTGCTTGAGGCTTGGTTTACAGTGCATAAAGCAAGGAGCTGGCAACCTGGTGGTTTTGCCATAGCTTTTTACAAAAAAAAGAGAGTGGAGAGAAAGAGAGGGAAGAGATAAACAACCGACAGCCTACCTACAACTTTTTTTTGGTCTAACCTAACCTAAAGCAAGGAGCTGGCAACTTTGCTTGAGGCTTGGTTTACAGTGCATAAAGCAATTTTTGCCAACCTACATATACTAAACAAGGAGAGTTGGTACTGCCGTAAAAGAGAGAGAGGTGGGTGGATGGCAACACAAGCGCGCGCGTGTGTGTGCGTGTGTGCGTGTGTGTGTATAATATGTAGCATTATTAACTAGAGTGTGTTGGCAATTTACTTCCAACTAAAAAAAATAGAGATGCCAACGTTGCTGTAAGATGAAGAGAGAGAGAGAGATTTATGGCTGGCAACAGTAATAAGCGAATGCGCCATATCGTAATTTTCCAACTCCGTATATCGTGATTTTTGTAAACCTCTCTCGGGGAAACGATGTGCCACACACACACACACGCGCGCGCGCCGTATTCTTAAATAACTAACAAGAACAATGAATCTTTTTGGCTTCCGCAAACAGATCAACTTGGAGACTGCACCGCCAAATTTCAATAACCTCTTACCTTCCGTGTTATCTAAACTCAATGGTTTACTGATCGTTCACCTCAACAGCATTTGGACGAAACTGAATGACGATGTGGGCAAGATGTTTTATGTTTTTAATAACAATTTACATTTCTACGAAATTCCGATCGATGGGAAACTTCAAATCACCGTGAATCCGGTGAACGCAGGCGAAATCAAAATTTCTACCGGCAAGAATATTTTTCGAATCAAGCACGACAAGATGCTTTGTAACATTACGTACGATGTTTCCGCAGGAGATTACCTGTACGTGGAACTCCTCGGAGATTACGACAAACTTATTCCTCTCTTCGTAGAATTACGAATCGTCTATCCTATTATAAATAACCGTTAACCAAAAATGCCTAACGACATTTTCGGCAACACCAAGCGTGTAGACCATGCAGAAGAGATTCTCATGTTGGACATTCGAGTTAAGAAGTTGAGGACCGATTTGATCGCTTTGCAGGAGACCTTAAACAAAAGTTTAGAGTCGGAAATTGCCACGCTCCAAACGCAATGTCTCGACCCCATTCTGAAAATTGATTCCGAACTGAAGACGCTGATAAAAAATTATATCGACGTACCTTCTTACGACAGCGTTCAAAATATACAATTGAGCGTGGATTCGCTTCAAAATGATTTGGCCAAATTACAGCAATTTCAATCGAAAAATGAAGATTTGGAAAAATTGAAACTCGAAATCGACGAACGAACTTCCGCAATAGAAAAGAATTTCTCTGAACTTCAAACCGTCGTGAACGATATAGACGCAGAACGCTTGCATGTCGTCGTTTCCAAATTACAAGAAGAATTCACCGGCACGTTGGAAGAAATTAAATCCAAGTTGCAGACTTTGGAAGATACCATGACGAACCTACCATCGTCGGACGAACTGCAGGTCATCGGTAAAAACGTCGCGAACATAAAAATTCAATTGGAGGCGTATCGAGATTTCGAACACATTCAAACCACCATCGCTACGCTTCAGGCGTCTCTGGAATTGATCAACGAAGAAATTAAAAATATTCACGCTGAAGCGAGAGCGTTGACGAGCATTCAAGACACGTTGAGCACGGTTCAGCAGAAGATCGAATATTTAGAAAATTTGAACGTCGAAACGAATCTCGCTCATTTTCATCACGTACTCGACAACATACAGGGTGACTTGGAATCGTTACGGACGAGCGTGCCTTCGAGCGAAGATTTGGAAAAATTGAAAACGGCGGTGACGGCACTATCCGATTCGAGCGACATCAAAAGTTCGTTGAGCGAACTCGAGAGTAGGGTGGCCAATCTCCCCACCTCCAAAGAATTGCACGCTTTGAAAAGAAACATATCTCGAATGCTGAAACGACTAGAAACGGAAACGGCGAACGTGGAACAGATTCGAGACGAAATTAGTTCGCTGGTGTCGACGCTGCCCACTTCGCAGAGCGTCGCCGACCTTCACACGCAGTTTACAGAGATGCGAAGCATCGTGAACGATCTTACCGAGAAGAGCTCGAAATTGAATCAAGTCGAGAACCTTCAGAACATCGTCGTCAACGTCAGAGATCAAGTTGGAGTGCTGGAATCCACGCAGGAATCGACGCTGGCCTCTTTCGGTGCCAAGTTGCAAGAACTCAACGAAAACTACAAGCAGTTGAACGTGGAAGTGAAAATCAAACCGTCGTTTTCTACCGTAACGGATACCATAATCGAGCATTTGCTGCCCATCGAAAATAAACTCGGACAAGTTCACAGTAATCTCGTCACCTTCGACACTAAATTCGCCAAATTGTTCACCTTGCAAGCCATCGAAATCAACAGCGTTCCCAATCAACAGAGAATCTCCACGTTCGTCGAAGGTAACAAACTGTACATGTTGCATCCTTATCATCCGTACTACAAGTTTCTCCTCGATGGAACAATTCAGATAAACGAATTTTCGTACTGGTCTCACGGCAGAAAAGCTAGCGTTCCCACCATGACCTTAATATCGAATCGTGGTGTCCAGAAAGCAGGAAACATTCCTCTGGCACGTTGGAACGAAACGCGCAACATATATGAAATACACGAAGACGAAGATCTCACTGTTTTCGACGTGAGTGCCGGCGATAAGCTGATCATTCAAAACGCGAGCGAGGTGCCACCTTCTTTGAATCCCTTCACGCTGGTGCTTCTCTTCAAACGTAATCTCTAAACAAAAAAAATGTCTAGGCAAGCCATCGTCGAAGAATTGCATAAACCTGCACGCCGCAACTACGAACGTTTGGCTGTGGTAACCAAGGGCATCGACGACCTCTGGCAAAGCGACCTCGTGGAGATGAGCAGCGGCAATTTGAAAAACGTACATAAATGGAACAAGGGCAACAAGTACCTTCTCACCGTCATAGACACGTTTTCGAAATTCGCATGGGCTCTACCTTTGAAGGCGAAAACGGGATCGTGCGTCGCGGAAGCATTCAAATTAATTTTTCGCGAAAGCGGCAGACGACCTCGGTTTCTGCAAACGGACAACGGTAAAGAATTTTACAACGCCGTATTCCAAAAGTTTATTCAAAAACATGGCATTCGACATTATTCGACCTTCAGTCACATCAAAGCCAGCATCGTGGAAAGATTCAATCGAACCTTGAAAACACACATGTGGAAACGATTCACGCTTCGGGGAAATTACAAGTGGGTCGACATCCTGCCGGAACTCGTCGACACCTATAATGATACGGTACACAGAACGATAGGCATGAAGCCAGTTGACGTTACCAAGTCTGACGAGCAGCGTTTAATTTCTACAGTTTACTGTCCAAAGTACACGCCCACGACAAAAAAAGCTAAATACAAAATTGGAGACCGGGTGAGGATCAGCAAATTCAAACGCACCTTCGAGAAGGGGTTCACAAAAAATTGGAGCACGGAACTCTTTACGGTGGTTCGAGTTTTACCCGGAAACCGACACACGTATATAATAAAAGATAGTAGCGGCGAGATTTTGAAAGGAAGATTTTACGAAGAGGAACTCTCTAAAACGAAACACCCCGACACGTACCTCATCGAGAAAGTATTGCGTAGGAAAGGTGACAAACTGTTTGTCAAATGGCTGGGACTTCCGGAAAAGAGTTGGATCGACGCGAACGAAGTGATCTTGTGAGTACGTGGAACGTGGTGAAGCGTCTACCGGATCCGGAAAGTCAAACGAAGAAAAAGAACGGCGAGTTGCTTCCCGACAGCATCCGCTGTCTGATCGTAGGTCCTTCGGGGTGTGGGAAAACGACACTGCTCGTGGACAATTTTCTCCTCGCACCGAATTGGTTAGATTGGAAGAACAGGCACCTGTACGTGTTCTCGAAAAGTTTGGAGCAATCCAAATACCAGCAACTGATGAAACTGTACGATGGTCTGGACATTGCAACGTTCGCATCGGAAATAAAACCACTCGACGATTGTCGTGAAAATTCAGTTGTTGTGTTCGACGACGCCATCCTGGAAAATCAAAATGAAATTCGCAACTTTTTCACGCAAGGTCGTCACAAAGGAATGGATTGTTTCTACCTAGCTCAAACGTTTTCCAAAATTCCAAAACAGTTAGTACGCGACAACGCTAATTTCATATGTTTGTTTCGTCAAGATCACACCAACCTCAAGCACGCGTACGATGACTACGTAGGCGGAGACATGAACTACAATCAATTTTCGGAACGCTGCTGCTCTACTTGCTGGAACGGTGACGATTTCGGATTCGCGACGATCGACATGACGAGGAAACCCAACGACGGAAAATACAGAAACAAAATCAACGACTTTCTAAACGTTGCAACGTTGTGAGAAACGACGTGTATAAATAACGTCATGACGAAACGAAAAATCGAGGACGAAAATCTCAAGTTGCGAAAATACCTCGCGAAACGCTTCAAAGGTTGGAAATCCGAGAATCGCGGATTCTACGAAGAGAAGAAACGTCAGGATCAACCTGTGATCGATGCCATCAGCGGTCTAGGTAAAGAAATTAAAAGTGTCACGGAACAAAATAAAAATTTGATCAACGAACTCGTACCGCTCGCAGCTAAAAGTTACGCCGTACCCACGCCCATTTCGAGCATTCCTTCGACACCGTTCGAACTGAAGGATGCACCGGCACGACGCCGAGCTATAGGTAGCACGTCGTCGTCTTCGGATAAAATCGAGTTGGGACCTTTGGCGCGAGACTACCTGAGTACGGGGAAATTCGACAAGGATGAAGTGTTCGGATTGTATCCCAGCATGGAAACCAACGAAGGCGGTGGTGTGGTGTGGAAGATTGGGAAATCGAAGGTGACCTTCGAAGGCAACGACATTAAAGTCAATTTAGGCGAGAAGAGTAGTGGGGTTTGTGGTGGGGACAGCGCCACTTACAAGTGTAGAAAAGGCGAGGCTATTTGATTGAACAATCAGATTTGTTTATACTTAAAACAATGCCAAGATGGGGCCTGTACCCCAATTTTTCAGGTGTGATATGCTCTGATTTTTAAGAAATTCTGAATTTCTAGTGTAGAAAAGGCGAGGGCTCAACAGATAGATTTACCCATACTTAAGACAATGGCAAGAGGGGCCTATACCCCAATTTTTCAGGTGTGGAGGTTTGGGTTTAAGTCCTCATAAAATATGAAGCCTCCCCTGATGGCAAAATGATAATATTGTTGTCTTGTAAACAAAAGGCTCGGGGTTCGAGTCCTGATAAAATATTTAAGATTGAAATACATGTGGCAAAATAATATGTCCACAAGTGAGATTTTGAATAATTACTGCTAGTTGATAGCCCCCAGATCTGAAACCTGGTAAAAAATGTTTTACAACAATATATTGTATAAAAACTGAATTTCTCAGTTTTCTTATTTTTTCATGTTTTATAACCACCTGCTCAGCCATACAATAGGAGAAGAGCGGGCAAACAATTAATTATGTTTGCCCGCTCTTCTCCTATTGTATGGCTGAGCAGGTGGTTATAAAACATGAAAAAATAAGAAAACTGAGAAATTCAGTTTTTATACAATATATTGTTGTCTTGTAAACAAAAGGCTCGGGGTTCGAGTCCTGATAAAATATTTAAGATTGAAATACATGTGGCAAAATAATATGTCCACAAGTGAGATTTTGAATAATTACTGCTAGTTGATAGCCCCCAGATCTGAAACCTGGTAAAAAATGTTTTACAACAATATATTGTATAAAAACTGAATTTCTCAGTTTTCTTATTTTTTCATGTTTTATAACCACCTGCTCAGCCATACAATAGGAGAAGAGCGGGCAAACATAATTAATTGTTTGCATGTCTTGCCGGCACGCAAGAGATAAAATCTATATAGCTAGAAGGGAGCATTAATGATTTTTCTGTACGATTCACTGAAGGGGCCATTAATCTTTCTGTGCGTGTAACATGTCTGCAACATGTAAAAGTGTAACAAAGATTATTGAGATAAAAATACATATTTTCACACAGTGGCAATGAACTGACCCCCTTCATTCTGAAAGCAATTCTATTCTGATAATATGAGCCTAGGCAAAGACTTAGAAAATATTATGGCAGTTCAAAATCCAATTTTGTCTGCATTAAGGTCTCAGAACCCAGTAAAATGTGGGCATATTCCATATTGAGAAGTGTTAATATTGCTGCATTGTAATCAGGGGCTTTGGGTTCGAGTCCTGATAAAAGATTGAAATATATACAACTGCCCACACATAAGATATTCACTGCTAGCTGATAATACAGTTGAGGTTTCAAAGCTGGTAGAGTGTCTGGGGCCTCTCTGACAGCAAAGTGTTGGTATTATTGTTTTGTAATCAAGGGCCTCTGTGTTTGAATCGGGCTTCTAGAATTGCTCCGTGACTCTCTCATTTCTTACATCATAAACATATGATTTTTCACCTATGAGAATAACACTACAAATGGTATCATCGGGTAAAGCCTCGTGAAATTCACAGATAATTTTAATGTTTGTCCTGTCATTCACCACAACTTGTTTCCTTTTTGAAGTGTTGATTACAAACATGGGTCTCTGTGTCTTGAATTCATCTGGTGAGTAATACATGTCAGTATTGCCTGTAGTGACACGTTTGAAAGCCGAAAAAGCCTCATATAATTTGAGGAAATCATTCTTGGACATGTCTAAATTGTAATTTTCTCTAGGAAATACCTCATTTCTGCCATTTTTAAGATATATGTTCTTGATGTTGCAGCTATCAAATTTACTTGAATTTTTTTCCTGATTGTTGTGTCTCCCAGTCTGAAACAGTACCACCACAAAATCAGGCATGTCAAATTGTATGCTGGAGAATGAATTTGTGGCATCAAATTCATAATAAGTACCAGTGGCAACCTTCTGTACGCATTGATATGTGTAAAATTGCAGAGGAATCTGTGGATTTTTTAGGATATCAGCTTTGTATTTAAGAGCATAACTGGCCTCATATTCAACAACAGGGATTCTTAACTCCATAGTCTGAATAATGCATTTGCCCTCATCAGGTAGGGTATTAGGCAGAGCTTCCCCTGTAGGGTTTATTGCACTGTACCTCATCAAAGCATTATTGTCATTGGCAGCTCTTCTAAATGTGATTCTTAAACCACCCTTCCACATGATATCTTTGTAATCCGAGAAGAATCCTGGCAACAGGCGCATGGGGAACAGCACTGTGTGGTTCTTAGATAATATCTTATCACCAGCCTCAAATCCACCTATTTGGTAGTATGAAGCCTCGGTTTTGGATAATTTTAATGTGGCCAAAGCTGTGGAGGTAATGCCGGGATAATCTATTCTGTTTATAACAACGCCATGCTTTCTGATCTCAATTTCAGAGAAAAGATGCGGCACAAAATTATCTACCAATCTTATGTTTGAATTTGCCGGATAATCTGTACCATCGAGCTTTACAACATCAAATTTGATGTATAGATCTGCTCTGTGGGGGTGTATAAAGCCGTCCCCTACATCAAGATCAACCTCTATTTCTGTGTTGGGTTGATTTAAATTTGCAAATGTCCTCCTGTTTGGGGGGAATGATTGTAGCTCATAACTCTCAATATTTTCCATTGTATGTATTTTTATTTAAATGTTAATCTCTATGATAGCAGTTGTTGTGGCTCCAGCAAAATCAACTAATTCTTCTTTTTCATTAGTGACCATCAATTCAATGTTATCTATTCTATTATGGCACACAGGAAAATATAATGTTGGGGATGGATTGTAGATGATGGGCTCCATGAATTCGGAATTAGGTTTGAATGTTGCAATGATGCCGGTTTGTTTGTGAGTGCCTATGCCACTTGATTTGGTGATCATACCCTCGGCCACATTACAGTGAATATTCAGAGTCTCTATGGCTAAGAATTTGGGTATATTCATAGCAGTGTGTTTGATGGCCGGTTCAAGTTTTGTGTTGTTCTCAAATCCTAACAGCTCTCCTATAGTACCCAGATGCACTGTTTCTGTAGCAGATACAATCTCTACTCTGTGAGTGACAGAATTTTGAGTTAATACTATACCTCTGGGTAATTGAGCATTTAGAGTGGACAGATTATACTGCCCTGGAGTGATGACAATTTTTTGTTCCCCTACTGCAATTGTGTTGTTGTGGTGAGTAATATTAGGTATCAAGTACATGCCGTAAAATGCTCTGAGAGCTATTGTTTTGGGATACACTATGTCATCATGCAATTTGAGTTTCAATATTGAATTTTGGCTGGTGAGATGGAATACCCCCATGATGTTTCAGATACCACAAGGCTTTTTGAAAATTTTCAATTGATGGTTTATTTATTTGAGACATATATCTGAGAACAGATAAACACAAATGTCCGCAATTAACATCTTTGAAGTTTTGAATACGGGCATTATTGTAATAAAGATTAGCTGAATTTAGATATTTTACTAAATTTTCAGGTGGAACACCTCCAAATGAATCAAACACAAATGCCTCATTGTTTAAATATTTAAGATAACAGATCCAGTGAGTGCCCTGATTTTTGTACTCATCCAAATTAACTATGCCACACTCTTTGTTGAGTGGTTGTTCCGGCAAAGAATCAGACATGTACACACCTCTAAAATGTTTGATGCCCAGTGGCTTGATTAAAGCTTCAATATCTTGGTTTGTAAGCGGCTCTTGTTTTTTTTAAACTTATTCATGGCTCTCTTAACACCTTTGCCTTTTTTCTCCATGGCCAGGTTATGGCGCCTCTGCTCATCTAATTCTGCCCTATTTTTCTTGGCATCTATTACTGTTTTTGCTATGGCAGCTGATCCCCCAGCCAAGCTCCCAACAGCCCCGAGAGCTGCTAAGATGGCAGGGATGGTAAATATGAATCCCCCTGTATGCAATTTTTTCCTGGATTGCTGTAATTTTTTTAATTGGGGGGTACTAAGCAACAATTTCATACCATGTCCTTTTGCAATACAAGAACTTTTTTTCTTGCGCTGCTTTTTGGTTAAAAGACTGTCAATAGTTTTAAGAGATTTGAGACCTGCATAAGGTATTTGATACATAACACCCTTTGCCTTCATTGTAGGTTTATTATATACATATTCACAACCCCCACCCCAGTTTTTGTTTGGTGCTCATAGCTATGGTGGTTCCCAATGCTGCTATTTTTTCACTCAAAGAAGCATCTTTGCTTACAAATCTGCCAAATGCAGCCTCTTCTAATTTCTTGTCTGCAACATGTCTCTTGTCAAGATCAGAATCTGTGTTGTATGCTATGTCATGGTCTCTACAAGCAGCATCCAGGGGATTAACACCAGGATCACCTCTGTTTAATCTATGGTCCAATTTTGTGCCTGGACCACAATACTGATAGCCTGGAATGTGTAGTTCAAATGGCAGCTTGTTTATGATGTCATTAACAAGGCCCCGACCCTCAGAAATATTCCAAAATTTGGGGGGTAGAGTATTAATAATTTTTATAAGATATCCAATCCCCTTAGTGTCATTCACTATAAAATTAGACAATTTTGTGCTTATCATGTCCATAATTCCAACCTTTTCATTGTAAAAATTGTGGTTCCCTGCATTTTCCTCCCCAGCTATCACCAATAACCTATCTACAAGTTTCCTGACATCATCAACCCACACAAATTCTTTAGGCAGGGTGTTGTAATGTTTGATTCCACTACCTGTCTTGATCTGAGACCATATGGGCTTGATTAAGTTGTTATATTTTGCTCCACTGCTCGACTTAACCCTTTTTTGTGTGGGATCATTGTTCTGGTACAGAGCATCTGATTTTATTAATATTTCTTTGTAATGCTCATAATCTTGATCTGTATAGCTGCCAGGCCTTTTCCTAGTCATCAGTTCCCACAACCCAGGTGTTCCGGGGTACTTAACAAAAGCACCTTTTTCTCCGAGACGAGATTCTGAATAAACAATTATATCATCTCCCATAAATGTTACTCTGAAATTGCCAATTCTATGTATGATGCTCCCATCAAGCTCTGTGTCAGCATATAAGCCAAAGACCTCATCTTTGTTGTCTTTAGGTGTGGTTAAATATTTTTGAGCAAGAAGACCCAATTCAATAGGATCCTGAGTAGCTTCAATTCTTCTAGGAGCAACAGGACTAGGTGTATGAATGCTGGAAAGTGGGGTGAATGGATAATCTAATATGTTCCTTGCAGCTACAGGCACAAGCTCTGTGATCAAATCTTGATTTTGCTCTGTAACAGTTTTGATATTCTTACCTAAATTATTAATAGCATCAATTACAGGCTGTTCTGTTTGTTTGTGTTTTTCATAAATTCCACGGTTCTCTGATTTCCATCCCTTAAATCTTTTTACAAGATAATCTCTTAACTTAAGATCATCAATGACTGGTCGTTTCATGGTTGTTTATTTATGTCTCAACGTCTAGAAAATCGTTGATTTTATTTCTGTATTTGCCAGTGTTAGGTGTTCTTGTCATATCAATTGTGACAAACCCATAACTGTCCTGATTCCAGCACTTGCTGCAAAACTTGGAAAAATCATTGTAGCTCAAGTCCCCACCTACATATTCATCGTGTATGTGTTTGAGGTTGGTATGATCTTGATGAAACACACATATAAAATTGCTGTTGTCTCGGATCAGCTGCTTCGGAATTTTAGAAAAAGTCTGTGCCAGGTAGAAGCAATCAATGTTTTTGTGCCGCCCCTGTGTAAAGAAATTTCTAACCTTGTTTTGATTATCCAGTATAATGTCATCAAACACAACAACAGAATTATCGAGACATTCATCAAGTGGCTTAACATCCGGTTCAAAAGTGGCAATATCCAATCCATCATATAGCTTCATCAGCTGCTGATATTTTAATTGTTCCAAGCTCTTAGAGAAGACATACAAGTGCCTGTTTTTCCAGTCTAACCAGTTGGGTGCCAATAAAAAATTATCAACCATTAGTGTAGTTTTACCACAAGCAGATGGCCCAACAATAAGACACCTAATATTATCAGGCAGCAGCACTCCATTTCTCTTAATCTGTTGTTCAGGTTCTGGCAGCCTTTTTATAACATCCCAGGTGCTCATATTATCACTTTGTCTGCATCGATCCAGCTGTTTTCCGGATGACCCAGCCATTTGACAAGTAACTTGTTGCCTTTTCTGCGGATGATTTTTTCTATGAGATATGTGTCAGGCTGTTTAGTTTTGCTGAGCTCTTGTTCATAGAATCGGCCTTTGAGAATTTCTCCTCGGTGATCTTTTATTATATATGTGTTAAGGGTCCCGGGTTTAACTTGAACTACTGTAAATAATTCTGTGCTCCAGTTTCTTGTAAAGCCTCTTTTGAATAAGTGCTTATATTTGCTGATTCTCACTTGATCACCCACCCTGTATTTGGCCCTTCTTGTTGTTGGCTGGTATCTAGGATAATAAACAGTCCTGATCAAATTTTGCTCATCAGATGAAGTTACTTCAGAGGGTTTCATGTTGATTGTGGAATGGACCGAGTTGTTATATTTATGTAGAAGTTCTGGAAGAATATTAAGCCATTTATAATTACCTTGGAGTGTAAATTGTTTATACATAAGATTTTTTAAGGTTCTGTTGAATCTCTCTACAATTGAGGCTTTGAGATCACTGTAACTCGAGTAATGTTTTATTGACTGGCTTTTAATAAATTGTTGGAACACTGAATTATAAAATTCTTTGCCATTATCTGTTTGCAAATAGCGCGGTGATCTTCCTGAATGATTGATGATTGTCCTGATGGCTTCTGTAACACATTTTCCAGTCTTGGATTTGAGTGGCACAGCCCAGGCAAATTTTGAAAATGTATCTATCACAGTGAGTAGATACTTGTAGCCCTTGTTGATTTTGTCTAAGTTTTTCAACTGTCCACTTGACAACTCAATCAAGTCGCTCTGCCATAAATCATCTATGCCTTTTGTGACTACTGGCAGTCTCTTATAATTATGTCTGGCTTGTCTGTGTAATTCATCAACAATAATTTCTCTAGACATAATATGTAAACAAGAATATTGCAACTATGGGGTGTTCAGCAGCTGAGACTGCAGGATTTTCTAAATATAATTTGTCCCCTATTTGTATATTAAATTCCAGAGTGCCATCATCTTCAGTATAGGCTGTTTCTAATGTATTGGGGTCTGTAAAATCCTCTAACTCCACACTGGTGATTTTTGGTTTGTTGTCAGCATTTGTTATTGATAAGGTAGGGTAGTGGTGTGCCTGTGGCTGATGCCAATATTTGATCTTGATTGGTCTCAATGTTCCCCCAACAAAAAACTGGTAATAAAATTGTGCAGGGGACAGCATATATATTTTGCCACCTGGTGTAAATGGTGAATCATATTCTTTGTTGGGGATGCTGTACAATTCAAGAATTACTGTATGTTTTGGATTCTCGATTATGCCTGTTATTTCTTTTTCTGCTGTAAGCAATCTGCTTGTTACAGATTCAAGGTGCTCATTGATGGTCCTAACAACATCATCATGGCCTGGCTTGATTTTTATGTCCACAACAAGTTTCTTGTATTGTTGTACAATCTCTTGAAGCTGGGTGGCAAAAACAGACAGAGCATTTGCTTGATTGGATTCCATGGTCCCTAGCTGTTGCTTGATATTAGCTACAATTTGTTGCAAATTTTCAACAACTGCCAATTTTGAATTTTGAGCAGTAAGATCATGGACCTGTCTTCTGATATCCTCAAACAGGGCATGCAGTTCATTAATATGTTGATTTGTTGGTAGAGTGGCCACTGTCTGAGTGAGTTGTTTGATCTCTGCCTGGATATTCTTGATATCTTCTGATTTCAATATGCGATTCACTGCCCTCTTAATATTTTTAAGTTCCTGTGATGTAGGAAGATTTGATACTGTATTTTGTAAAAATTCAAGTGCCAATTTTACATTGTTTAATTCAGAAGCATCAGCCACATTTTGCATAGCATTTTGTAGCAGAGCTATATCTGCCTGAGAGGGTGTGGATTGTTGTAAAATTTCAAGTTTTGTTTGGATATCATCGATCAAGTGATGAAAATGAGATAGCTCAGATTCAGTGTTGAGGTTTTCAAGTTTTGTGATCTGTTGCTGGACACTGACAAGAGTATCTACAATTCCAGGCAATCGGGATTCTAGTACATTTGTCAAATCACTTTGCACTGCTGCTATTGTACCCTCAAGATGGGTTATGGAACTTTGAATTTTTCCAAAATCTTCATATGTTTCAAGTTGCAGCTTAATATTTGCTACACTCCGAGTTATTGCATTCAAAGCATCAGAAGATGGCAAGTTGTTCATAAAATTTTCAAGTGTCTCAATTTTTTCTTTAACCTCGGCTATGGCATTGTTCAGAGGATCCAGGTTAGGTATTTGGAGTGACTGAATCTGTTCTTTTAGAGTGGAAATCACTAGATCAAAATCTTCTTGTGATTTTATGCTTTTGACAATTGTTTGGAGCTGTGCCTGGACATTATTTATTTGCTCTTCCAATTGCTGTTTCAATTGCTCAGAGTTGGTGGCCTGGGTCTTAAATTTGGCTTGAAGAGCTGCTACAGCTTCTTCTAAACTTTGAAAATTATCCAATGTTGCCAAATCAGTATATTTCTGAAGCAACAATTTGAGTTCTGAGTCAATTTTAAGAAGAGGGTCCATGCATTGTGATTGCAAATTTGTAATTTCTAATTGAAGACTGGCATTGAGTGTGGTCTGTAAAGCTTGTAAATCACTTCTTAATTTCTTGACTCTGACATCAAGCATCAGAATCTCATCACTGTGATCTTCATGTCTTGTATGGCCAAATATATCATTAGGCATTTTTGCTTTATTGGTTATTTATTATAGAGTATCTGATTCTTAATTCTATAAAAAAGGGTATAAGCTTGTCATAGGATCCAGGGACCTCAATATATAAGCAGTCACCAGCAGAAACAGTATATACAGTGCCAGAAATCATGTTTGAGTGCTTGATTCTATAAATATTTCTCCCTACTGAAATTTTGACATCACCCTCAGGGGTTGTAATAAATTGGAATTGCCCACCTACAGGTAATTGGTAATGATTTAAATTATTGTTAAATATGTACAATATTTTGCCTGTTTCATCATCAACATCTGTAAGTATGCTGTTCAGATGAATAATTAACAAGCCACTCAGTTTAGATATCATATCAGAAGAGGGTTGTGGTGTCGGCAGCTCCATAATAGCCTGTTTTTTGAACCCAAATAAGTTCATAGGCATGTTTATTTATTTCAAATCATGCTCTGTAATTGGGCATTGTTTGCCATTTTTCAAATCACAATGCCCCCATGGTAGAGTATGTATGTCACATGATAAAATGCATCTCTTATCATCATGTGGGTCCAGGGCCACTTTTCTTACAATATTTGAAGTCAACAAGTGATCCTCACTCTGAATTCTATTTTCTGATGTTCTGATTGAACTCTGTGATTTGATGCAATTTTTATAATCTTCAAATTGGAGATCTTTGTCAACAGTAACTCTGCCAATGCCCTTGGCTTTTTTGGCAACAGCACCACTACATGTCTCAAAGGTGTACATCTTGGCACTTAACCCAGCAAATTCCACAATAACATCACCAAGCGTCTCATCTTTTAACTTGCCAGGCACTTTTTTGTTGTGGGGTTGAATTATTGTATGTTCACTGGTATCAAAGTATGGAAACAATTCAGGCTGTGCAATATCTTGATAAACATCTTCTGTTTTAATATCAAGAATAAAACTATCCGTGTCCATGTACAATAATTTTATATTATCACCATAAAAAGGTTTCAGCACATCATAATACAATGTTAACATATGTAATTTGGACAATTCCAATATCACAGCCCCTACATAAATAGGTTTATCAAACTTAATCTTTGTTTTCATCATGTTGAAAAGTGCCATGTGCTCATCATAAATTCTTCTATAATTGAAGTTGGGCTTTGCAACCAATTTTTTGCTCAGGCTGGGGTCAGTAATTATTTTAACATCGGTATGTTTTCTGACATTTTCAATAGTTTTGCCATACACTGAATTCACCATCAATTTAAACAAGGCCTTATCAAATTGGCTCTTTGCAGATGTTCGAAGCTCTGTATTTGTATCAATGTATGACTTCAACCATGTTGAGTGCCTGAACCTTAAGACTTTGCCAACTTTGGTCACTTGAACACCATGTTTCATCAGGAACTGGAGGTTTTTGTAATATATGACATATCCTTGTTTTGGCTCCAGGGTCATCATGAGCTTCTTCTGTTTAGAGCCAGGTGAGCACTGAACCTCGGGAATTGGGGGCAGATCAGAAAATTTGTTGTGTAAATTATCAGGAATTGTCAGATCAACCTCTAAGAAGAGGCCATGGTTACTGTCATCAAAATCCTTAAGATCCTCAATATTGAAATTTTCAACCCACTCAAGCCCTGCATATGGCAGTTTTTGCATCATGGCATGACCATAGAGGTTGTTTGCATCTACATACAGTATATAATTTGATGGCCGTGCTGGATCATAATCAGGCATATGCTTGTTATTTGCTCTGGCATATCTCTGGGAACATTGCACCATCCCTCCTCTTATACATTTCTCCATAAACAGATACATATCTTGATCGTGGATCAGATCCAATTGCTTTTTGGTGTTGAAAAATGTTGCGGCCCATGCTAGGCCCGGGGCACTGTAAAAATACACTGGATCCAGTTTATAATTTTGCATGGAAGATTTTCTGAATGCCTGAAGTATATCAGCTAAGAGGGTGACATCAAGTTTCAAATATGCCATGTGATAATCACCAAATGTCTTGCATTTTAAA
Organism: Lepisma saccharinum; assembly: GCF_977018435.1. Classification (NCBI taxonomy): domain Eukaryota; kingdom Metazoa; phylum Arthropoda; class Insecta; order Zygentoma; family Lepismatidae; genus Lepisma; species Lepisma saccharinum. The sequence continues at coordinate 29,131,566 of NC_139249.1, read as the reverse complement.
TTGTTCCACATCAACTGAGCATGGTGATAATCATCATCAGTGATTCCAGGTCCTCTGATTTTGCTGTAAAACTCTTGTTGTGGTGGCAGGGAACACTCATCAAATTTAGAAAAATCTGTGACATAGTCATATGGATATACACCCTTCCGCCTAATTAATTTCAGGTCCTGATTTGGAAACAATGCACGTGTGATTTTTAATTTATCATCAGGTAATTGAGTGGCCAGTGTAGCCAGGCTAGCAGATAAAAATCTGTAAGAATCAAGAAATCTTATGCGAATAGGAACACCATCAACTTTAATTATCTTGCTAATAGATATATATTTCTCATCATTTTCAGCTAAAATATTTAAATTCTGCTTCTCAAACCCCTCGTACCTGATCAGATGATGGAAATCATAATTGGATGCTCCGTGGCAAAATACGGGGATAAATTTTGGTCTCTTGATCTTAATATTACAGCTATTACACAGGGCCTGTTTATATCGACCATCTGTATGAGAATGGTGATGTACCTTGATATTTGTATCTGAAAATTCAGAATCACATACCGGGCATTTTTCTGCTTTGTTGAAATCCTCAATCTGTTCCTCTGTTAAAGGCAACATAGGTTTTGATTTTAATAAGATGTTATATGCTATGTCACGGCACTCATTTTCTATTCTATGTGCAAATATTTTGATGGCATTTGGTCCCTTGTATGAATATTCTTTAGTAACAATACCATCCCGTATAACCATATAACAAAAGCTGGAAGGTTCATGTTGCTGGTATGGTGTACTTGAAGATTCTTCGGGATCTGGGCTACAGAATGCAAGAGATTTGAGATTTGATTCAGAATCCCAGACAATATATGCTGGGTGTTCCAACGAGGCTTCATACTTTTTGAATTTGCAATTTTCACTTGGATTGGGCATCACCATATGAACAGGTTTATGGTTCCCACAGTATTTCAGATGCTCAATTAACTTGTTTTTTGCAATTTCTGCACTCTCTTCACAAACACCATTCACCATTTTTCTACCATCAAATTCAGTCAAACATCTTCTGCACAACTTGAATATTTTTTTATATTTGTCTAGTTGTGTTCTCACTAAAGCTTCAAGATTATGTATCAGAGTGTAATGATATGTACCATCCTTTTCAATTAAGAGCAGATCAATCGGAATTGCAGATTCATCATCAAGTGTACTGATTCTGAGAGGATCTATCAAGCAATTGCCAGTGGAACAAGTAAATACATTAATAGATAATTGCTTGCCATCGATGTGCCTGGCCCTTTTTTCAAATTTATCAATATTTTGAACAGACATTGGATATTCTAAACCCTCTATTGCCTCGTCAAAATCATGTTCATGCTGTTTGTAATAACTTATTCTCTGAGGATCCCTTGAAACTGGATACAGAGCAGCTAAAATACACCACAAAAAGCATTTCGCGTCATTATTTTTTATATTAACCACGGCTCTTTTGTTTTTGATATTAGCAGGTAATGGCAGATATGTAGAACCTTTTAATGGGCTGAATTCAGAAATATTAACATATAACTTGTGCGGAGAGCCGCATAGGCTCCATCCGGACTCTTTTGCTGCAAATTCAGAGTGTTTCATATTCAATTGATCTATCAACCTGCTTATTATTCTGTCCGAATTTGTATTTGAATATACCGGTACAGTTTCTGTTATGTGGGGATGTATAAATTTTGTGCCGTTTGGCTTCTTATATTGTACAAACAATTTGAGGAACAGCTTATAAGAGCCATTTTGTGCATTTAGAATTGCCTGCACTTTAGGATTTACACTGTTCAAGAAATTCTTAATTCCACATCTTGGCTCTGATACAAACCGGTGATCCCTTAATTGGCCGTTAAAACTGCTACGGATGGGTGCATAGCGTGGCTGCTTTGCAGGTCCAGCATTAACAGGTGCTTCATGCTTCCTTTTCAGACCAGATGTAGATGGTTGTGAGGGCAATGCTGATGACTGTACATAAGAATTACACTTATGCCATTTGTAATATGCCTTGCTTAATATTTTATGGCATCTTGGACACATTTTTGTGGCTTTTCTGCATTTCTTAGAGTTACAAATACGGCAATGCCTAGCCCAATGAGAACTAGATATATTTTTATTACACCGATTGCAATATTTTTGTTTTGGCATTTTTTCTTGTTGTTTATTATATAAGATTTTCTGGGCTTCAATTCAAAACTTTATACTTAATAAAAAATATCAGTTGGGTTCAGCAGTTAGTGGCTGAGCTGGTGCTTTTATACCCAAACAACAGCAGTAACTAGGTTTTGGTGATAGTTTTGCTGATGTGCAACACACTTCACCAGGTTTAAAACCTCATCTCTATATCAACTAAATACAATTCAAAATTGGATTTTGAACTGTACAATAAATATTCTGTAAGTCTCACTTGTGTTTATATTAACAGAACAAGACAAAACCAGAATTGTATTCAGGATTGCATGTTTTCATACAAAAAAGCCATATTTTTGACAAGTTTATAAACAACAATCACACAGATATAGCTTTTACATACATGGCTGAATCTGTCTGAGCAGAGGAGAAAGGAGGTTTTCAGATCTGGGGGCTATCAACGAGCAGTAATTATTCTCAAAATCTCACTTGTAGAGATATTATTTTGCAACATGTATTTCAATCTTTTATCAGGACTCGAACCCAAAGCCCCTGATTACAATGCAGCAATATTAACACTTCTCAATATGGAATATGCCCACATTTTACTGGGTTCTGAGACCTTAATGCAGACAAAATTGGATTTTGAACTGCCATAATATTTTCTAAGTCTTTGCCTAGGCTCATATTATCAGAATAGAATTGCTTTCAGAATGAAGGGGGTCAGTTCATTGCCACTGTGTGAAAATATGTATTTTTATCTCAATAATCTTTGTTACACTTTTACATGTTGCAGACATGTTACACGCACAGAAAGATTAATGGCCCCTTCAGTGAATCGTACAGAAAAATCATTAATGCTCCCTTCTAGCTATATAGATTTTATCTCTTGCGTGCCGGCAAGACATGCAAACAATTAATTATGTTTGCCCGCTCTTCTCCTATTGTATGGCTGAGCAGGTGGTTATAAAACATGAAAAAATAAGAAAACTGAGAAATTCAGTTTTTATACAATATATTGTTGTAAAACATTTTTTACCAGGTTTCAGATCTGGGGGCTATCAACTAGCAGTAATTATTCAAAATCTCACTTGTGGACATATTATTTTGCCACATGTATTTCAATCTTAAATATTTTATCAGGACTCGAACCCCGAGCCTTTTGTTTACAAGACAACAATATTATCATTTTGCCATCAGGGGAGGCTTCATATTTTATGAGGACTTAAACCCAAACCTCCACACCTGAAAAATTGGGGTATAGGCCCCTCTTGCCATTGTCTTAAGTATGGGTAAATCTATCTGTTGAGCCCTCGCCTTTTCTACACTAGAAATTCAGAATTTCTTAAAAATCAGAGCATATCACACCTGAAAAATTGGGGTACAGGCCCCATCTTGGCATTGTTTTAAGTATAAACAAATCTGATTGTTCAATCAAATAGCCTCGCCTTTTCTACACTTGTAAGTGGCGCTGTCCCCACCACAAACCCCACTACTGAGAAGGATAGTTGGACCAGGTATCCGGGTACGGTGGGACTGTGGGAACTCGTTGCCAAAAAGCAGCCGAAAGATTACACCGACGAAGATTACCAGAGTTACAAGGAAATTCTGATCATGACGGATGCCTTGTACCAGAACAACGACGCCTCGCAGAATAGGGTGAAATCGAGCAGCGGCGAGAAGTACAGGAATCTCATCAAACCGATTTGGAACCAGGTGAAAACAGGCAGCGGCGTCAAACGCTACAACACGCTACCCAAAGAATTCGTTTGGGTGGACGACGTTAGGAAACTCGTGGACCGATTGTTGGTGATAGCCGGCGAAGAGAATGCAGGCAACCGTAATTTCTACAACGAGAAGGTTGGCATCGTGGACATGATCAGCACGAAACTTTCCAACTTCATCGTGAACGACGACAAGGGCATAGGTTACCTGATCAAAATCATCAACACGCTGCCTCCGAAATTTTGGAACGTGGCCGAAGGAAAGGGGCTCGTGAACGACATCATCAACAAGTTACCTTTCGAGATGCATCTACCTGGCTACCAGTACTGCGGACCGGGTACCAAACTCGAGAAAAGATTGGAGAGAGGAGACAAGGGTGTGAATCCGTTGGACGCCGCATGCAAAGATCACGACATCGCCTACAACACCACGCAGACGGATCTGGACGCACGTCACGAAGCAGACAGAAAATTGGAGCATGCAGCTTTCGAAAGGTTCGTGAGCAGAGACGCATCGTTGGGTGAACGGGTCGCCGCACTGGGTACCACCATCGCCATGAACACGAAACAAAAATTGGGGTGGGGTATATAAATAACATCCAGTAAAAAAAAAAAAACTTGATATATAAATAACACACATCATAAAAAAATATTCTTCGGTATATATAAATAACACACATAGTGAAAAACAATTAAATTTCTCTCTAACACTCTGAAATTTTTTTGATATGACGACTGAAAAAATGAGCGATCTCCAAGCATTAAAACAAATGCTAAATTTGTCAGTCGAGTATGTAAAAATTCAGGAATTGGAAGTCGACAAACCTTACACGATAACTTCCGGTTCAATCGTTTCTACCCAGTATGGTCCCAAGGTACGCCTGTTGCTCAACGCACAATACAGTCTATTTTTACCAGATCGATACGCTAACATGTTATCCGACGAGAAGCTATCTATTTTAATCGAGAACAAAACTCGAATCGTGTACAAGGGGACAAAGGAACTTCTTGGCAAGAAAACGAAGCACGTAATAGAATTTGTGTAACGACTGCGAGGCCGTAAAAAAAATCTCGGAACATTTATATATAAATAACATACCGTAAAAAAAACTACACGAGAAAAATCTCAGAATATATATATAAATAACATATCGTAAAAATAACACATAGAGCATCAACATGAAGCCCAAGGGTGTCGTGTACCAGATACCATACTCCAATCTTAAAAATCTAGGTGTCCTCGATGGGTTACTCACCAAGAAACAACGCGAGAAGAAACGTTCTTGCTTGAGCAAAGGACACGGAATGAAATTACTTCTCAGCACACCTCAATTGAGACGCTTGCAGCGTTCGCGGAAACAGCAAAAGGTCGGAGGTTTCATATTCAGCATCCCGGCCATCCTGGCAGCATTGGGGGCCGTTGGAAGTTTAGCCGGCGGTAGCGCCGCCTTCGCGAAAACCGTCATCGACTCGAAGAAGAACAAGGCGGAATTGGAAGAACAGAAACGTCACAACCTGGCCATGGAGAAAAAAGGGGGAAAGGGCGTGATGAAAAAATTTTAAAAAAAAGAAACAACAGCACTCACCAACCAAGATATTGAATCTCTGATCGAACCGTTACAAATCAAACACTTCAGAGGAGTTTTCATGTCCGACTCGTTACCTTCAAGCGTTAAAAGAAGAGAATGCGGAGTAGTCAACTTGGACGGTCAAGAAAATCCAGGCACGCATTGGATATGTTACCACAAAAATAATGATAAAGCATTTGTTTTCGATTCTTTCGGAGGTGTTCCACCTACAAATTTAATTTATTATCTGAAGACGAACAAAACCTCTATATACTACAACGACGAACGCATTCAAAATTTCGAAGACGTGAACTGCGGCCATCTCTGCCTCTCCGTGCTCGCGTTTCTCTCTAAAATAAATAACCCTACGATCGAGGATTTCCAGAAAGCATTGTGGAACCTCAAACAGCATCACTAGGATGGGCGTGTTCCATCTCACGAGCGAATCTTCAATCTTGAAACTCACGCTGCACGACGACATCGTCTATCCTAAATCCATGGCTCTGCGTGCATTCTACAGCATGTACCTCATACCTAACGTCACGCAGCACAACAACAAAATTAGCGTTGTAAGCGAACACATCGTCGTCACGCCAGGCCAATACAATCTTTCCACTTTGCAAGCTCAATTACCCAAAGGCACGTACTTTTCTCAAAATTCGGTCACGCACAGAGTGGAAATCGTATCGGCGACGGAGACCGTGGACCTGGGCACCATGGGAGAACTTTTAGGTTTCGAGAATGACACAAAACTCGAAGCTGGCATCAAGCACACGGCAACCAACATTCCTAAATTCTTTGCCATAGAGACTCTGAACGTACACTGCAACGTGGCGGAAGGCATGATCACGAAATCTTCGGACGGATTATTAGGAAGTCACAAGCAGACGGGAATCATAGCCACTTTCAAACCAAGTTCCGAGTTCATGGAACCGATCATCTACACGCCCTCTTCGCCGATCTATTTTCCAGTATTTCGCAACCGCATAGACGACATAGAGTTGGTGGTGACGAACGAGAAAGGAGACGTGGTGGATTTCGCAGGTGCCACTACGACGGCCATCGTGGAGATCAACGTATAATAAATAACACACATAGTGAAATGGAGCAAATCGAAAGTTACGAATTGCAATCTTTCCCTCCCAACCGTCGCACGTTCGCCAATCTCAACGAAGCGAACAGGGAGATCGAATACGACGTGGACGTAGGGGATGTGTTTGTTCATCCTCACAGAGCGGACCTCTACCTTCAATTCGACGTGGTGAAGAAGGAAAGCGGAGACGCGTTTCCCGCAGCAGCAAACTTGATACTCGTGGACAACTTCGTGCCTCACCTGTTCTCGCAGGTGGAGGTGAGGAAACACAACACCGTCATCGACAGAATAGATTATCCAGGCATCACGTCGACGGCAGTGGGAACGTTGAAATTATCCAAAACGGACGCAACGTACTATCAGGCCGGGGGATTCGAAGCCGGGACCAAAATATCGACGACAAGTCACACGGTGCTCTTTCCCATGCGTCTGCTGCCTGGTTTCTTCTCGGACTACAAGGAGATCATGTGGAAGGGAGGACTGCGCGTCACGTTTCGAAGAGCGGCCAACGACAACGACGCACTGATGCGATACGCTACTTTGGGTCCGGACGGCACCACGCCGATAGCCAACACTTTACCCGAAGCAGCGAAATGTGTCATCCGTAGCATGGAATTGAGAATGCCGGTGGTGGAATACGAAACGAACTACGCCCTCAAGTACAAAGCGGAGATCTTGAAAAGTCCGCAGGTGCCGATTCACTTTCACGGTTACCAGTGCGTGCAGAAGATGGCGTCGGGAAGTCACATGGAATTCGACGTGACGACGCAGTTCAACAACATACAGTTCGACATGCCAGATTTCGTCGTTGTGCTCTTTCAGACCGGACGCGATAACGATCAGGAAAAAGATTCCAGCAAGTTCGACGACTGCAAGATCAAGAACGTTTATCTGAAGAACGGTAGGAACGAAGTGTTCCCGCGCGAGAATTACAACCTCGACATGACCAAAAACGATTACCTCAAACTTTACGAAGCTTACACGGCTTACAAACGCGTGACCGAGGGAAGCGTGGACGTGTACTACGCGCCCAGCGAATTCAAAACACGCAGGCCGATGTTCGTCATCAACACATCTAAGAGAAAGCAGGTGGTGGTCAACGATCGAACCAACATCAAGATCGTGTGCGAGTTCCACGACGCGCTGCCTGCCGGTACTCTGTGCAGCGTCATCCTGATTGCAGAGAAGTTTTTTGTGTATGATGTCAAAAATGAAAGAGTGACCGAACAGTTTTAAGTAAAAAAAATCACATAATTCTCAAAAAATTATACTGACCGCAGGTTCAAATATTAGATTAACCTGCAACGCAATGTTTAGGATGTACTGCGAGGAACACCTTCTTACATTTGTGAGAATAATCTGGAATAAAAAAATAATAAAAAAAAACAAATTAATTTTGATGCATTTATAATAAATCACACTTGAACGCACAAAGGAACTTCCCCTTTGGCCCTGCGTGTGCCCCATATTCACCCCGTAGGGCGCGGCAGGGAGTTAGTCCCGCTAAAAATTCCAAACCTCCACCTGTTTTTTTTTTTCGCATTTGAAGATAAACAAAATATTGTTTATATTTTGGCTATATTAAATTAGAACTTCTGTTACATGAATTGTTTTTTTCATACATACATACATACATGCCATTTACCACATTCTAAGCTAATTTCTAGATGATGGTGGCGCCATGGGAGCGTGTGAATCCCACATTTCAGAACGCACCTCTTGTCGTCGCGTGCGTCCAGGGCAACCTTTCTCACCTGGTTGGTTGTCAACACATGGTCGACGCTCTGGATGCGCTGCTCCACTCCTGCAATTGACGTCCTATTTATAAGGGCTTTGACGTAATCCGCGAACTTGAGTAACTCTCGGACGACCCGCCTGTCCACACCCTTAGCCTTTTTCGTGATGGATCCTTCTGCCCGAATAGCATAGGTTTTGGAGCGAAGACCGGCATCCTCGAGAGGCACATCACCTTTCTTCTCGTCTTTGAGTTTGCCGGGCACCTTCTTGTTGCGAGCCAGGATGCCGTATCGGTTCGGCTGGGGATAGTTTGAGGTGTCGAAAAGGTTAACCAAAGATGGAACCGTGGCCATGTCCTTGTACGCGTCGGCTGTGTGAACCTGATATATTAAACTGTCCGTGTCTATGTAGAGAAGCGAGATGTTGGGGCCGTAGTGTGCACGTAATATGTCGTAGTACGTCGCGAACATGTGTAGCTTGCTCAGATCCAGAACCGTGACTCCAACGTAGATTGGTTTGTTGAGCCTCACCTCACCTCGATTCATGTGAATCAGAGCCAGCTGCTCATTGTAAATGGTCCCTGATTTGAATAACGGGTTTGCTACGAGCCTGCAACATTGTGCTTTGTTTGATATTAACCTCACATCCACACGATTTCGCACATTCTCCATAGTTTTCCCGAACACCGCATTGTTCATTAACTTGAAGAAATCGCGATCGAAATCAGAAGTGGCGACTGTACGATGTTCGGTGTTGAGCTCGATGTATGGCCTCATCCATGGAGAATGCTCGAACATCAAAACTCGATGTACCGTGCGGACGGTAACCCCTCGCTTCATCAACCACCGGAGGTTTTGGTAGTGCAGGACATAACGCTCTTTGGGCACGAAGTCCATGATGAGCTTTGCTTGGTTCGAGCCGGGTGGGCATTTGAATTCCGGGACTGGCGGAAGATCGCAGAACAAATCCTGCACCTTCTCGGAGAACTCGATGTCCACCTCGGCAAAAAATCCGCGTTCCGAATCGTCGAAACCTTCAACGTCGAAGTTGGAGGGATCGGCCCACTCGAAGCCTCCAAAGGGGAGTGGCTGCATCATGCAGTATCCGTAGAGGTTGTTGACGTCCGTGTGCATGATGTAGCTGGACGGTTGCGAAGGGTCGTAACCGGTGGCCATGTGGTGATGGTTGGAGCGTGCGTATCGCAGCGGCACCTGGACCATTCCACCCCGCACGGCACGTTCCACGAACAGCATCATGTCCACGTCCGAAAGAAGCTCAAGCCTGATTTTCGTAAGAAGAAGCATGGCCGACCAAGCCAGTCCGGGAAGACTGTAGAAGTATGCAGGGTCCAGCTTGTAGATGGTCTTCGCAGTTGCACGAAACGCCTGGAACACGTCGGCGAGGTGCGTCACATCAAGTTTGAGGTACGCATCGTGGTAGTCCCCGAGATTTTGGCAATCCAGCTCGCGCCACATGGACTGAGCATGGTTATAGTCATCCTCAGATATGTCCGAGCCTCGCAGCTTGCTATAGAAGTTTGCTCGAGGAGGTAGCGACGTCTCCGCGAACTTGGTAGGGTCCGTGACGTATTCGTAGGGGTAGACCCCCTTACGCCTGAAGAGACCGGCGTCCAAGTTCGGAAAATTCGCAGAGGTGATGAGTGTTTGCTCGTCGCTGAGTTTCCCCGCGAGAGCATCGAGGCTTGCCGGGAGGAACCTCAGGGAGTCGAGGAAGCGAAGCTCGACGGTAGAGCGTGATCCCGGGATCGACACTCGTTTGCTGAAGCTAATGTAACGCTCCTCGTTCTGCGCCAGGACGTTGATTCGCATGTCGTCGTACCCCAAGTGATGCACCAGATGGTGGAAGTCGTATCCCGAGCCATTGTGAAAAAAACACAGGGATGAAGCGCGGGTCCCGGGCCATTAGGTTGCATCCGTTGCACCAAGAACCAACATACCTACCGTTAAAGTGATCGTGGTGTTGGACTTTACGGTTGTTGGCAGTATACTCCTCGACGCAGACAGGGCAAGCGATGGTCTCGTCGTGTCTACGTTGATCGTCGGGGGACAGTGGGAGCATAGGCTTGGGGGCCAACAGTACCTTCCCTATCTCGATGGCCTCGACAACCATCCTGTCGAGGAAGTGTTTAACGGCGTCGGGGCCGCGATACAAGTAGGGCTCGGGGGCGACGTGCTGGTCTCGTCGCACCACAACATATGCAAAACTGGATGCCTCGTGGAGTTGGTAAGGGGTGGTGGAGGAAACTTCGGGATCGGGATCGCAAGTGGACAGGGGCTTGAGGAAGGCCTCGAAGTCTGCGATGATGATAGCGGGGTGCTCCACCATAGCTCCGTGCATGTGGAAACGCTCCACGGTGCCAGGTTTGGGCAAGACTGCCACCCCAGGCTCGTTGGCATCGCAATAAAGTTTGTGGCGAGCGAGCTTCTCTGCAGCGATGTTGGGACCTCTGATGCGCTGGTAATCCTGCTGTTCTCGATTATCAAATATGGACAAGCACCTGCGACAAACTTCTATGTGGTGTTCGTGTTTGCTCCGTTGACTCGAAACAAGTCTAGAGAGGGAGCGAATGAGGGTGTAGTGGTGATGGGTTTCATCCTTGATGAGCAGAAGGTGAATTTCCCGAGCATCATCGTCGTCTACATCGTTCACCCGGATAGGGTACATCACATTTTTGTCGGTGAGGCCGTAAACGTTGATGGCCAACCGAGGGTTGTGTGTACGGGCCTCGAACTTGCGAATGTCCCGGACCTCCACCGGGTAGTCGATCCCAGCCATAGCATCTTTCAGTTCCGACTCGTAGGGTAGGTAGTGGTTAACTCGATGTGGTTGGTTTTTCCAGTGGACAGGGTGCAAAGCTGCAAGCACACACCATACGAAGCACTTGGCGTCACTGTTCTGAATGTTCAGGACGGCCTTCTTTGCCGCGATGGAAGGTGGTAAGGGGACGTAGCTGGAGGCGGAGAGAGGCGTAAACTTGCAAAGTTTGACGCACAGTTCGTGAGGCCCGCCACACAGCGAACCCCCCGAGCCCTCAGCTTCATGTTCTTCTTGTTTAACCACCAGCTCCTCGGCAAACTGGTTGTAGATGACCTCGAGGTTGTCGACATCCGCCAGATGCAGCGTCTTCGCCTTGGTGTTGTGGCAGAAGCTGTAAATTTCATCGGACGGCTTCTTGTACTGGCAACGTAGCGATGCGTAGAATTTGGTGGAGTGCGTTGCAAGCGCATCACCGAGGATGGAAATTATCTCTGCTCGCTTCTCCTCTAAAAAGCTACGAACGTCGCATAAGCCCTCCGAAGTGAGGACAAAATCCTCCAACAAACGCTCTAAAGCAGATTGGTTCGCTTTCGTCATACGCTTGACGCGTTTCGTGGGTGGTGCATTGATGGAGGCTGCTTCTGCCTTCCTCTTGGTGGAGGTCGAAGGCTGAGCCCCAGATGTACTTTCGCTTAGACAAGTAAGCTTATGCTTCTTGGCATACGCAATTGTGAAGCGTATATTGCATCCGGAACACAGTTCGGTGGCAGCCAAATGCTTGCCTGGCACGCAGGTGCGACAATGTCTTGCAAAATTTTTGCTTGATATGCTTGTTTTGCACACAGGGCAACTTTTCATGGAGCGCATTTTTTTTTGGTGGTATGTTTATTTATATGTGATCTGTTGGTGGTAGAGTGTTTACGAAAAATGCCTTATGAGAAAAATTTTGTAAGCTAATTCTAATTAGCGTTAGTTTGGGGGGTTTATTTATATATGGGTGGTGCTTATTTTTGTTATAAGTAAGTGTAAGTGGCAAGTAAGCTGGTGTCGCTTGAAGTTGGCAATAGAAATATTTTCCCCACACTTAGAGCACAGTTTGGTCGCACATATTTGTTTTCCCGGCACACAAGTACGACAGTGCCTTTGAAAATGTTTACTTGACACAGCAAGTAGATAAAAATTGTGACTCCCACGACAACTTTGATTTCTTGACCAAACGACTACAAAAAGTTGAAAAACTCATTTTCTCTTCCTGTTCCACGCCTCATTTAGTGCGCTGACGATGTTTCACGGGGGCAAAAAGGCAGTGATGAGTGAAAGATGAGCTCTCATCCTCTCATCCTTCTCATCCCTCTCATTCTCCTCTCATCCTCCTCTTATTCTCTAATTCTTTTCTCATCCTCTCATCCTCCTCTCATCCTCTTATTCTCTCATTCTCTCATTCTCTCATCTTTTGAAAGATGAGTGCATCTTATCGTAATTTTCTAAGTCTGGGACCAAATGTTTATATATCGTGACCCCTCTCTTCTCATCCTCTCATCTTCTCATCCTCTCATCCTCTTATTTTTTGAAGAATGAGTGCACCTTATCGTAATTTTCCAAGTTTGGGACCAAATGTTTATATATCGTGACCTTCGTAAACCTCTCTTCTCATTCTCTTATTTTCTTATTTTTTTATTTTCTTATTCTCTCATTTTCTCATCTTCTCATCCTCTCATCTTCTCATTCTCTCATCCTCTCATCCTCTCATCTTCTCATCTTCTCATCCTCTCTATCTTTAGAATATTGTCGTCAACATTAGAGATGAAGTTGGAGTGCTGGAATCAACAGGGCCAAATGTTTATATATCGTGACCTTCGTAAACCTCTCTCTTGGGGGAACGATGTGCCACACACACACGTGCGCGCGCGCGTATGCCTCTCATTATTTTCCGTATTGTGACGCAAGCAAACAAATAATAATTGTTGTTTTTTTTTTTTAGGATCCCTGGCCCCTATATAACCTCGCCAGGGGTGCGTGGTGGCGGCGAAATCATCACGAGTTTAGATTTGTACTGCGAATGTTGTCAAAAATTTAATCAATGTTGTTTATTCTCGATGCTAGAATCTTACATAGATTATTCTCTAATTCGAAAATCGATAATCCTATGCCAAGCCCCCAAGGCATTCAGGCAATTTCTAATGTTCGCGTGGATAGCGACGCTCGGTAGAATTTTTCCTGTCCCTGTGGAGAAATTGTGTTTTGTTGCTCAATGTAACATTTTCATCACGGACCAAACTATCCACAGCAACCCCTCCCCGAACCCATTCACCTTGCATCCTTTTTTGCCCGAAGAGATTCTATTTTTTTTTAGCTTTCCCACGGTCCTGAATAAAGAATCCATCACATCCCCGATAACAATAGAATCAGAAGCGGATGCGGCGGAAGCAAACACAGCAGCATCTTCCGCTTTTTGAGTTTTGTGCTGGGGATCGTCCGTTTCACACACCACACCCTGACGGGGCGTGGAATAGAGGCCGAGGGGAAATGATCGACAATACATGCATGCATGGGTGGAACCGTCAACGTCCCGTTTATTGTTATTTGTCCCCCACAGGATATTGTGCGCATCACAAAAATCTTTTGTTGAAAAAAAAATATAGCATGAATGAATGAATCAGTCAACAAGGGTTTTATTTGCTAGAACATTAACTATAGCTCTCATTGTGTTTTCACCAAAGAGAGTCGCGTGGAGTAGGAAGGAGAGAAGGAGAAAAAAAAGGAGAGGAGTTCCTATATAACGTACCAGTTTCTTTTTTTGTACATTATTATCATAGTGAACGTCAATCGTGGCAGTTCAGTATTTTTTAATTTGTTTATCTGGCAGTATACATATATATCATTGTGGAAGTTTTAGTGAGCTACAAGTTTTTATTTTGAAGTTTTTCTATCTCTTTTGAAAGGTGAACGTCAATTGTGACAGTTCAGTATTCTTAATTGTTTGTCTGGCAGTATACATATATATCATTGTGGAAGTTTTAGTGAGCTACAAGTTTTTATTTTGAAGTTTCTCTCTATCTCTCTTGAAAGGTAAGTTTTTATTTTTTCATGATATATTAATATTTTTGTTTTGCGTCTGACACACACATATTCAGAGGAGCCATAAAAAATTGACACACACTTACATGTCCCATATTTTTAACCTCCTACAACAGTGCACACACACATACATACATACATACTGTTCGCGTCTAATATATATGTGGAAGGAAAAAATGTCGAGCATTTTTTCAATTTTTTTTTCTTCTGTTTCAGTGCGCTTTCCACTACCACCACCACAACCCCCCCAAAAAAATTTCTCTGTATATATATATATAAATAACAGAGAGAGAAAAAAAATGGAACCGCAACCAGGTCCCTCCGGTTTTTGCGGGAAAGTGGCATGTCGCAACTGTGGGAAGTTGATTTCTAAAGCTAATATTGCTAGGCATTTGAAAAAATGTCGTCTACCGGATCATGATGTCGTAGTCCCGCCGGCAAAGAAATCTCGCATTGATGCGCATGAAAGCAGTGCTTTGAATAAAAGTGCACGCATCATAACGTATAAATCTGGAAGCGATGAAAAGTGTGACTCGAGCATCTTCCTCAACAATGTGAAATCTCAGGTAGTCGATAAATTACGTGATTGCCTTGTCAATGTTGCAATTAAAATTCATCTCGTCTTGACCCTGCTGTATGAGAAAGTTGTCTCGTCCGAGTCAAGCACTTTTAGCTTTTACGTAGGGTGTGAAGCCTTACACGATGACAATAACGAGAATCTTGACGAGATAGTGACACGGCTATTTGATCACCTGACACAAAAACAAGAAGAGTTTGAAGGTAGAGGAAGTGGATGGAGTCTTTGCGGTCGCAGCCACATGTTAGAACTTAGAGTCTGCAATTTCAAACCATTACGCAGCGCTCAAAAAAAACAAAAAACAAAAAAAAAGCAAAATGCAGTGTTGAACATACAAAGTAATGATCAGAAGAGTTTCCTATGGTCTGTCATCGCCGCATTACACCCAGCTAATAATGTTCACCCCGAACGCCTGTCCAATTACAGAGAATACGAGGGAAGATACGAGAATATGATGAGAGGAATTTCCTATCCTGTGCCCCTGAATAAGATCAATCAAATTTTAAAAAACTATAGAGAGGAAAAAGGAGAAGATATCGATATTTCTGTGTTTGGGGTTGACGATTCCGGCAATATTCGTGTGTTAAGACCTGCTAGAAGCCAGAATAATGTAATTCGACTCTTGCTTGTAGATGGCCGTTACAGTTTGATACGGAATTTCTCACGATTAGTAGGAAGACAGATCACCAAGAATCGCGATAAGATGGAAATTTGCGATCGGTGTTTGAGAATTTTTCGCGGGGGTAAGAAGATGAGAGAACAGCACAAGTGTTTTGGCTCCGTGAATGCAGAACCCGAAGATGTCATGCCGGAACCCGGAACCAAGATGAAATTTCAGAAACACCAGGCTCTTCTCCACCATCCCGCTGTCCTTTATGCCGACTTTGAAAGCTTCCAAGTTCCCATGACGTCTTGCGACCCTGATCCTTCTACCTCAAGCACGATACAAATTTTTCACCACGAGCCTTGCAGTTTCTCCATCTACGGAGAAAAATTGAATGATGTCATCTTGTATTGCGGACCTGATGCGGCAAAACATTTTGTTAAGAAGATAGCGGAATGCGCGAGAGAACTTGCACCCAGCCTGAAAGGCTCTTACGTTTCTCCACCTGCTCTCACGACGGAACAACAACGGGGACATGACGCGGCGACAAGATGCGAGGAGTGTAACCAGGCTTTCACCGCCGAAAATTACAAGGTCGTCCACCATGACCACCAGAATGGATTATTTCTGAGCACCATCTGTAATTCGTGCAATCTCAAAATTAAGGAGTCGCATTTTGTTGCCGTGTTTCTGCATTACACGGAGAAGTACGATACGCATTTTTTTGTTAAAGAGCTCTACAACATAACTTCTCGAATCAGCATCATTCCGAGAACGAGTGAGAAGTATATTGCGGTAAGAATTTGGATCCCTCTCCAAGAAGGAGGAAGTGTGGAAGTGCGAATCCTGGACTCTTACAATTTCCTGTCCTCCAGCCTCGCAAGCCTTGCATCTCAACTTGGCGACGAAGATCTTGTGGCCACCAAGCAAAAATGTTTTTCGGGGAGAGATGAGAATTTGAATCTGTTGCGTCGCAAGGGCGTCTACCCCTACGAGTACGTCAACGATTTCGAGAAATTTGACGAGACGGAACTTCCACCCCGGGAGGCATTTTATTCTCATCTCACAGAGGACGTCTGTTCCGAAGAGGACTACGAACACGCTCGTAGTGTATGGACGGCATTCAATTGCCAAACTTTTCGCGACTATCACGATCTCTATCTCAAATTGGACGTGACTCTCCTCATGGACATTTTCGAATCGTTTCGTAAGAGATGCATCGCGATATACAAGTGGGATCCTGCGCATTTCTTCACGACGCCGGGATTGACTTGGGAATCGATGATGAAATACACCAACGTGGAACTGGGACTTATTGCAGAGAAGGAACAGTATGCTTTCATGGAGAGTGCGATACGCGGTGGCATCGTCCAATGTCCCCGACGCCATGCTCAGGCAAACAATCCTCATACGCCTGGTTACGATGCATCGAGGCCCAACACCTATATTGTCTACTGGGATGTCAACAACCTGTACGGCCACTCCATGTCCCAGTGTCTTCCCATCAGCGACTACGCGTGGATGACCGAAGAGGAACTCTCCTGCGAAGATTTTCTCAACTGGAGGGAAGATAACGAATGGGGCTGTTTCTTGGAAGTGGATCTCGATTATCCCGAAACGCTTCACGAGAAACATCACGGATTGGCCCTGGCCCCCAAAAAGGAGAAGCCACCTGGAGGATCGGAGCCAAAACTAATACTAAGCATGGAGAACAATTGGAATTACGTTCTGCACTACCGACTCCTCCAATTTTACCTGAGTCACGGCTTGCAGTTGAAGAAAGTTCATAGAGGATTGAAGTTCCGACAGAGTAGGTGGCTGGAACCCTACATAGCCGAGAACACGCGACGCAGAGCGCAATCGACATCGCCTGCAGACAAGGATCTGTACAAACTGTTCAATAACGCCATCTACGGCAAGACGATGGAGAACGTGCGTAATTACATCGATGCAATGTTGGTCACGGACGAAAAGAAATTTGAAAAGATCGTCGCATCCCTCTACTTCAAAAACTTCACCAATTTCGACGAGAATCTAGTATTCGTCGAGAGGAACAAGAAGCAAGTGATGCTCAACAAGCCGATTGCCATAGGTGCCACCGTCCTTGAACTATCAAAATTGCACATGTACCAATCGTACTACGATCAGTTTCAACCCTTTTATGGAGATAACATCCAAATATGTTACATTGACACGGATAGCTTCATTTTTCTAATCCAAACACAAAGCCTCGAACATGATCTGACTAAGATGAAGCATCTGTTTGATTTTAGCAACTTACCATCAGGCCATCACTTGCATTCGACAGAAAATAAAATGGCCATAGGAAAGTTCAAAGATGAAGTTGGCGGGGAGTACAGCAGGGAATTTGCGGGGCTTCGTGCCAAAATGTACTGTGTAAAGATTGCAGAAGAAAAAGAGATCAAGAAGGCGAAGGGGGTGGGAAAAATAAGTACCAGCAAATTTAGCATGCAAGACTACAAAGAATGCCTTTTTCATGGTAAAAGGCAACTCAGCACCGATCATCGCATTGCAAGTAAATTGCATGATTTGTACACGACGCGCGTAACCAAGGTCGCATTGGATGGCAGAGACAACAAGTTACGTGTTCTCGATTGTCAAATCCACACGAGAGAGTGGGGCCACTACAATAAAAGCGATAAATGTGACGTGTGTTAACCGTAAGCCCATAGCCATGAAGTCTGCTGTGTTTTTTGCCATTCTTCTTCAAGAACATACGGAGGAAAAGGGGGGCCCTCGGGCGATGAAAAATAAGAGTTGAATTTAATGAGCCTCGGTTTGGAGCGGGCTTAACAACATAATAACAGCTTGCAACTTTTCATCGCCCGAGGGCCCCCCTTTTCCTCCGTATGTTTTGAAGAAGAATGGGAAAAAAAAGCACAACGTGTTAAATAACTAACAAGGACAATGAATCTCTTTGGTTTCCGCAAACAAAGCAACATGGACACTCCATTACTAAATTCCAATAACCTCTTACCTTCCATGTTATCTAAACTCAATGGTCTACTAATTGTACATCTTAATAGTATATGGACAAAAATAAATGACGATGTGGGCAAGATGTTTTACGTCTTCAATAACAATTTACATTTCTATGAAATTCCGATCGACGGGAAACTTCAAATCACCGTGAATCCGGAGAACGCAGGCGAAATCAAAATTTCTACTGGCAACAACATTTTTCGAATAAAGCACGACAAGATGCTTTCTAACATTACGTACGATGTGTCTGCAGGAGATTATCTTTACGTGGAACTCCTAGGAGATTACGACAAACTCGTTCCTCTCTTCGTAGAATTACGAATCGTCTATTCTATTATAAATAACCATTAACCAAAAATGCCTAACGACATTTTCGGCAACACCAAGCGTGTAGACCATGCAGAAGAGATTCTCATGCTGGACGTTCGAGTTAAGAATTTGAGGACCGATTTGATCGCTTTGCAGGAGACCTTAAACAAAAGTTTAGAGTCTGAGATCGCTACGCTCCAAACGCAATGTCTCGATCCTATTCTGAAAATCGATTCCGAACTGAAAACACTGATAAAAAATTATGTTGACGTACCTTCTTACGACAACATTCAAAATATACAGTTGAGCATGGATTCGCTTCAAAATGATTTGGCCAAATTACAGCAATTTCAATCGAAAAATGAAGATTTGGAAAAATTGAAACTCGAAATCGAAGAGCGAACTTCCGCAATAGAAAAGAATTTCTCTGAACTTCAAACCGTCGTTAATGATATTGATGTAGAACGCTTGCAGGTTGTTGTTTCCAAATTACAAGAAGAATTCACCGGCACGTTGGAAGAAATCAAATCCAAGTTGCAGACTTTGGAAGATACAATGACGAACCTACCATCCTCGGACGAACTGCAGGTCATCGGTAAAAGCGTCGCGAACATAAAAATTCAACTGGAGGCTTATCAAGATTTTGAACACATTCAAACCACCATCGCTACGCTTCAGGCGTCTCTGGAGTTGATCAACGAAGAAATTAAAAATATTTACGCTGAAGCAAGTGTGTTGACGAGTATTCAGGACACGTTAAGCACGGTTCAGCAGAAGATCCAATATTTGGAAAATTTGAACGTCGAATCCAATCTTACTCATTTTCATCACGTACTGGACAACATACAGGGTGACTTGGAATCGTTACGAACGAGCGTGCCTTCGAGCGAAGATTTGGAAAAATTGAAAACGGCGGTGACGGCACTATCAGATTCGAGTGACATCAAAAGTTCGTTGAGCGATCTCGAGAGTAGGGTGGCCAATCTCCCCACCTCCAAAGAATTACACGCTTTGAAAAGGAACATATCACGTATGCTGAAACGACTGGAAACGGAAACGGCGAACGTGGAACAGATTCGAGACGAACTTGCTTCGCTGGTGTCGACGCTGCCCACTTCGCAGAGCGTCGTCGACCTTCACACGCAGTTTACAGAGATGCGAATCATCGTGAATGATCTTACCGAGAAGAGCTTGAAATTGAATCAAATCGAGAACCTTCAGAACATTGTGGTCAACATCAGAGATCAAGTTGGAGTGCTGGAATCAACGCAGGAATCGACGCTGGCCTCTTTCGGTGCCAAGTTGCAAGAACTCAACGAAAGCTACAAGCAGTTGAACGTGGAAGTGAAAATCAAACCGTCATTTTCTACCGTAACGGATACCATAGTCGAGCATTTGGTGCCCGTACAAAACACACTGGGTCAGCTTCACAGCAACCTCGTTAGCATCGATACTAAATTCGCTAAACTCCATTCTCTGCAAGCCATCGAAATCAACAGCGTACCCAATCAACAGAGAATCTCCACCTTCGTCGAAGGTAACAAACTGTACATGCTGCATCCTTATCATCCGTACTACAAGTTTCTCCTCGATGGCACGATTCAGGTAAACGAATTTTCGTACTGGTCTCACGGCAGAAAAGCTAGCGTTCCCACCATGACTTTGATATCGAATCGTGGTGTCCAGAAAGCAGGAAACATTCCTCTGGCGCGTTGGAACGAAACGCGCAACATATATGAAATACAGGAAGACGAAGACCTTACCGTTTTCGACGTGAGTGCCGGGGATAAGCTGATTGTTCAAAACACGAGCGAGGTGCCACCCTCTTTGAATCCCATCACGCTGGTGCTTCTCTTCAAACGTAATCTCTAAAAAAAAATGTCAAGGCAAGCCATCGTCCAAGAATTGCATAAACCTGCACGCCGCAACTACAAACGTTTGGCTGTGGTAACCAAGGGAATCGACGACCTCTGGGAAAGCGACCTCGTCGAAATGAGTAGCGGCAAGTTAAAAAACGTACATAAATTGAACAAGGGCAACAAGTACCTCCTCACCGTCATAGACACATTTTCGAAATTCGCATGGGCTCTACCTTTGAAGGCGAAAACGGGAACGTGCGTCACGGAAGCATTCAAGACAATTTTTCGCGAAAGCGGCGGCAGACGACCTCGGTTTCTGCACACGGACAAAGGGAAGGAATTTTACAATGCCGTATTCCAAAAGTTTATTCGGAAACACAACGTTCAACATTACTCGACCTTCAGTGACGTCAAGGCCAGCATCGTGGAAAGATTCAATCGCACTCTGAAATCGCGCATGTGGTCACGCTTCACGCTTCAGGGAAGCTACAAGTGGGTCACCATTCTTCCGGAACTTGTTAACAACTATAATCACACACGGCACGGAACGATAGGCATGAAGCCAGCTGACGTTACCAAGTCTGACGAGCAACGTTTAATTTCTAGCGTTTACTGTCCAAAGTACACGCCCACGACAAAAAAAGCTAAATACAAAATTGGAGAACAGGTGAGGGTCAGTAAATTGAAGCGAACGTTCGACAGGGGTTTCACACGAAACTGGAGCACTGAACGTTTTACCGTGGTTCGAGTTAGTAGACCCAGTGTCCGGGTACCAAGTCAACATTTGGGGCTCGGTGGGGCTCGCAGTGTTGTCAACGCTTTATTCGAAAAAATCACCAAGGTTTTTGGTCTCACCTAACCTAAAAAGCAAGGAACTGACAATTTTGCTTGAGAGTTCACAAACCGGAAGTGGGGCTCGATCGCCTTAATGGATTTCTCTCGTAAGGCATGATCTCCACTTGATGGCGCAGTGTTGTTAACTCCTTACCCGAAAAAAATCACCAAGATTGTGGTGCTCGTCGTAGCCTTTTATGATGTACATTTTGAGAGCAGAGTTGGCAAGACTGTGGGGGCACTGTAGCTTTTTATGAGGGGGGGGTTATTGCCCTCTGTTTACATCTGGCAACACTACCGTAGATTGACAGTGTTGTTAACCTACTGGGTTTTTTTTCACTGTAAATTTTCATCAAAGGACCTGAGGGGTCCATGTATTTTTTATGTCTGGCAATACTGTTGGGGGCCTAGTGTCGGCGACACTGTGGGTTTACTGTAGCCTTTTATGAGGGGGGTCTATTGCTCTCTTTTTATATTTTTCAATTTTATTGGATGTTTTGTTTGAGGCTTGGGTTTTGCTAACCCATCCGAAGAAAATTCCACTATATGATTTTTCACTGGGTAAACTAACCTACAAATAGGAATTGGCAACACTGACGAGTCTTGAATTATTATTTGAGGCTCGTCGGTGTTGCCTACCCACTCTACAAAAATTCTACTATATGATATTTTGAAACTTTTGAATGCAACTTATCGTAATTTTCCAACTGTGGGACCAAATGTTTATATATCGTGGCTTTTGTAAACCTCTTTCGGGAACAATGTGTCGCACACACACATGCGCGCGCGTGCCTGTATTGTGACGCAAGCAAACAAAAAAAAAAACTTTGACCGTATTCTTAAATAACTAACAAAGACAATGAATCTTTTTGGCTTCCGCAAACAGATCAACATGGAGACTGCACCGCCAAATTCCAATAACCTCTTACCTTCCGTATTATCTAAACTCAATGGTTTACTGATTGTTCATCTCAACAGCATTTGGACGAAACTGAATGACGATGTGGGCAAGATGTTTTATGTTTTTAATAACAATTTACATTTCTACGAAATTCCGATCGACGGAAAACTTCAAATCACCGTGAATCCGGAAAACGCAGGCGAAATCAAAATTTCTACCGGCAAGAATATTTTTCGAATCAAGCACGACAAGATGCTTTCTAACATTACGTACGATGTTTCTGCAGGAGATTATCTTTACATGGAACTTCTCGGAGATTACGACAAACTCATTCCTCTTTTTGTAGAATTACGAATCGTCTATCCTATTATAAATAACCGTTAACCAAAAATGCCTAACGACATTTTCGGCAACACCAAGCGTGTAGACCACGCAGAAGAGATTCTCATGTTGGACATTCGAGTTAAGAAGTTGAGGACCGATTTGATTGCTTTGCAGGAGACCTTAAACAAAAGTTTAGAGTCGGAAATCGCTACGCTCCAAACGCAATGTCTCGACCCCATTCTGAAAATCGATTCCGAACTGAAAACGCTCATAAAAAATTATGTCGACGTACCTTCTTACGACAGCGTTCAAAATATACAGTTGAGCGTGGATTCGCTTCAAAATGATTTGGCCAAATTACAGCAATTTCAATCGAAAAATGAAGATTTGGAAAAATTGAAACTCGAAATCGAAGAACGAACTTCCGCAATAGAAAAGAATTTCTCTGAACTTCAAACCGTCGTGAACGATATAGACGCAGAACGCTTGCACGTCGTCGTTTCCAAATTACAAGAAGAATTCACCAGCACGTTGGAAGAAATTAAATCCAAGTTGCAGACTTTGGAAGATACAATGACGAACCTACCATCGTCGGACGAACTGCAGGTCATCGGTAAAAGCGTCGCGAACATAAAAATTCAATTGGA
This sequence comes from Lepisma saccharinum, assembly GCF_977018435.1. Lineage (NCBI taxonomy): Eukaryota > Metazoa > Arthropoda > Insecta > Zygentoma > Lepismatidae > Lepisma > Lepisma saccharinum. The sequence goes on along the minus strand of NC_139249.1, from coordinate 29,108,386 downwards.
GGCGTATCGAGATTTCGAACACATTCAAACCACCATCGCCACGCTTCAGGCGTCCTTGGAATTGATCAACGAAGAAATTAAAAATATTCACGCTGAAGCAAGAGCGTTGACGAGCATTCAAGACACGTTGAGCACGGTTCAGCAGAAGATCGAATATTTAGAAAATTTGAACGTCGAAACGAATCTCGCTCATTTTCATCACGTACTCGACAACATACAGGGTGACTTGGAATCGTTACGGACGAGCGTGCCTTCGAGCGAAGATTTGGAAAAATTGAAAACGGCGGTGACGGCACTATCCGATTCGAACGACATCAAAAGTTCATTGAGCGATCTCGAGAGTAAAGTGGCCAATCTCCCCACCTCCAAAGAATTGCACGCTTTGAAAAGAAACATATCTCGAATGCTGAAACGACTAGAAACGGAAACGGCGAACGTGGAACAGATTCGAGACGAAATTAGTTCGCTGGTGTCGACGCTGCCCACTTCCCAGAGCGTCGCCGACCTTCACACGCAGTTTACAGAGATGCGAAGCATCGTGAACGATCTTACCGAAAAGAGCTCGAAATTGAATCAAGTCGAGAACCTTCAGAACATCGTCGTCAACATCAGAGATCAAGTTGGAGTGCTGGAATCCACGCAGGAATCGACGCTGGCTTCTTTCGGTGCCAAGTTGCAAGAACTCAACGAAAACTACAAGCAGTTGAACGTGGAAGTGAAAATCAAACCGTCGTTTTCTACCGTAACGGATACCATAGTCGAGCATTTGCTGCCCATCGAAAATAAACTCGGACAAGTTCACAGTAATCTGCTCGGCGTCGACACTAAATTCGCTAAACTGCATTTTCTGCAAGCCATCGAAATCAACAGCATACCCAATCAACAGAGAATCTCCACGTTCGTCGAAGGTAACAAACTGTACATGTTGCATCCTTATCATCCGTACTACAAGTTTCTCCTCGATGGCACGATTCAGATAAAAGAATTTTCGTACTGGTCTCACGGTAGAAAAGCTAGCGTTCCCACCATGACCTTGATATCGAATCGTGGTGTCCAGAAAGCAGGAAACATTCCTCTGGCACGTTGGAACGAAACGCGCAACATATATGAAATACACGAAGACGAAGATCTCACCGTTTTCGACGTGAGTGCCGGCGATAAGCTGATCATTCAAAACACGAGTGAAGTACCACCCTCTTTGAATCCCATCACGCTGGTGCTTCTCTTGAAACGTAATCTCTAAACAAAAAAATGTCTAGGCAGGCCATCGTCGAAGAATTGCATAAACCTGCACGCCGCAACTACGAACGTTTGGCTGTGGTAACCAAGGGCATCGACGACCTCTGGCAAAGTGACCTCGTGGAGATGAGTAGCGGCAATTTGAAAAACGTGCATACATTGAACAAGGGCAACAAGTACCTCCTCACCGTCATAGACACGTTTTCGAAATTCGCATGGGCTCTACCTTTGAAGGCGAAAACAGGAACGTGCGTCACGGAAGCATTCAAATTAATTTTTCGCGAAAGCGGTGGCAGACGACCACGGTTTCTGCAAACGGACAACGGTAAAGAATTTTACAACGCCGTATTCCAAAAATTTATTCAAAAACATGGCATTCGACATTATTCGAGCTTCAGTCACATCAAAGCCAGCATCGTGGAAAGATTTAATCGAACCTTGAAAACACACATGTGGAAACGATTCACGCTTCGGGGAAATTACAAATGGGTCGACATCCTGCCGGAACTCGTCGACACCTATAATGATACAGTACACAGAACAATAGGCATGAAGCCAGTTGACGTTACCAAATCTGACGAGCAGCGTTTAATTTCTACCGTTTACTGTCCAAAGTACACTCCCACGACAAAAAAAGCTAAATACAAAATTGGAGACCAGGTGAGGATCAGCAAATTCAAACGCACCTTCAAGAAGGGATTCACAAAAAATTGGAGCACGGAACTTTTTACGGTGGTTCGAGTTCTACCTGGAAACCAACACACGTATATAATAAAAGATAGTAGCGGCGAGATTTTGAAAGGAAGATTTTACGAAAAGGAACTCTCTAAAACAAAACACCCCGACACGTACCTCATCGAGAAAGTATTGCGTAGGAAAGGTGACAAACTGTTTGTCAAATGGCTGGGACTTCCAGAAAAAAGTTGGATCGACGCGGACGAAGTGATCTTGTGAGTACGTGGAACGTGGTGAAGCGTCTACCGGATCCGGAAAGTCAAACGAAGAAAAAGAACGGCGAGTTGCTTCCCGACAGCATCCGCTGTCTGATCGTAGGTCCTTCGGGGTGTGGGAAAACGACACTGCTCGTGGACAATTTTCTCCTCGCACCGAATTGGTTAAATTGGAAGAACAGGCACCTGTACGTGTTCTCGAAAAGTTTGGAGCAATCCAAATACCAGCAACTGATAAAACTGTACGATGGTCTGGACATTGCAACATTCGCCTCGGAAATAAAACCGCTCGACGATTGTCGTGAAAATTCAGTCGTTGTGTTCGACGACGCCATCCTGGAAAATCAAAATGAAATTCGCAACTTTTTCACGCAAGGTCGTCACAAAGGAATGGATTGTTTTTACCTAGCTCAAACGTTTTCCAAAATTCCAAAACAGTTAGTGCGCGACAACGCCAATTTCATATGTTTGTTTCGTCAAGATCACACCAACCTCAAGCACGCGTACGATGACTACGTAGGCGGAGACATGAACTACAATCAATTTTCGGAAGGCTGCTCTACTTGCTGGAACGGTGACGATTTCGGATTTGTGACGATCGACATGACGAGAAAACCCAACGATGGAAAATACAGAAACAAAATCAACGACTTTCTAAACGTTGCAACGTTGTGGGAAACGACGTATATAAATAACGTCATGACGAAACGAAAAATCGAAGACGAAAATCTCAAGCTTCGCGATTACCTCGCGAAACGCTTCAAAGGTTGGAAATCCGAGAATCGCGGATTCTACGAAGAGAAGAAACGTCAGGATCAACCTGTGATCGATGCCATCAGCAGTCTAGGTAAAGAAATTAAAAGTGTCACGGAACAAAATAAAAATTTGATTAATGAACTCGTACCGCTCGCAGCTAAAAGTTACGCCGTACCCACGCCTATTTCGAGCATTCCTTCGACGCCGTTCGAACTGAAGGATGCACCGGCACGACGTCGAGCCATAGGCAGCACGTCGTCGTCTTCGGATAAAATCGAGTTGGGGCCTTTGGCACGAGACTACCTGAGCACGGGGAAATTCGACAAGGATGAAGTGTTCGGATTGTATCCCAGCATGGAAACCAGCGAAGGCGGCGGTGTGGTGTGGAAGATTGGGAAATCGAAGGTGACCTTCGAAGGCAACGACATTAAAGTCAATTTAGGCGAGAAGGATAGTTGGACCAGGTATCCGGGTACGGTGGGACTGTGGGAACTCGTTGCCAAAAAGCAGCCGAAAGATTACACCGACGAAGATTACCAAAGTTACAAGGAAATTCTGATCATGACGGATGCCTTGTACCAGAACAACGACGCCTCGCAGAATAGGGTGAAATCGAGCAGCGGCGAGAAGTACAGGAATCTCATCAAACCGATTTGGAACCAGGTCAAAACAGGCAGCGGCGTCAAACGCTACAACGCGTTACCCAAAGAATTCGTTTGGGTGGACGACGTTAGGAAACTCGTGGACCGATTGTTGGTGATAGCCGGCGAAGAGAATGCAGGCAATCGTAATTTCTACAACGAGAAGGTTGGCATCGTGGACATGATCAGCACGAAACTTTCCAACTTCATCGTGAACGACGACAAGGGCATAGGTTACCTGATCAAAATCATCAACACGCTGCCTCCGAAATTTTGGAACGTGGCCGAAGGAAAGGGACTCGTGAACGACATCATCAACAAGTTACCTTTCGAGATGCATCTACCTGGCTACCAGTACTGCGGACCGGGTACCAAACTCGAGAAAAGATTGGAGAGAGGAGACAAGGGTGTGAATCTGTTGGACGCCGCATGCAAAGATCACGACATCGCCTACAACACCACGCAGACGGATCTGGACGCACGTCACGAAGTAGACAGAAAGTTAGAGCACGCAGCTTTCGAAAGATTCGTGAGCAGAGACGCATCGCTGGGCGAACGGGTCGCCGCACTGGGTACCACCATCGCCATGAACACGAAACAAAAATTGGGGTGGGGTATATAAATAACATACAGTAAAAAATAAACATGGCTTGCATAACTGATTTGCCGCACGAACTACTATCTAAAATATTCAAAAAGGTAGTTAACGGAGATGTTAATAAACTTGTGATCATAGCTAAAACGACGCCGGCATTTCACATGGGATGCGAAATAGTTCTCAAGGACCGTCTTCGGGAGATCAGTGGAATGGGGTGCGGTGATCTCGACACTCTTCTGTCGGCCGCGGGGGAGAAATTGAACGAGAGGTTGGATGAACTGCACGAGGCGAGGCAGGGAAGAAGACGATATACTGATGATTGGCGTAAGTCCAAACAGGAAACTGAAGAAATCATCACGCAAATCATCGCGTTCTCCGAAGCACGAACTTTCTTCCTCTGTTAAAAAAATCTTCGATACAAATCATGAAAAAAAAATATATAAATAACACACATCGTGAAAAAAAATAATCTTCGGTATATATAAATAACACACATCGTGAAAAAAAATTAAATTTCTCTAACACATACACTGAAAATTTCTCTTCTTCGATATGACAACTGAAAAAATGAGTGAGCTCCAAGCATTAAAACAAATGCTAAATTTGTCATTCGAGTATGTAAAAATTCGGGAATTGGAAGTCGGCAAATCTTACACGATAACTTCCGGTTCAATCGTTTCTACCCAGTATGGTCCCAAGGTACGCCTGTTGCTCAACGCACAATACAGTCTATTTTTACCAGATCGATACGCTAACATGTTATCGGACGAGAAGCTATCTATTTTAATCGAGAACAAAACTCGAATCGTGTACAAGGGGGCAAAGGAACTTCTTGGCAAGAAAACGAAGCACGTAATAGAATTTGTGTAGCGACTGCGGGGCCGTGAAAAAAAATCTCAGAATATTTATATATAAATAACATACCGTAAAAAAACTACACAAGAAAAAATCTCAGAATATATATATAAATAACATACCGTGAAAATAACACATAGAGCATCAACATGAAGCCCAAGGGTGTCGTGTACCAGATACCATACTCCAATCTTAAAAATCTAGGTGCCCTCGATGGGTTACTCACCAAGAAACAACGCGAGAAGAAACGTTCTTGCTTGTCGAAAGGACACGGAATGAAATTGCTGCTCAGCACACCTCAATTGAAAAGATTGCAGCGTTCGCGGAAACAGCAAAAGGTCGGAGGTTTCATATTCAGCATCCCGGCCATCCTAGCAGCATTGGGGGCTGTTGGAAGTTTGGCTGGCGGAAGTGCCGCCATCGCGAAAACCGTCATCGACTCGAAGAAGAACAAGGCCGAGTTGGAAGAACAGAAACGTCACAACCTGGCCATGGAGAAGAAAGGAGGAAAGGGCGTGATGAGAAAGTTTAAAAAAAAGAAACAGAAGCACTCACCAACCGAGACATTGAATCTCTGATCGAACCGTTACAAATCAAATACTTCAGAGGAGTTTTCATGTCCGACTCGCTACCTTCAAGCGTTAAAAGAAGAGAATGCGGAGTAGTCAACTTGGACGGTCAAGAAAATCCAGGCACGCATTGGATATGTTATCACAAAAATGATGATAAAGCATTCGTTTTCGATTCTTTCGGAGGTGTTCCACCTACAAATTTAATTCATTATCTGAAAACGAGCAAAACCTCTATATACTACAACGACGAACGCATTCAAAATTTCGGAGACGTGAACTGCGGTTATCTCTGCCTCTCCGTGCTCGCGTTTCTCTCTAAAATAAATAACCCTACGATCGAGGATTTCCAGAAAGCATTGTGGAACCTCAAACAGCATCACTAGGATGGGCGTGTTCCATCTCACGAGCGAATCTTCAATCTTGAAACTCACGCTGCACGACGACATCACTCTATCCTAAATCCGTGGCTCTGCGTGCATTCTACAGCATGTACCTCATACCTAACGTCACGCAGCACAACAACAAAATTAGCGTCGGAAGCGAACACATCGTCGTCACGCCAGGACAATACAATCTTTCCACTTTGCAAGCTCAATTACCCAAAGGCACATACCTTTCTCAAAATTCGGTCACGCACAGAGTGGAAATCCTATCCGCGACGGAGACCGTGGACCTGGGCACCATGGGAGAACTTTTAGGTTTCGAGAACAACACCAAACTCGAAGCTGGCATCAAGCACGTAGCAACCAACATTCCTAAATTCTTGGCCATAGAGACTCTGAACGTACACTGTAACGTGGCCGAAGGTATGATCACGAAATCTTCGGACGGATTGTTAGGAAGTCACAAGCAGACGGGAATCATAGCCACTTTCAAACCAAGTTCCGAGTTCATGGAACCGATCATCTACACGCCCTCTTCGCCGATCTATTTTCCAGTATGTCGCAACCGCATAGACGACATAGAGTTGGTGGTGACGAACGAGAAAGGAGACGTGGTGGATTTCGCAGGTGCCACTACGACGGCCATCGTGGAGATCAACATATAATAAATAACCATACATGTAAAATGGAGCAAATCGAAAGTTACGAATTGCAATCTTTCCCTCCCAACCGTCGCACGTTCGCCAATCTGAACGAAGCGAACAGGGAGATCGAATACGACGTGGACGTAGGCGACGGGTTTATTCATCCTCACAGAGCGGACCTCTACCTTCAATTCGACGTGGTGAAGAAAGAAAGCGGAGACGCGTTTCCCGCAGCAGCAAACTTGATACTCGTGGACAACTTCGTGCCTCACCTGTTCTCGCAGGTGGAGGTGAGGAAACACAACACCGTCATCGACAGAATAGATTATCCAGGCATCACGTCGACGGCAGTGGGAACGTTGAAATTATCCAAAACAGACGCAGCGTACTACCAGGCCGGGGGATTCGAAGCCGGAACCAAAATATCGACGAAAAGTCACACGGTGCTCTTTCCCATGCGTCTGCTGCCAGGTTTCTTCTCGGACTACAAGGAGATCATGTGGAAGGGAGGACTGAGGATCACGTTTCGAAGAGCGGCCAACGACAACGACGCACTGATGCGATACGCTACTTTGGGTCCGGACGGCACCACGCCGATAGCCAACACTTTACCCGAAGCAGCGAAATGTGTCATCCGTAGCATGGAATTGAGAATGCCGGTGGTGGAATACGAAACGAACTACGCCCTCAAGTACAAAGCGGAGATCTTGAAAAGTCCGCAGGTGCCGATTCACTTTCACGGTTACCAGTGCGTGCAGAAGATGGCGTCGGGAAGTCACATGGAATTCGACGTGACGACGCAGTTCAACAACATACAGTTCGACATGCCAGATTTCGTCGTAGTGCTTTTTCAGACCGGACGCGATAACGATCAGGAAAAAGATTCCAGCAAGTTCGACGACTGCAAGATCAAAAACGTTTATCTGAAGAACGGTAGGAACGAAGTGTTCCCGCGCGAAAATTACAACCTCGACATGACCAAAGACGATTACCTCAAACTTTACGAAGCTTACACGGCTTACAAACGCGTGACCGAGGGAAGCGTGGACGTGTACTACGCGCCCAGCGAATTCAAAGCACGGAGACCCATGACCGTCATCAACACATCTAAGAGGAAGCAAGTGGTGGTCAACGATCGTACCAACATCAAGATTGTATGCGAGTTCCACGATGCCTTGCCTGCAGATACTCTGTGCAGTGTCATTCTTATTGCAGAGAAAACATTTGTGTATGACGTCAAGAATGAAAGAGTAACTGAACAGTTTTAAATAAATAAAAAAAAAAATAGCACACAATAAGAAATGTGGAATTTTATATATATAAGTACAAATTGCAATTAGCAGTTTCCAGAAGTTTAATTTTGCTGTGCCATGCATGCATGTAATCGAGGAAGAGGAAGTAAATTAAAATTGTTTTTTTTTTCGCATTGCCTATTACTTTTTGTTGCACTCTGGGCAGGTCTTACTAGTTTGGAGGCGATAGTGGCCCCACGGAAGTGTATGGACCCCACATTCAAGAATACACCTCTTGTCGTCGTGTGCATCCAGAGCAACTTTCCTGACAATATTAGTTGTAAGTACATGATCGACGCTTTGGATACGATGTTCTTTTTGTAGAATGGGCGATTTTGTTCTGAGGCACTCGAGGTAATCCTCAAACTTGAGGTGCTCCCGAACCACTTGCCTGCTTACACCCTTTGCTTTTTTTGTTACTGAACCCTCAGCCCGGATCGCATAGGCTTTGGCACGAAGTCCAGCAAACTCCACAATCACATCCCCGTTTTTCTCGTCCTTGAGTTTGCCGGGTATTTTTTTGTTCCGGGGCAGAATTCCATACCGGTTTAGCTGGGGATAGCCCGATGTGTCGAAGAGCTTGACAAGAGCTGGAACTTTGGCCATATCACCATACGCATCGGCCGTGCGAACATGGTACACCAAGCTGTCTGTGTCTGTGTAGAGGAGCGAGATATTGTGGTTGTAGTGTGCACGTAGTATGTCGTAATATGTCTCGAACATGCACAACTTGCTCAGATCCAAAACTGCAGCTCCCACATAGATGGGCTTGTTGAGTAGCATCTTGCCCCGGTTCATGTGAATCAGAGACATCTGTTCGTTGTAAATTGTTCGAGACCTGAACAGCGGGCTTGCAACAAGTCGACGACACTGTGTTTTCTTCGTCACCAACCTCACATCAACGCGATTTCGCACATTCTCCATGGTCTTCCCAAATAACGCATTGTTCATTAATTTGAAAAAATCGCGATCAAGTTCCGAAGTGGCAGCAGTGCGATGGTTGGTGTTCAGTTCGATGTACGGCTTCAACCATGGAGACTGCCTGAACAAGAGCACGTCGTAAACTGCTTTAACCGAGACCCCTTGCTGCATTAACCACTGGAGGTTCCGGTAGTGTAGCACATAACGCTTTTTGGGCTCCAAGTCCATGACGAGCTTCGGTTGATCCGAGCCAGGTGGACACTTCAATTCCGGAGCAGGCGAAAGGTCACAGAATGTATCCTGCAGCTTCTCGGGGAAGTCAAGGTCCACCTCGGCGAAGAACCCATGTTCTGAATCGTCGAAGCTTTCGATGTCGAAGTTGGAGGGGTCAGCCCACTCAAACTGTCCTGTTGGGAGTGGCTGCATCATGGAGTGCCCGTAAAGATTATTCACGTCAGTGTACATGATGTAGCTTGATGGTTGGGAGGGGTCGTAACCAGTGGCCATGTGGTGATTGTTGGCGTGTGCGAAGCGTTGCGACACTTGGACCATGCCGCCCCGGATAGCTCTCTCGATGAAAAGCATGATATCATTATCGGAAATAAGTGAAAGTTTAACTTTAGTCAGCAGGAGCATGGCCGACCATGCCAGTCCAGGAAGGCTGTAAAAATATACAGGGTCCAGGTTGTAAATATTTATCGCAGTCGCCCGAAACGCCTGGAACACATCGGCAAGAAGCGTCACATCAAGCTTCAGGTATGCATCGTGGTAATCACCGAAAGTTCGGCAACCCAACTTGACCCACATAGACTGAGCATGCTTGTACTCCTCGTCGGTAATACCTGAACCTCTCAGTTGGCTGTAGAACTTATCCTGGGGAGGCAGCAACTCTTCTTCGAACTTGGAAGGGTCTGTGACGTATTCGTAGGGGTAGACCCCTTTACGTCTGATGAGTGCGACATCTAAGTTCGGGAAACTTGATGTGGTAATGGCTAGTTGGTCGTCTCTGAGCTTCCCAGCAAGAGCATCGAGGCTTGCCTGGAGGAACCTCAGAGAGTCGAGGAACCGAAGCTCGATGCTGCTGCTTGAGTTGGGCATCGGCACCCACTTGCTGATGCTAATATAACGCTCCTCGTTCTGTGCCAGGACATTGATTCTCGCATTGTCGTACCCTAGATGTGTAACCAAGTGATGGAAATCATATCCCGAGCCATTGTGAAAAAAGACCGGTATGAAGCGCGGGTCCCTGGCTCTCAAGTTACATCTGTTGCACCACGGGCCAATGTAGCTTCCGGTCCCATAATGGTCATGGTGGTGGACTTTTTTGTTATCGTCAGTGAAGACCGAGTTGCAAACAGGACAATTTAGAGCCATTTCGTGCTGATGCTTGTTTTTGGGAGACAGAGGCAGCATGGGCTTGGGGGCCAACAGCACCTTCCCTATCTTGATGGCTTCCTGTTGCATTCTCTCCAGGAAGTGTTTGACCGGGTCGGGACCGCGATACACATAGGGCTCGGAGGCAATATGTTGGTCTCGCCACACCACAACATAGGAGTAACTCGAGGCCTCGTGGATTTGGAAAGGAATGGTAGAGGATGTTTCGGGGTTGGGCTCGCAGTTAGACAGAGGTTGAAGAAAGGCCTCGAAGTCTGCTACAATATAGGCAGGATGCTTCACCATAGCACTGTGCATGCGAAAGCACTCTACTGCACCAGGTTCGGGCAGGATAGTTCGTGCAGGCTCGTTGGTACCACAGTAGAACATGTGGCGAGCTAGCTTCTCAGCAGCAATGTTGGGTCCTCTGATGTACCGGTAATTTTGCTGTTCTCGATTATAAAATGTAGCCAAGCACCTGCGACACACCTCGACGTGGGTTTTGTCTTTGCTCCGTTGGCTCGAAACAAGCCGAGAGAGGGAACGGATAAGGGTGTAATGGTGATGGGTCTCGTCCTTGATGAGCAGGAGGTTGATTTCTCGTACCTCGTTGTTGTTGCTCACGTTGCTCACCCGGATGGGATGGACCTCATTTTTGTTCTCGGTGAGACCGTAAACATTAATGGCTAATTGCAGGCCCAACAAGTCACGAGCACGAACCTCAAACTTCTGAATATGCGAGATTTCTACAGGGTAGGCAATCCCGGCCATTGCATCCTCCAGTTCCGACTCATACTGCGTGTAGTGGTTAACACGGCGTGGACTGTTTTTCCAGTGAACCGGGTGCAATGCTGCCAGCACCGACCAGAGGAAGCATTTGGTGTCTTTGTTCTGAATATTGAGAACAGCTTTCCTTGCTTCAACCTCGGGTGGCAGGGCAATATAGCTAGACCCTGCCAGTGGCAGGAACTTGCTAAGTGTCAGACAAAGTTCGTGGGGGTCGCCACACAGCGAACCGCCCGAGCCTTTAGCCTGATGCTCCTCGTGCTTTGCCACAAACTCCTCGACAAACTTGTCGTAGATGCTGTCGAGGTCAGTGATATCTGCCTGATGCAGTGTTTTTGCTTTTGTGGCATGGAAGAATTTATATATTTCATCAGACGGTTTCTTATACTTGCAGCATAGCACAGCATAGAATTTAGTGGAGTATGTAGCCAATGCATCGTTGAGGATGGATATTATCTTAGCTCGCTCGCTCTCCAGAAAACTACGCACATCGCAGAAGCTGTCTGATGTTATGTTAAAGTCTTCTAATAAATGCTCAAACGCAATTCGGTCTGCTTTCTTCGCCAGCTTGACGCGTTTGGTAGGTGGCGATGCATCGAGGGAGGTTACTTCTACCTTTCGCTTGGAAGGTTGCGATAGAGATGTTCCAGTGCTCTTGCAAGTAAGCTGGTGTCGCTTGAAGTAGTCAATAGAAAAATTTTTTCCACACTTAGAGCACAGTTTGGTTGCACATATTCGCTTTCCCGGCACACAAGTACGACAGTGCCTTTGAAAATGTTTACTTGACACACCAATTTGGCACGTAGGGCAATTTTTTTGAGAACGCATAATGCAGAGATTTTTTGGGGGTATGTTATTTAATACCAAATGCTGTGCAATGCAAAATATAATTGCTCACTTTTTTTTTAACTATTTTCTATGACCTTATTTGGGTTTTTTTTCGCCAAATTATATGCTTCTAGTCTCCTATACAATACAATATACGTACAATATTGTCAACAGTATTATATTTGAGCAGGTCGCTTGTCGCCTAAACACTACAGCTCACAGGTCGGGAAAATCTGACATGAAAGCAGATAATACGCTTATGTCTTATTTATATATAATTTTCACGGGGCGTACAATATTGTCAACAGTATTATATTTGAGCAGGTCGCTTGTCCCCTAAACACTACAGCTCACAGGTCGGGAAAATCTGACATGAAAGCAGATAATACGCTTATGCCTTATTTATATATAATTTTCACGGGGCGTACAATATTGTCAACAGTATTATATTTCAGCAGGTCGCTTGTCCCCTAAACACTACAGCTCACAGGTCGGGAAAATCTGACATGAAAGCAGATAATACGCTTATGCCTTATTTATATATAATTTTCACGGGGCGTACAATATTGTCAACAGTATTATATTTCAGCAGGTCGCTTGTCCCCTAAACACTACAGCTCACAGGTCGGGAAAATCTGACATGAAAGCAGATAATACGCTTATGCCTTATTTATATATAATTTTCACGGGGCGTACAATATTGTTAAGAGCGTTAGTTTTTGTAGAGCTCTCTTTTTCCATCTTTCCTCTATACAGTGAAGCTGTAGAAGACATAATTAGCTAACCTAGCATACAACATACCTTCCTAATTAATATGGATATTGTCACACATTCCTCTTATTTTATACTGTTGTAAATAGAAAAGATTATGTACGGTAAATGTTTTGTACATTATAGGAAAAAAATGCAAAATATCCCCCAATTTTAATTCGAATTTTATCGAATTTTTACATATTTCCACGCCGCCACATATTGTCCTATTTGCTTCTTTTACTTGCCTTGCTTAATTAACTCTCGCTAATTAGCATTTTTTTGGAAGAAGTCAACTAGAACAACATATGGCGGTATGAGAAATATGCAAATCAAAGAACATTTTAGCAATATAGGGGCCCTAGCAATTAGCTTTATCGACTAAGAGTACTCTTTTAAACGTCTTCTGCTGATCGTATTACTACGCGAGGACGTTTAAAATTTTTGGGTGTTGAAAAAGTTTGACCCTACTTTTTATTTCTATTGTTTGTTAATAGATGGCGCTGATAGTACCCCCTCCCGTCCCTCTCCCCTCTTCTCCTCTGCTGTATGACAAATAGCACAAACATAAAAATCAAGATTTTGGAGAGCAAAACATAAAATTTGCATGCATCTGATGTCGAACCAGGAACTTTTATCTTTCGGGGAGTCAACATTATTTTTTTACTCAGTCGTCATATAACATGAACACACGCAAAGATTCACATGTGCTTTTTATTATTTTGTGTTCGGTAAGTACAAGTATATTCTTACATAAATTATTGTTTAATTTAATAAATTGTAAACTCGGAGCCTGCTATACTAACACTCCTTCTGTCTATTGAAAGCGAATGTTGCGTGCATGCGGAAATAACACAGAAAAAAATTGCGGATGGAAGCAATTTAAAATCAGTGGGGCAAGGTCAGTATTACGAGAGCGTAAAAACACGTGCTTTCATTCAACTTCGAAAAATAAGAATAAATGTGTGCATACAGAACACATATGCTTTCTTTTCACAGTTGTAAAATCATATAAATTGTACATGAGGTAAGTTACGGGAAGGCTCTCTCTTTTATGTCTGTGTATATGTTGTACAATTAGGTACAAGTATTGTACAATTAGGTACAAATTGTTGTACAATTATTTTCCCCAGTTGTCCAGTTGGAGTTGGGGGCATAACACTAGTACTATTTGTAATTACAGTGCTTACTCATGTATTTTGTTTAATATTTTATTTCAAATTCACTGTCAGAAACTAGTGTTACCTACTCTGTTGGTTGTCACTGTCAAGCTTCCAGTATTCGTACAGCGTAAAAAGCTATAACCCCCCTCTCAAAATATATACATTGTATACGCCAAGATGCTCAATAGCCTAGCAACACATCATGAAAAAACATGCCAAGAGGACCCAGTTGGTTTATAAGTCAGTGCCGCCAATTCCTATTTGTAGGTTAGCTTAGCCAGTGAAAGATCATATCGTTACGATATAGTAGAATTTTTGTAGAGTGGGTAGGCAACACCGACGAGCATCAAATGATGATTTCAAGCCTCAAATAATAATTTCGAGCCTCAAAAAAGAAACATCCAATAGAGTTGCCAGATGTAAACAAAAAGCAATAGACCCCCTCATAAAAAGCTACAGTAAACCCACAGTGTCGCCGACACTAGGCCCCCAACAGTATTGCCAGACATAAAAAATACATGGACCCCTCAGGTCCTTTGATGAAAATTTACAGTGAAAAAAAACCCAGTAGGTTAACAACACTGTCAATCTACGGTAGTGTTGCCAGATGTAAACAGAGGGCAATAACCCCCCCCCTCATAAAAAGCTACAGTGCCCCCACAGTCTTGCCAACTCTGCTCTCAAAATGTACATCATAAAAGGCTACGACGAGCACCACAATCTTGGTGATTTTTTTCGGGTAAGGAGTTAACAACACTGCGCCATCAAGTGGAGATCATGCCTTACGAGAGAAATCCATTAAGGCGATCGAGCCCCACTTCCGGTTTGTGAACTCTCAAGCAAAATTGTCAGTTCCTTGCTTTTTAGGTTAGGTTAGACCAAAAACCTTGGTGATTTTTTCGAATAAAGCGTTGACAACACTGCGAGCCCCACAGAGCCCCAAATGTTGACTTGGTACCCGGACACTGGGTCTACTCGAGTTCTACCCGGGAACCGTCACACGTATATAATAAAAGACAGTGGCGGTGAAATTTTATTGGGGCGCTTCTACGAGGAGGAACTCTCTAAAACTAAATACCCCGACACTTACCTTATCGAAAAAGTTTTGCGCAAGAGAGGCAACAAACTTTTGGTGAAATGGCTGGGACTTCCGGAAACAAGTTGGATCGATTCAAACGAAGTGATTCTATGAGTACGTGGAATGTTGTGAAACGTTTACCTAATTCGGAAAGTGGAACGAAGAAAAAAAACGGTGAATTGCTCCCCGACAGCATCCGCTGTCTGATCGTAGGACCTTCGGGGTGTGGAAAAACGACACTGCTCGTGGACAATTTTCTCCTCGCACCGAATTGGTTAGATTGGAAGAACAGGCACCTGTACGTGTTCTCGAAAAGTTTAGAGCAATCCAAATACCAGCAACTGATGAAACTGTACGATGGTCTGGACATTGCAACGTTCGCCTCGGAAATAAAACCACTCGACGATTGTCGTGAAAATTCAGTCGTTGTGTTCGACGACGCCATCCTGGAAAATCAAAATGAAATTCGCAATTTTTTCACGCAAGGTCGTCACAAAGGAATGGATTGTTTTTACCTAGCTCAAACGTTTTCCAAAATTCCAAAACAGTTAGTACGCGACAACGCTAATTTCATATGTTTGTTTCGTCAAGATCACACCAACCTCAAGCACGCGTACGATGACTACGTAGGCGGAGACATGAACTACAATCAATTTTCGGAACGCTGCTGCTCTACTTGCTGGAACGGTGACGATTTCGGATTCGCTACGATCGACATGACGAGGAAACCCAACGACGGAAAATACAGAAACAAAATCAACGATTTTCTAAACGTTGCAACGTTGTGAGAAACGATGTATATAAATAAACATTATGACGAAACGAAAAATCGAAGACGAAAAACTCAAGCTTCGCGATTACCTCGCGAAACGCTTCAAAGGTTGGAAATCCGAGAATCGCGGATTCTACGAAGAGAAGAAACGTCAGGATCAACCTGTGATCGATGCCATCAGCGGTCTAGGTAAAGAAATTGAAAGTGTCACGGAACAAAATAAAAATTTGATCAACGAACTCGTGCCGCTCGCAGCTAAAAGTTACGCCGTACCCACGCCCATTTCGAGCATTCCTTCGACGCCGTTCGAACTGAAGGATGCACCGGCACGACGTCGAGCTATTGGTAGCACGTCGTCGTCTTCGGATAAAATCGAGTTGGGACCTTTGGCACGAGACTACCTGAGCACGGGGAAATTCGACAAGGATGAAGTGTTCGGATTGTATCCCAGCATGGAAACCAACGAAGGCGGTGGTGTGGTGTATAAGATTGGGAAATCGAAGGTGACCTTCGAAGGCAACGACATTAAAGTCAATTTAGGCGAGAAGGATAGTTGGACCAGGTATCCGGGTACGGTGGGACTGTGGGAACTCGTCGCCAAAAAGCAGCCGAAAGATTACACCGACGAAGATTACCAGAGTTACAAGGAAATTCTGATCATGACGGATGCCTTGTACCAGAACAACGACGCCTCGCAGAATAGGGTGAAATCGAGCAGCGGCGAGAAGTACAGGAATCTCATCAAACCGATTTGGAACCAGGTCAAAACAGGCAGCGGCGTCAAACGCTACAACACGTTACCCAAAGAATTCGTTTGGGTGGACGACGTGAGGAAGCTCGTGGACCGATTGTTGGTGATAGCCGGCGAAGAGAATGCAGGCAACCGTAATTTCTACAACGAGAAGGTTGGCATCGTGGACATGATCAGCACGAAACTTTCCAACTTCATCGTGAACGACGACAAGGGCATAGGTTACCTCATCAAAATCATCAACACGCTGCTTCCGAAATTTTGGAACGTGGCCGAAGGAAAGGGGCTTGTGAACGACATCATCAACAAGTTACCTTTCGAGATGCATCTACCTGGCTACCAGTACTGCGGACCGGGTACCAAACTCGAGAAAAGATTGGAGAGAGGAGACAAGGGTGTGAATCTGTTGGACGCGGCATGCAAAGATCACGACATCGCTTACAACACCACGCAGACGGATCTGGATGCACGTCACGAAGCAGACAGAAAGTTAGAGCACGCAGCTTTCGAAAGATTCGTGAGCAGAGACGCATCGTTGGGTGAACGGGTCGCCGCACTGGGTACCACCATCGCCATGAACACAAAACAAAAATTGGGGTGGGGTATATAAATAACATCCAGTAAAAAAAACAACATGGCTTGCATAACTGATTTGCCGCACGAACTACTATCTAAAATATTCAAAAAGGTAGTTAACGGAGATGTTAATAAACTTGTGATCGTAGCTAAAACGACGCCGGCATTTCACATGGGATGCGAAATAGTTCTCAAGGACCGTCTTCGGGAGATCAGTGGAATGAGGTGCGGTGATCTCGACACTCTTCTGTCGGCCGCGGGGGAGAAATTGAACGAGAGGTTGGACGAACTGCACGAGGCGAGGCAGGGAAGAAGACGGTATACTGATGATTGGCGTAAGTCCAAACAGGAAACTGAGGAAATTATCACGCACATCATCGCGTTCTCCGAAGCACGAACTTTCTTCCTCTGTTAAAAAATAATAATATATATACGCATCAAAAAAACTTGATATATAAATAACGCACATCGTGAAAAAATAAACTTTGGTATATATAAATAACACACATGGTGAAAAAAAACAATTAAATTTCCCTAACACACAGACTGAAAATTTCTCTTCTTCGATATGACGACTGAAAAAATAAGTGATCTCCAAGCATTAAAACAAATGCTAAATTTGTCAGTCGAGTATGTAAAAATTCGGGAATTGGAAGTCGAGAAATCTTACACGATAACTTCCGGTTCAATCGTTTCTACCCAGTATGGTCCCAAGGTACGCCTGTTGCTCAACGCACAATACAGTCTATTTTTACCAGATCGATACGCTAACATGTTATCGGACGAGAAGCTATCTATTTTAATCGAGAACAAAACTCGAATCGTGTACAAGGGGACAAAGGAACTTCTTGGCAAGAAAACGAAGCACGTAATAGAATTTGTGTAGCGACTGTGGGGCCGTGAAAAAAAAATCTCAGAATATTTATATATAAATAACATACCGTATAAAAACTACACAAGAAAAAATATCAGAATATATATATAAATAACATACCGCGAAAATAACACATAGAGCATCAACATGAAGCCCAAGGGTGTCGTGTACCAGATACCATACTCCAATCTGAAAAATCTAGGTGCCCTCGATGGGTTACTCACCAAGAAACAACGCGAGAAGAAACGTTCTTGCTTGTCGAAAGGACATGGAATGAAATTGCTGCTCAGCACACCTCAATTGAGACGGTTGCAGCGTTCGCGGAAACAGCAAAAGATCGGAGGTTTCATATTCAGCATCCCGGCCATCCTAGCAGCATTGGGGGCCGTTGGAAGTTTGGCTGGCGGAAGTGCCGCCATTGCGAAAACCGTCATCGACTCGAAGAAGAACAAAGCGGAATTGGAAGAACAGAAACGTCACAACCTGGCCATGGAGAAGAAAGGGGGGAAGGGGGTGATGAGAAAGTTTAAAAAAAAGAAACAACGGCGCTCACCAACCGAGACATTGAATCTCTGATCGGACCGTTACAAATCAAACACTTCAGAGGAGTTTTTATGTCCGACTCGTTACCTTCAAGCGTGAAAAGAAGAGAATGCGGAGTAGTCAACTTGGACGGTCAAGAAAATCCAGGCACGCATTGGATATGTTACCACAAAAATGATGATAAAGCATTCGTTTTCGATTCTTTCGGAGGTGTTCCACCTACAAATTTAATTCATTATCTGAAAACGAACAAAACCTCTATATACTACAACGACGAACGCATTCAAGATTTCGGAGACGTGAACTGCGGTCATCTCTGCCTCTCCATGCTCGCGTTTCTCTCTAAAATAAATAACCCTACGATCGAGGATTTCCAGAAAGCATTGTGGAACCTGAAACAGCATCACTAGGATGGGCGTGTTCCATCTCACGAGCGAATCTTCAATCTTGAAACTCACGCTGCACGACGACATCGTCTATCCTAAATCCGTGGCTCTGCGTGCATTCTACAGCATGTACCTCATACCTAATGTTACGCAGCACAACAACAAAATTAGCGTCGGAAGCGAACACATCGTCGTCACGCCAGGACAATACAATCTTTCCACTTTGCAAGCTCAGTTACCCAAAGGCACATACCTTTCTCAAAATTCGGTCACGCACAGAGTGGAAATCCTATCCGCGACGGAGACCGTGGACCTGGGCACCATGGGAGAACTTTTAGGTTTCGAGAACGACACCAAACTCGAAGCTGGCATCAAGCACACGGCAACAAATATTCCTAAATTTTTGGCCATAGAGACTCTGAACGTACACTGCAACGTGGCGGAAGGTATGATCACGAAATCCTCGGACGGATTATTAGGAAGTCACAAGCAGACGGGAATCATAGCCACTTTCAAACCAAGTTCCGAGTTCATGGAACCGATCATCTACACGCCCTCTTCGCCGATCTATTTTCCAGTATGTCGCAACCGCATAGACGACATAGAGTTGGTGGTGACGAACGAGAAAGGAGACGTGGTGGATTTCGCAGGTGCCACTACGACGGCCATCGTGGAGATCAACGTATAATAAATAACACACATAGTGAAATGGAGCAAATCGAAAGTTACGAATTGCAATATTTCCCTCCCAACCGTCGCACGTTCGCCAATCTGAACGAAGCAAACAGGGAGATCGAATACGACGTGGACGTAGGCGACGGGTTTATTCATCCTCACAGAGCGGACCTCTACCTTCAATTCGACGTGGTGAAGAAAGAAAGCAGAGACGCGTTTCCTGCAGCAGCAAACTTGATACTCGTGGACAACTTCGTGCCTCACCTGTTCTCGCAGGTGGAGGTGAGGAAACACAACACCGTCATCGACAGAATAGATTATCCAGGCATCACGTCGACAGCGGTGGGAACGTTGAAATTATCCAAAACAGACGCAGCGTACTACCAGGCCGGGGGATTCGAAGCCGGGACCAAAATATCGACGAGAAGTCACACGGTGCTTTTTCCCATGCGTCTGCTGCCTGGTTTCTTCTCGGACTACAAGGAGATCATGTGGAAGGGGGGACTGAGGGTCACGTTTCGAAGAGCGGCCAACGACAACGACGCACTGATGCGATACGCTACTTTGGGTCCGGACGGCACCACGCCGATAGCCAACACTTTACCCGAAGCAGCGAAATGCGTCATCCAGAGCATGGAATTGAGAATGCCGGTGGTGGAATACGAAACAAATTACGCCCTCAAGTACAAAGCGGAGATCTTGAAAAGTCCACAGGTACCGATTCACTTTCACAGTTACCAGTGCGTACAGAAGGTGGCATCGGGAAGTCACATGGAATTCGACGTGACAACGCAGTTCAACAACATACAGTTCGACATGCCAGATTTCGTCGTAGTGCTCTTTCAGACCGGAAGGGACAAGAATCAGGAAAAAGATTCCAGCAAGTTCGACGACTGCAAAATCAAGAACGTTTATCTGAAGAACGGTAGGAACGAAGTGTTCCCGCGCGAGAATTACAACCTCGACGTGACCAAAAACGATTACCTCAAACTTTACGAAGCGTTCTCGGCTTACAAACGCGTGACCGAGGGAAGCGTGGACATGTACTACACGCCCAGCGAGTTCAAAGCACGGAGACCCATGACCGTCATCAACACATCTAAGAGAAAGAAGGTTGTGGTCAACGATCGAACCAACATCAAGGTCGTCTGCGAGTTCCACGATGCCTTGCCCGAGGATACCCTATGCAGTGTCATCCTGATTGCAGAGAAGTCCTTCGCCTACGACGTGAAGAACGAGAGGGTCACAGAGCAGTTTTAACAAGTTTTTTAACATCTTTTCTTGCACAAATAAGAAATTTTTTGTACTAGCACAATTAGTTACAATAGCACAATACGAATTTCACTAGTTCAGATCAGTTACAAATGTCAATTTCATTAGTTATCAGTTACAATATCTTTTTGCACTATACCACAAGACAATCAGAAAATTTGCACAAAATTTGTTGTTGTTTTTACACGTGAAAATTAACAATAAAATTTCTTTTTTTTATCGTTTCAGATGCTGTCGAAACATCAAAAACACATACACACACACTAGAAAAAAAAGCATGCAACTTTATTTGTAACACACATATTCTCCATCTTCATCAAGAAAATATTATAATAAACATAATTATTTTTATCTATATCTCACAATAAAACTCTATATCCAAAAATATCACAACATCAAATAACACTAGAGTCGTTAGTACACGTTGCATGCATTACGGAGGTCCTCTGTAGGGTTTCATGGAAGTTTGGGGGAAAAAAAAAACACGTGAAACCCTACAGAGGTGCGGTTATCTAGAGCCGTAGCCGTTAGAACCTTTTTGGGTTGGGCACCACGCACCCTGGCGGGGTTAGGGGCCAGGAATCTTAAAAAACAACAATTATTATTTTGTTTGTTTGTTTGCGTCACAATACATACGCGCGCGCGTGTGTGGCACATCGTTCCCTCCCCGAGAGAGAGGTTTACGAAGATCACGATATATAAACATTTGGTCCCCGGACTTGGAAAATTACAATAAGGTGCACTCATTTTTCAAAAAATGAGTAGATGAGAGAATGAAAAAATAAGAGGATGAGAGGATGAAAGGATGAGAGGATGAGAGAAGAGGTTTACGAAGATCACGATATATAAACATTTGGTCCCGGACTTGGAAAATTACGATAAGGTGCACTCATTCTTCAAAAGATGAGAAGATGAGAGGATGAGAGGAGAGGTTTACGAAGATCACGATATATAAACATTAGGTCCCGGACTTGGAAAATTACGATAAGGTGCACTCATCTTTCAAAAAATAAGAAGATGAGAGAATAAGAGGATGAGAGGATGAGAGCGCGTGCGTGTGTATATGCCACATCGTTCCCCCAAGAGAGAGGTTTACGAAGGTCACGATATATAAACATTTGGCCCTGTTGATTCCAGCACTCCAACTTCATCTCTAATGTTGACGACAATATTCTAAAGATAGAGAGGATGAGAAGATGAGAAGATGAGAGGATGAGAGGATGAGAGGATGAGAAGATGAGAGGATGAGAAGATGAGAAAATGAGAGAATAAGAAAATAAAAAAATAAGAAAATAAGAGAATGAGAAGAGAGGTTTACGAAGGTCACGATATATAAACATTTGGTCCCAAACTTGGAAAATTACGATAAGGTGCACTCATTCTTCAAAAAATAAGAGGATGAGAGGATGAGAAGATGAGAGGATGAGAAGAGAGGGGTCACGATATATAAACATTTGGTCCCAGACTTAGAAAATTACGATAAGATGCACTCATCTTTCAAAAGATGAGAGAATGAGAGAATGAGAGAATAAGAGGATGAGAGGAGGATGAGAGGATGAGAAAAGAATTAGAGAATAAGAGGAGGATGAGAGGAGAATGAGAGGGATGAGAAGGATGAGAGGATGAGAGCTCATCTTTCACTCATCACTGCCTTTTTGCCCCCGTGAAACATCGTCAGCGCACTAAATGAGGCGTGGAACAGGAAGAGAAAGTGAGTTTTTCAACTTTTTGTAGTCGTTTGGTCAAGAAATCAAAGTTGTCGTGGGAGTCACAATTTTTATCTACTACAGCAGTTTGGTACGTAAGGCAATTTTTTACAGAACGTATAATGCAGAGATTTTTTGGGGGTATGTTATTTAATATCCAATGCTGTGCAATGCAAAATATAATTCTTCACTTTTTTTTTAACTATTCTCTATGACCTTACTTGGGTTTTTTGTTTTTTTCGCCAAATTATATGCTTCTAGTCTCCTATACAATACAATATACGTACAATATTGTCAACAGTATCATATTTGAGCAGGTCGCTTGTCACCTAAACACTACAGCTCACAGGTCGGTAAAATCTGACATGAAAGCAGATAATACGCTTATGTCTTATTTATATATAATTTTCACGGGCGTACAATATTGTCAACAGTATCATATTTGAACAGGTCGCTTGTCACCTAAACTCTACAGCTCACAGGTTGGCAAAATTTCACATGAAAGCAGATAATACGCTTAAGTCTTATTTATATGTAATTTTCACGGGGCATACAATATTGTCAACAGTATCATATTTGAGCAGGTCGCTTGTCACCTAAACACTACAGCTCACAGGTTGGCAAAATCTGACATGAAAGCAGATAATACGCTTATGTCTTATTTATATGTAATTTTCACGGGGCGTACAATATTGTCAACAGTATCATATTTGAACAGGTCGCTTGTCACCTAAACACTACAGCTCACAGTTTGGCAAAATCTGACATGAAAGCAGATAATACGCTTATGTCTTATTTATATGTAATTTTCACGGCGGCGTACAATATTGTCAACAGTATCATATTTGAGCAGGTCGCTTGTCACCTAAACACTACAGCTCACAGGTTGGCAAAATCTGACATGAAAGCAGATAATACGCTTAAGTCTTATTTATATATAATTTTCACGGGCGTACAATATTGTCAACAGTATCATATTTGAACAGGTCGCTTGTCACCTAAACACTACAGCTCACAGGTTGGCAAAATCTGACATGAAAGCAGATAATACGCTTAAGTCTTATTTATATGTAATTTTCACGGGGCGTACAATATTGTTAACAGTATCATATTTGAGCAGGTCGCTTGTCACCTAAACACTACAGCTCACAGGTCGGTAAAATCTGACATGAAAGCAGATAATACGCTTAAGTCTTATTTATATATAATTTTCACGGCGGCGTACAATATTGTCAACAGTATCATATTTGAACAGGTCGCTTGTCACCTAAACACTACAGCTCACAGGTTGGCAAAATCTGACATGAAAGCAGATAATACGCTTAAGTCTTATTTATATGTAATTTTCACGGGGCGTACAATATTGTCAACAGTATCATATTTGAGCAGGTCGCTTGTCACCTAAACACTACAGCTCACAGGTCGGTAAAATCTGACATGAAAGCAGATAATACGCTTAAGTCTTATTTATATATAATTTTCACGGCGGCGTACAATATTGTCAACAGTATCATATTTGAGCAGGTCGCTTGTCACCTAAACACTACAGCTCACAGGTTGGTAAAATTTCACATGAAAGCAGATAATACGCTTAAGTCTTATTTATATGTAATTTTCACGGGGCATACAATATTGTCAACAGTATCATATTTGAGCAGGTCGCTTGTCACCTAAACACTACAGCTCACAGGTTGGCAAAATTTCACATGAAAGCAGATAATACGCTTAAGTCTTATTTATATATAATTTTCACGGGGGCGTACAATATTGTTAAGAGCGTCAGTTTCCGTAGAGCTCTCTTTTCCATCTTCCCTCTATACAGTGAAGCTGTAGAAGACACAATTAGCTAACCTAGCATACAACATACTTTCCTAATTAATATGGATATTGTCACACATTCCTCTTATTTTATACTGTTGTAAATAGAAAAAATTATGTACGGTAAATGTTTTGTACATTATAGGGAAAAAATGCAAAATACCCCCCAACTTTAATTCGATCCACTTCTGAATCGAATTTTTACATATTTTCACGCCGGCACATATGTTCTATTTTGCTTCTTTTACTTGCCTTGCTTAATTAACTCTCGCTAATTAGCATTTTTTTGGAAGAAGTCAACTAGAACAACATATGGCGGTATGAGAAATATGCAAATCAAAGAATATTTTAGTAATATAAGGGCCCTAGCAATTAGCTTCGTCGACTAAGAGTACTCTTTTAAACATCTTCAGCTATCGTATTACTACGTGAAGACGTTTAAAATGTTTGGGTGTTGAAAAAGTTTGACCCTACTTTTTATTTCTATTGTTTGCTAATAGATGGCGCTGATAGTACCTCCTCTCTCTCTCTCTCTCCTCTTCTCCTCTCCCCCTCTTTCCCCTCCTCCTGTGGGTAGGCAACACCGACGAGGCTCGAATTATTATTTGAGGCTCGAAATCATTATTTGATGCTCGTCAGTGTTGCCAATTCCTATTTGTAAACCTTTACTTTTTTTTTTGGTTGGGCACCACGCACTCCTGGCGGGGTTATGGAGGACAGGAATCCTAAAAAACAACAATTATTATTATTTTGTTTGTTTGTTTGTGTTATAATATAAGTGTGTGTGTGCGCGCGCGCGCGTGTGTGTGTGTGTGGCACATCGTTTCCCCGAGAGAGGTTTACAAAAATCACGATATACGGAGTTGGAAAATTACGATATGGCGCATTCGCTTATTACTGTTGCCAGCCATAAATCTCTCTCTCTCTCTTCATCTTACAGCAACGTTGGCATCTCTATTTTTTTTTAGTTGGAAGTAAATTGCCAACACACTCTAGTTAATAATACTACATATTATACACACACACGCACACACGCACACACACGCGCGCGCTTGTGTTGCCATCCACCCACCTCTCTCTCTTTTACGGCAGTACCAACTCTCCTTGTTTAGTATATGTAGGTTGGCAAAAATTGCTTTATGCACTGTAAACCAACCCTCAAGCAAAGTTGCCAGCTCCTTGCTTTAGGTTAGGTTAGACCAAAAAAAGTTGTAGGTAGGCTGTCGGTTGTTTATCTCTTCCCTCTCTTTCTCTCCACTCTCTTTTTTTTGTAAAAAGCTATGGCAAAACCACCAGGTTGCCAGCTCCTTGCTTTATGCACTGTAAACCAAGCCTCAAGCAAAGTTGCCAGCTCCTTGCTTTAGGTGGTTAGACCGAAAAAAAAACCTTGGTGATTTTTTCGAGTAAGGTGTTGGCAACACTGCGAGAAAATAAGGCTTATGCCTTACAAGAGCAAACCATTAAGGCGAGCCCTCAAGCAAGATTGCCAGCTCCTTGCTTTAGGTGGTTAGACCCAAAAAAAAAACCTTGGTGATTTTTTCGAGTAAGGTGTTGGCAACACTGCGAGAAAATGAGGCTCATGCCTTACAAGAAAAATCCATTAAGGCGAGCCTCACCGAGCCTCATTTTCTGTTGGTGCTCCGGCCCACTACCACTACTGCTACTCCCGAAAAGCATTTAGCGGTGTGTACACGATGACTGCCATCGTATACTAGAACCAATTCTCCTGGCGTAAATTCAATGGACTGATGACGTTTATCGTAGTACTTTTTTGCTTGTCGGTGGCGTTTCTGTAAAGACTCATAAGCTGCTTCTCGTGCTTTTTCGAGAATCTTGAATCTCATCTCGTTGTTTACATTCACACTGGGCGTTAAATGTAGTCCGCTCTCCCAGACTAATCTAGGCGTAAATCCATGAAGAAGAAAAAATGGACTGTTCTTCAAATTCTCCTGGTAATTAACATTGTACGACCACACGGCCGATTGCAAGTATAAAAGCCAGTCTGTGTGTTTTGAGTTCACGAAGTTTTTCATAAGTCCCTGTAAAATAGCATGTGATCGTTCCAATAATCCAATTAAATTGTGATTAGCTGCTGGAGCGAATTTCATATGGATTCCACATTTCTCCGATAGTTCTTTAAATAAACTAGCTGTGAATGAAGTACCTCTGTCCGTATCTATCCGAGAAGGACATCCAAAGCGTAAAATTACATTTTCAAAAAGGAAGTTAGCTGCTGTCTCACTTGAAGTATCTGCTACTGATTGAGCGATTAAAAATCGAGTACCATGATCGATTGCACTTAGTATATATTTATGGCGGAGCAAACCACTTGGTGGATACGGTCCGCTAAAATCTAAAGCGATTCTATCGAATGGTTTCTGTGAGTTGAATGTTAATAGTTCTCCATATGGCGCTCCTTTTATGCGCTTATTCTGCTGACAAATTACACACTCCTTGACCATTTTCTGAATATGGTTCTTCATAAATGGAAAGTAAATCCTATCCAGTGCATTTTTGTATGTTTTAGTGAAGCCGTAATGTGCTCCTCCAGCTGGTAAACTATGCAATGTCTCAATGACAGTGTTGCGAAGTGACTTCGGTATACATAATAATTTTTTAGTCGTAGCTCCCAGTTTATGTTGTCTATAAAGAAGTCCATTTTCCATAACATAATAGCAAGCTTGCCTCTGCAGGGAGGGGTTGGGTGGGTTGTTGCCCCCCTCGTCTTCTTTTCCTTCCAAAATATTAATGATATTTCCAAAAAAAAGAATCCTCTCGTTGGTGTATAGCAACATCAATTGTCTCATCTAACAATAACAATGTACGTGGCTCTGGAAGCTCCTCGTCTTCATCCTTTGGATCATGTTCTGTTTCCCTGCTGATAGCATCCGCCATATTTTGTGTAGTTTTACAGTGAATTGGCGTAAAATCGAACTCGGCCATCAACGTGTACCATCTAAATAATTTGTTTGAAAGTTGCGTTGAGGAGCGAATGAATGTGATTGCTTGATTGTCGGTAAATAATTCGAAATGTCTCCCAAGTAAAAAGAATCTGAATGACTTAAATGCGTATATGATTGCCAACAATTCTTGCTCGATGGTTGAAAGTCGAGTTTCATGGTCTTTTAAAACTCTACTGCAATAGGAAATAGGCTGAAAATCACCGTTCGCATTCGGTTGTAAAATCACCGCGCCAATAGCCTTACTGCTTGCATCCGTATATACCCTTACTTCTTTTGATGGATCATATGCCATTAATACAGGAGCTGTAAGTAAAGTTTCCTTCAACCTCTCAAACGCAGTTTGCTGTTCTTCCCCCCAGAGAAATTTCTTCTTTTTTCCTATCAATTTTTGCAAGGGAAGTGCCATCTCGGAATATGATTTTAAAAACTTCCTGACATAAGATGTTAATCCGAGAAATGTGCGAACTTGTTTCACAGTTGTCGGTGTCTTATATTTCTTGATAGAATCAATGATTTTGTCATTGATCCGATAGCCAAATTTTGAAATTTTATGTCCTAAAGCAATGATCTCAGTGTAGCCGAAGTGACATTTTTCTATTGCAAGTTTCAATCCCGCGGCCTGTAAACATTGCAACATTTTCTCCAGAGTTATGAGCATTTCTTCAAAGGTATTTCCAAAGCAAAACAAATCGTCCACATAATGGGCAAAGTGATTGGGATCCAAATTTGAGCAAGCAAGGTGAATGCAACGAGTCATCGCACTTGATGAACTGACGTGGTCCTGTGGCACGACGTTCATTTGATACTGTGACATTCCTGGTATTGTAAATGCTGTATATTTCTTACTGTCCTCGGTGAGAGGAATATTAAAGAATCCGCTCTTCAAGTCTGCCGTACAGTAGTATTTCTTGCCCCCCCATATTGTATAATATTTCATTGATGTTATTCACACCCAGAGCGTCAAATACAGACGAAACATTCAATCTGCGATAATCCTGGCATAATCTATAACCCCCCTTTGCCTTCTTTACAAGGATAACTGGAGAGTTAAAGGGTGATTTTGTAGGAGAAATAACACCTTGCTTTAATAAAGTCTCAATCTGATCTTTAATTTCATCACGAAGGTGAACTGGAATCGGGTAGGATTTTAAGTGAAATTCTGTGTCATCTTTTAGCTGAATTCGATGTTTATAATTCGTGGCTCTACCTATATCATCCTTTGACCACGCAAAAACATGTGGATATTTCATTAAAACAGCCAAAAGTTGCTCTTTTTGCTGAGGTTCTAAATTCGGATTCACATCAAACCGACTAGGGTCCGCCCGTGCGTCACTGACGTTCCCTAACTCTTCCGTCGCAAAAACCTGTGCCTGTTCACCAATTTCATCCTTATTCTCATCATTATTGTTACTCCTGATTGGCCTATCCCATGTTTCAGCTTTCCCGATAATAGTGCCTTTCTTAATTGTAACATTATAATTTAAAGGATTTGTGATCCAAATGAGATTCGAATCCGGATTAATAATTGCTCTGGCAACCATCAGTCCCGTTTTCTCTTGAAACTGTAGGTCCGGTTCCAAGAGTGTCCTATCTTTGTCATATGAATTAGCCAATTTCAGTGGAATGCACAAATGTGTCCTGGGTTTCACTTTTATCTTTTTAGCAGCTACAAATTCTGGTTGCAAAACATGCTGTAATAAATGGGAAACTTTGATTGACACGTCAAAAGCTTTCTTATTCTCATTTTTAATTTGGTTTCTAGGAGGTGTGCCGAATCTATGCAATGTAAGCTTATTTTCCTCAAAATCTAACTTAGCCTTTTGTCCCTTCAAGAAGTCATTTCCTAATATAGTAACTTGATTAAAATCCTTAACGATTCTAAATGGATGAACAAATGTTTGGTTATGTATAGAAAATGGTAGTAACACAATTTCCTTAACCGTCAGTTGACTATTAGTGACCCCTCTAATCGCAGTGTTTATATTAAATCGCTTGGCATTGACTGGTATGTTCTTATCTCCCGTTACCGAAATTTGACTTCCACTATCCAGGATGAACTGTCGAATTTCCCCATCTACTTTCACATTGATGTAAATCAGACCTTCAGAAGGAAAAGTAGAGACCATTAGACTTTTCCCCGAAGGTCCTACACCTAGGTCCCCTTCATATGTAGGTCTTACTCGTTTAAAATTGCTTCTGTTATTACGAAAAGTAGAGGAATTTGCATTAAGAACCTGATTAGTATGGTTATTTGGATCTTCGCGCCCCTGTTGTTGCTCCAAAAATGTTCGCCGCGATGAAGATGAAAAATGTGAACGCTGAAATCGAGGGTTACTGCCATTGCGCCATCGCCCCCTAAGCGAGCTTTGCGACTGTGTGTCGAGATTATTATTGTGGTTGTTATGCAAGTATTTCTATTCTGAGCTCTATTATTACTATTATGGTAATAGGTTCCCCTATTGTTTCTGTCTCTATGTTCATATTCTCTAACTGGATATGAGAATGATGACTCAGTGAATGAATGTTTTTTTCCGATGTTCTGCAAGTGCATTTACTTTAGCCTCAAGATTCTGAAATTGCGAAACTAAATCTGACTCATGAGACTGGAGTCCCGCGTTCGACTGTAATTGATCAAGGTCTTGTTGTAGTGCATTTAATCTTTCCTCGATCTCCCGATTAGCCTGAGAATAACTTATGTCAACATGATCATTGACCGTGCGCTGCAACGTGATAGCTTGCTGAGTCGGCATGTAGGCTCGACTCGATTCAGAACACGACAGAGCTTTCATTGTCTCACATTCAGTTTCTAGAATTTGCCGTTTTTGCACAAGATATTTGAATTGTTCAACATTTTTCAGGTCTCGTAACATTTCATGCACTGAATCATATTCCCTGTTATAAACTTCTTTCATAAAATTAGGTTGTAAACCCCCGCTTATTTGCTTAATTTGCTCACTAGGTTCCATGGCAGGATCTAATTTTAATAACAATAACTGTTTTTCTCTCACATATTTTGAAACAGGTTCATTTTCCTGATGGAAGCGTAATCTGATTTGTTCTTCTAATTGAAAAGTGTCCCCCGGTTCCGTAAATTCTTCCACAATTTTAGTTTTTAAAGTTACAAAATCTATATCCTGTGCTTCCTGAGTTCGACTCCAAGTATTGAACCATTCCAATGCTGAATCAGCCAAAAATGCCGGTAGCAATTGCCTTTTCTTTAAGTCATGGCACTCATTAAGAATAGCTAAACTTTCAAATTTGTCAATGAATTTTAATACATCCTCGTGAATGTTACCTTGAAACTGGATAGTTTCGAGAATGTCGGGGTGGATAAATCTAGATTGCGCCATGATTCTATGATTAGCCTATGCGCAGGAAAAATGCTTGATTAGCTTCAAATTAGCACTAAGTTGCTTGTTTTCTTTTCTCATCCCCCCGTGGCTTTGACAGGACATTATCAGCAATTCAATTGTTTACTCTCCCGGAAATTTGATAAGTTAGGTTCAACAATCGCGTAACAGAGTGACGACAGTACCGAACACATCTTTAAAATATTTAACCAACCTTTATGCAACATCCTAATGTTAATTCTCATCTTTTCACAAGCCAATTGCCGAATAACCTAGTTAAAACTCTACTCTTATTTATTTGCGCCTTACCGCGTAGCATATTGCTAGGCCTACCTTTTGCTTTCTTTTCTTGATCTTTGGTAACAATTGATA
Source organism: Lepisma saccharinum (assembly GCF_977018435.1). Classification (NCBI taxonomy): domain Eukaryota; kingdom Metazoa; phylum Arthropoda; class Insecta; order Zygentoma; family Lepismatidae; genus Lepisma; species Lepisma saccharinum. The sequence goes on along the minus strand of NC_139249.1, from coordinate 29,077,498 downwards.
ATTAACACAACGTGAAGCGCTAACAAGTGAAAATTCCGGCGCCATATCTCCCGTACTTAATTTGAAAAGCTAGAAGGCTCTATTATTTTCATCATATTTCGGGATGAAATAGATGAAAATCGCAGTATTTCACGTACTGCAGTGTTTTCTCATCACATTTGCAAAAAAAAAATTGATGAGAAGCCCTAAGCAGACTCCACCACGTAACGCAACTCCCATGCTGCGTTTGGGATCGAACCAAGAACCTCTAGATTTAATTGGGTGATGTAGCTATTCGTCATTCATCTCTCAGATGGTTATCACTCGCTTGGCCTAAATGTGACAAATGCAAGAGGTTACCTTTTAAAGGAATGGCGATAGAAATTAACTTAGATTAGATATGGGTTTTATACTCTCCGTGACTGAACCGATATGGATTGGTTAAGGAAAGGATATTACTTGCCTTACAAATATATGGAGATTGTTCCTAGCTTGTCCTCTCAACTATCACTTGTCTCTTGTCACACACCATAGTCCAATAGTCGTTCCCCACTTTGCTCCTCTCTCACAATCCGTAGTCCTTACTCTCTCTCCTATTCTCGCCAACTGCCCACACTACCTGACAATCCCAACACTCACCTCACGTTTGCCTAATTGCTTATTCTGCATTCCTTTCTCTGCTTCCTGCCCAATACCTTGGGTACGATACGGTCTTCTGATAGAAGACCGAAAGGCAAACTCGGAGGAAAATATATCAATATTTGAGGGGAGATCATTGTATTGTGTGGCAAGTCTATAAAAGAGAGATCTTTTTTGAATTTCCAGTCTAGGTTTTTTTGTATAAAATAACCTTGTATTGCGAGTTGTGCGCATAGGTACTCTAAAGTGGAATTCCTCAAGGAGTGTGTTGCAGCGGATTTTGCCATTCACAATTTTGTATAAGTAACTGAAATCATTCTGCAAACGTCGCTGATAAGCAGTTTGTAAGTTTAGAAAAGACAAGAGATGCGGAGATGAAAAATTGCGTAATGAGGGAACCCTGTGACGGACTATAGCTAGGAAGAAGTGAAAGACTGAATCGATTCTGGAGAGGTGAGTGGGACATGCCATGGACCAGACGGGAGAGCAGTATTCTATTATTGGGGAGATGAATGATTTGAAGTACAAAGTGAGGGCTGAGATGTCACTAATTTCAGTGAAACGGTAGAGTAAACCTAAGAGACGCATGGCCTTTTTTGTGGTGCATAAAATATGTTCCTCAAATGTGAGCTTTTGGTCGAAAACAATGCCTAGGTTCTTGTGAGAGGATACTGCTTTGATGTTATTGCCAGAGATGGAGTAAGATGACTTTAACAGATTCTTCTTGAGAGAGATAGTGAGAGTAGTACACTTGTCAGGATGTAATGTAAGGGCCCATGTCAGGCACCAGGAAGTAAATGTTGCTATGTCATTCTGAAGAAGATGAGTATCGTCGGAAGCGGAGATTTCTCTGAAAATTTTACAGTCATCTGCGAAAAGAAGATAATTGCTAGAGGGAGCTGTGAGATGGTCGGCAAGGTCATCGACGAATAATATGAACAAGAGAGGTCCTAGAACACTACCCTGTGGAACTCCAGAGAGGACAGGAAGAAAGTTAGAAACAGTTCCAGGACGAACGACACGTTGTTGGCGATCGCTAAGGTAATCTGTGAGAAGAGTTAGAAATTTGCCATGAATGTTGAAACTATTGCATAATTTGTGAATCAGAAGACGATGACTAACAGTATCAAAGGCTTTGGCCAGATCAAAGTATATTACATCTAATTGTGAATTATTTGAAATGCATTTCATAGCATGTGAGAGTAAAACAGACAGGTTTGTAAGACAGGAGCTACCAGGAAGAAAACCATGTTGCTTAGAGCTTAAGTATGGAGAAACAATTTGTACAGTCTGTCTTTGATTACTTTTTCACAGATGATGGACAGAGGATAGAGTAAGGAGATTGGTCTGTAAGATGAAACAAAATTTTTGTTACCACTTTTGTGAATCGGTGTGATGTTAGCTTGTTTCCAAGCGTGAGGAAAGATGCCTTCCGAAAAACATCTGTTCAAGAGAATGGAGAGGGGATAGCACAGGGATTGCACAGTTTTCCTGAGGAACATGGTGTTGATATCGTCCGGTCCTAGGGCACGGTGAACTGAAAGAGACGACAATAGATCCTTCACCTCATCGGGTGTAGTGACAAGCATTGTTAGGGAGGAGGAACAGACTGGTCTTACGTTTGGCAACGCTGCATGGGAAGACGGGGGGCAGAAGTTACCATGAAAATAAGCGTTGAAGAGTTCTGCCCTTCGGTCCCCTATCGCACTTTCACTATCATGCGTAATTTCAGCTGAAATCCTACTGTTATTTTTCCTCGAGTTTATTAGATTAAAAAAGTTTTTTGGATGTTCTGGGATTGTTGCAGTGATATTGTCTATATGTTCCTTATATTTTTTTCGAAGGAGGTACTTTGAGTGTCGTCGCAGAGCCGCAAAGGTATTCTGCGTGTGTTCAGTCGGGAAGCCCTTCCAAAGTTTCCATGCTCGTGTCTTGTTGGCCAGTACATCCCGCACTTCGGAGTCAAACCAACACGGAAATCTACGAGAAGATATTTTCCCTGTAGGCACGTGGTCCGTCACTGCTGCTTGAATGACACCTGTAAATAGGTCAGCTGCCTCGTCGACCATCATGTCTTCCAAGATGCCCCAGGGGAAGGAGTCGAGGGAAAGTCTTATCTCCTCCCACGGTGCTCGGTTCCTACCATACCCTAACCTAATTCTAACATAACTCTGAATCCCATTGGCATCCCATTTTTATATTTTGTATACTTATTAAGTAGTAGTTTATGTATGAAATGTAATTTTTTGAAAAAAAAATTGTATTGTAAGACCAGTTTTTGAGAAAATGGCTACCAAAGTTTTCTTTACACTGCCTTCAATTGTTATTTTTTACCCTGGCATAGGCATGCTAGATCTCTTGTGTAAGAAATACAAAAGCTGTGGATCTGCAAAGTTGCATATTTTTCTACCTTATTTATTTCCCTTCCAGTATGCCAAATTTCAAATGAATCAAAAAATGTAAGGTTGAGGACATTGTTGATTTGACATGGAATGAACCAGTAGGTACCATGTGGATAGGGTGGGGCTAGTTGAACCTTCCTGGCAGCCCACTAGGAACGCATGTCTTCCTTCTATGATTCCTTATAAAACATTCTTCTAAGGAACTAAGTCTGTTGCTTTTATTTGTTCTATTTATTTGACAATCCTGCACAAAGGCAAGCATTAAGATTGTGAATATACAGCTTTGCATTAACAATGCCGGTTAAAATTTAGGAATACAGAATAATAATACATACAAAAATAATGATCAGGGACTTTACTTTTCATCAACTGCACCTAACAACCTTTTTGTTATTCAATAAATAATTCACTAAATATTGTTTTAAAATTTAATTTCTTTGGTTAGAACAGCTGGTTTTGTACAAATGTCCATGATCTTAACTACATGTAAGACAGAAAATGAATACATGCTTCTTTTTAATGTTTTCAAGCAATTATAACAATAGTAATAATTATTAATTTACCTATTTTTTAAATCTTGTTGATAAGAAACTTATTTATAATATTTATTACATGAGAGACAATTGGCTCACACCCCTCTCCCTGAAATAGAGTACGTGCGTGCATGTCCACATCGAGCTTTGCTTGATTGATTGATTGATTGATTTAGATTATTTTACTTCGCGTTTTTGTGCCTCTTGGCTAATTTGCGAAGATGGGGATGAGTGATGAAATGATGAAATTGATGAATGGACATTCACAAACAACCAAGCCCGACCGGGATTCGAACCCGGGACCCTTGGCGTCGCAGCGCGATGTGCTAACCACTCGGCCACAGGGTCGGGCCACATCGAGCTTTGCGACTGCACTCTCATGGAAGGTATGGATTGTCACATGCCCCCAGTGGCTGCTATGAATAATGAAAACACTCTCTCAAGTAAATAGTGCTTCATCTGTCCACAAAATACCCTGTGAAAATTGTGCATCTTGGTCTAATTGATGTAACAAATATTCACAGTACCTACTATGACAATTAAAATCCCCAGGCGTTAGATACATGCTACGTGTCATACAGTATATATACCCAGTTGTTAGTCTACCAGAATTGAATGTACTGTTTTGCCTAGACACACAAAACTGTGGAGATGGTGCGACATTTCCAGAATCCCTCACATGACAATCCTGTTTGCGTATAACTTAGCATCAGGATGATGTAGCATATGCCCGAACTGCAACTGTTGCATGCCCACGTGATTCAATGTTTTACTACACTTAATTTTTTAATATTTGCTATTCCTACTTCTTCATTCTTGCGAGTCTGCAGAAGCAATCCTCATATCTCAGTCTTCTTAGACAGCCATCTGTCATTTCAAAAAGGATTCTGCTTTAACCCACTTCTTGTAGTGGTGCACCGCCAACCTGGAAAGGTACAATCACAATCTAGGTACAAACGTAATTACTTTAAGCTTTACAGACCTAATACTTCTATGGATAGTCTACAATTTTTCTTCTGCAATTCTACCATTTTAAATTTTCTTACGAATCCTTTCAAACCAGCAAAATTCAACAAAGGAATCTGGTGGCAAACGATCAGAATTTCCACCAAACATCTGGATCACCGAAAATTCCTCTGATATACCTCGGACTTAGTAACACCACTCTCTTAACTGTAGTTTTTAAGGTCTTGAATATTCCCAATACATGCATTGGACATTGCACATTGTAATTTCATTTGCTCCAATTATATTTCTAATACTTTGGTTTATAAAAGCAATTTCCAAGTTTGATTTTTCAATCAAAGTGGCAACATTGTTACTAATTGCAACAGGCAAACTATTATTTCTCCCACATAGACCTCCCGGTTGGAAAAAAATATTTAAAAATATATCTGAAACAGAGCTAATGTACATCAATTGTAAAAATTCAACCATGGTTTTGAAAACAAGCAACAAAAAATTACAATTACTGAAATCTCTTATATTTCTGCTCAAAGTTCCTGAACTGAAAGTATAATGATTAGATATTGAAGAAGAAAAATGGACCTTTGACTTTTTGGATATGGTTCTGCTATTTGTGGTGAACCTTTGTCAGTTTTACCAATGCCACATTTTACAGTAACCATAATTGCAAATTGATGTGCATTGTACCAATTTCTTGAAATTCCTCAATTAACTGTAGATCCTCATCGTGACACTTTTTAATAACAAACTGGAACGATCAACACTAGTTTCAGTGTGTGTGTACCGAAAACGGTATTTTGATGTCGAAGAGGGATATCTTGCCATTGTTAAGGAAATATGATGTGTATGATGCTCAAGAATTTGGGTGTTATCATTCAATAGACATTTCATATTTAGTGGCTGATGAGATGAAATAGTTTTCGAAATGGAAGAAATTTGGTCATTCCTCACAAAGAAAACCCATAATTTTTGTAATTAAAACTAAAATTTCTCTCAATTTTCCAAAACTAGAACAATGTTAAAATCTTAAGCATAGAAGGATCAGTAAAAAATGCATGTAAAAATGACATGTAGGGAAAAAACAAAAACTTCACATCCTACATATGATGAATTATAATTCCACAAGATAAGGTTAGGTAAAGTTCCTCGTGCATATAGCACCTTGCCATGAAGGCACAGTTGGGGATGTGGAGGTAGGGTCCTACATATTCTCAATGTTGGCCATTTTGGAGTGATGAGATCAGCAGCACATTCCGGTCGCCTTTACTACCCAGGGTTGCCCTCAAGTACCACTTGAGGCAGGGTAAGCCCCAGATCCACTCTATGTGGGGAAAAGGCCAGAAAAATTACAAACTTATATCATCCACCCTGGGTCTCCTGCATGGCAGACAGTTTACTAACTAGATCAACGTGGCTGAGAGGTGTAATAGGGGGGAGGCAACCCCTGTGTGGTCAGATTGCAGCACTTGCTACAAACCAGTTAACAATACCAACACTTGGCAACTAAAAAAATGCTCCTGTAGCTATTACACATTTTAATGGTGGTATTTTCAGCTATGTTAAATGTGATTGCCAGCTCCCCGCACACTATTTATTATTTTTGGTACTGTTACTGCATTGATTATTAATAACGTTTATATCAAATTAGCTAAAAAAAAAATTAAAACTGTTCACACAAAATATGCAAATATAGCATCAAGGCACATAGTGGAAGTAAGGCTCCAAACATTCTCTATCTCTACCATACTGCAGATGTGATCTCAGACATAGCAAAATATTGATATATGTGGTGAAACACATATCACTTGTCAACAAAAAGTATGAGAACTTGATGCAGGACGCTTTTGAACTGTCAACATATCAAAGTGGCAACAATGAAAACAACTTTTCAAAATAGTCTCGCAACAAGTTCTGAAAAATGTACAGTGAGTCACATAATTATTCGGACACACAGTAAATTTCTAACGTTTAAGAGCGGGAAGGGAGTGAAATCTGTGTACAGCTTTGAAGTTGATTTTCGTTTAAAAATGTCATGTTTAGCACAAAATTGGACGATAAAAAGTTAAAAAAAGAACATCAGCAACAATATAACGAAGGATGAATCCCTACCGTTGCAAAAATAGTGCCACAAAATTATTCGGACACATAGTAAATGTTAACGTAAGTTTGCGATACAGTGACAATTTCGATTTACGGATTGATTGATACTCTGTTCATATATATTAACTCTGGTTTCCTGTAGGTTTCTATAGCAATTACGATCGCGTTTTGTTTAACAAAGTTGTGATATAAGAACATTTTCTATGTAGAAATGGGGCGAAGAGGAAAGGAAAGTTCATTTGAACAACGTCAGCTAGTGATATGGCACCACGCTAAGGGTAAAACTTACCGTGCAATTGCCTCAATGTTGAAAATGAAAAAAAGTACAGTTTCAGATACTATTAAGCGATTTAAAGATGAAGACAGGATCGAGTCCCACGGTCATACAGGGAGACCAAGAATTTTTTCCCCCAGAGAAGAGACAGTAATCGTGAGGAAAATTAAAAAAAAAAAAACAAAGATGAGTGCTCCAATGGTGTGTGCTGAGATAGTTGAGGAGTGTGGAAAGCATAGTCATCCTGAAACTATACGAAGAGTGCTCAGAAGGGCAAACTATCATGGCCGTGTAGCTAGGAGAAAGCCATTTGTAAGTAAGCCAAACAGGACAAAAAGACTGCTGTTCGCAAGGGAACACTTAGGAAAGGATCAGACATGGTGGAATCGGGTAATTTTCACTGACGAGAGTAAATTCAATATTTGTGAGTCAGATGGGAGGGTAACAGGGTGGCGTAAACCAAATGAGGAGCTCCGAGGGAAAAATTTGCAAGCAACAGTGAAGCATGGGGGTGGTCACGTAATGGTTTGGGGCTGCATGTCGGCCCAAGGCGTTGGTAAATTGGGTTTCATCGAACAGACAATGGACAGGTACCGTTACCAGAGGCGAAGATATAGTACAAGCAATGCAAGCACTGCTTGCATAATTCGAATATCATTTAATGTACTTAATGTTCTAACCGTATTTAGTTTCCATCGCACTCGATTTCGCGAAAAAATGCGGCCGCAAACTCCCCCAGCAGCTCTGTAGCAAGCACCAGCCTCAATGCTTGCAGCCGTTCTGCGGGAAAATAAGGCCTCCGAAGGAGTCACATGGCGAAGCGTGAAATTTTGGTGGAACCCGTCCACAAAGCTTCTACAAAAAGCTGTGCTTTCCGAGCTTGCGTGATTCCCGAAAATAGCCGAGTTCAATCGAAAGCAGAAGGATTCATCTATGGGTACGTTGCCAGCAAAAAACTAGTAACGAATATTTGTCTTCATGAACACGTAAACAAGATTGCAAATATAATAATAATTGTTAGTCATAAAATAACTAAAAGAAGTTATTATCACTGTTCTAAATTCCATATATATCATATTATATTACAAATTATTTTAGATTTCGCGAAATATAAAACGCGTAAAAAAAGTTGACATTGGGAGTTGGGGCAGTGGAATTTCTGCACCCCCGTGAAGAGTTTTCTCAGGGAGGGAGGGAAGATTGGACGGACCTTGGTCCCGCACCCTGCTTCCTGGTCGGTCCAGCTCAAATTACGCCAGAAGTGATGACCACTACCAGTGTTTGCAACTGCCAAATTATTTACGCAGTAATTCAAGTGAGCTCTTTCACAAATTTTACAATCAATACATTGACTGCTTTTGAATAAAACTTGGGGTGAAAATAAAGCTATCTGAGAAAGAACTATCTACTGATATTTGTACATGGCATAGAAGTAAATCGTATACATTCTGCATTTTATGAGCACAAGAATATGTTTTAATGATTGATTGATTGATTTGTTGTTTTAAGTCCACTTTATGCACAGTAAGGCTAATCGGGACTGGACCTACAGTTTAAAATGGGATCTGAAACACTTGTGCCTCCACCGGGTATCGAACCCAGAACCCCTTGATTACAAGGCGACGACACTACCACTGCGCCATCGGGGAGGCCCGAATATGTTTTAAGTTCTATTATTATGACGCAAGTGGTGTTCCCAGGGTCTTTTTACGGTCCACATTTTGTCATCTTTTCCTTCCTTTGACGTTTTTTTCTTAGATATACTGGGCCAAAAGGGGGTTATGTCTACCATCCACCCCCCCCCCTTCACCCCGGGCACGCCATTGAATGACACTTTATTACTTAAATATTAATGTACATACTCGTTCTGCTGAAATGATTCTGATTCCTCCGCGTAATTTTTATCTCCAAACTGATATATCTTTCCTTTGTGACGGATAAAATTAAGGAAATAGGTTGGTATCACTTTCTGTTGTTTCAGAGATTTTCAATTTGATCTTGTGTGGATGCTTGTATTTGCAGTTGTGGAAAGCGCGTGGGATAGTGTGAGTGTTTGTTGCTTCGTGTTTTGTGCTGTGAATTTATCGGAATGAACGCGTATTTAGGAACGGTTGATGTGAAGTGCGGGTGTATTATTGAGCAATTGAAAATTGCTTCGTTTAGCTCGAGAGAGATAAGTGTTAAAATGAAAATCGTGGAAGGGGGTCGACCAACACCAAGAGTTTGAAATTTATTGTGGTGAGTACATCGTCTATGCATGTGTTTCTTTGCTTTGAAATGAATTTTTTATTGTTTGTGTTTAACTTTTTATTTAGTGTTTAAGTTACTCCAATGCGGTTTTAGGGTGCCCAAAAATACTAAATTACATCATGCAGCGTAAAATAAACAAATGATTCCCATTTTTTTTTTATCTAAATCGGTTTGGTCACCGTTTGACCATATTAAATAATAATGAACAAATAAAGGTACTAATAAGTAAGTAAGAAATTCCGTCTCCCTTTAGTCGTATGCGGAAAGTTCGCATATGCAAAACGTTTAATATCATATGAATAACGTTACCTGGATTTTTTTAAAAAAGTAAATGTGACGTTTGCGGATCATATGGTTTATTTTTAGTACAGTCACTTTATTACGATATTTTGACAAATCCAGCGACTGGGTAAATGAGGCTATAAACCTTGAATCTTTCCCCTCGGCATGTCGTTGTACTACATGTTTTGTTGTACTGAAACATTGCTTGCCTCCTTCGTAAGACTACGCTTCGCTACTGACCGTTACCTTGACATTCTGAAGTCAAATCTAAAGACTAGTGCTGAAATGATGGGCATTCTTTGTAACTTTATGTTTTATCAAGATAATGACCCGAAGCACACTTCCCGCGTAGTACAAGAATGGTTATTGTACAACTGCCCAAAAGTGCTCCATCCTCCACCGCAGTCTCCAGACTTGAACGTCATTGAGCACCTCTGGTGTAAGTTGGAGAAAGAAGTGAGGAAGACACCTATAACCTCGAAGGCAGACCTCAAGGAAAGACTTCAACATGAATGGGCCAACATATCGCCAGTGTACACCAGAAAATTGGTAGAAAGTATGCCAAATCGTTTATCCGAGGTGTTAAAAATGAAAGGGATGCCTACCAGATACTGATATTTCTGTTCGTTGATTTTGAAGCGTGTTTTCCTGTTTCTCCTTCCATGTGTCCGAATAATTTTGTTTAACCCACAAAAAATGTTTGTTTTGTTTAATGAAAATATTCTACTAATATATTATATTAAATATAATTGAAGATAATTAACAGTGTGCTCATATTGTGTTTTGTTTGTTAAATAAATATTAAACATTTATCATCGTATTATATCACGACTACGTCAGTAAATATTCAGAAATCTTATCTGTCCGAATAATTATGTGACTCACCGTACCTTACATGTTGTGGTCCAGTAACAAAACAATTTTCAGATGACACAGTGGTGCGTTCAGTGTGTCTATGTCCTTTCTAGAGCTGAGCTGATATCGATCTATTTTTATTGTAAATTTTCGGTTCTATAAAACAGTGGTCAGACGTAGCATGTTACTTGTAGCAGCGCTATTGTAGTTAGCTACAAAATTTGTAGCTTTAGCAAAACTTCAAAATTCCTGTAGCTTGTAGCGAAAATTTCGATACAGCTACAATTCTTAGCATTTTGAGGTAAATTTTGTATGTGGCAAAAGTATCAAAAAAAATTGTCAACGGTGGCACCTATTTGTGCAGGATGTTAATGAGCAAGGCTATTGTAAAATATTCTCAAAGAAACAAGGTGACATATTCTGATATTTCACATTGTAGAGCCATTGTAATTTATTTAATTAGTATCCAAATAATTCTGATATACAATGGCAGTATATGGAAAATGATACAGAAATGAGACGATATTTCAATATTTCGGCAATATTCGTTTTGGTTCTTGAGAAATACACCTTCAAACATTGCTGAAAGATATGACTTAAGATGACTGGACCCCTCTCAGATTTTCTTCATATTTGACATACTTACTAATTGAGGCCTGCTAATGACGAATCTGAAGTTAAAATTTGTCGGAAACGTCTAGAACAGGCAAGTATCCAGAGGGGGGGGCTTAGGGGGCTCGAGCCTTCCCCGAAAGATTTAGGTTTACACTAGATAAAATGACGTTTTTGGTTTCTTGTGGTGTGAAATAAAATAATGTGACAATAATTTAAGGAGAGAAATAATTATCGAGGCAAGACTGAGAATATTTTATACCCCTGTTATTGTTAATAGCACGTATCCAAGGTGGGGATGAGGTGGCTCGAGCCCCCCCCCCCCTTAGGAAATTTTTCAATTTACACTAGATAAAATTAGATTTTTGGCATCTTGAATAATGTGGAGATAATAAATTTATAAATCTGAGAGAAATAATTATCGAGACAAGACGAAGAGTGTTCTATAACCCTATTATTGTCAATAGCACGTATCCAAAGTGGGAATCAGGAGGCTCGAGCCCCCCTTCAGGAAATGTTTCTGTTTACGTTAGATAAAATTAGGTTTTTGGCTTCTTGAATAATGTGAAGATAATGTAAGGAGAGAAATAATTATCGAGACAAGACGGAGCATGTTTTATACCCCTGTTATTGTTAATAGCAGGTATCCAAGGTGGGGATGAGGTGACTCGAGCCCCCCCTCAGGAAATTTTTCAATTTACACTAGATAAAATTAGGATTTTGGCTTCTTGAATAATGTGATGATAATTTGGGAGAAATAATTATCGAGACAAGACAGAGAATGTTCTATAACCCTGTTATTGTTAATAGCACGTGTGCAAGGTGGGGTTGAGGTGGCTCGAGCCCCCCCTTCAGGGATTTTTTTTCACTAGATAAAATTAGGTTTTTGGCTTTTTTATAATGTGACGATGATTTAAGGAGATAGACAATTATCGAGGCAAGACGGAGAATGTTCTATAACCCTGTTGTTGATAATATTGCACGTAAGCTTTTCTTGCGCTTTCGGTGTTGTCGCAGCGCACTTGAGCACTATGTAGAGACTTGTCAGCATTTGGAAGCTGCACAACAAAGGTAGCGCCACAAGTAGGGCGATTCGTTGTAATTTCTAATCTCTGGAAGGCGGGAGAGGGTACGTTCTTGACTGAGAGGAGTCAACTACTGGCAATATTAACGAATCATTTTATCTGTGGAACGTTCTAGAATATAATGAAAATATAAATACGCGGATTCAATTTTTCGGTTCATCTCTACAAAGAATCGGTTAATGAGATTTCAGAGGTAAGTGTGACAATTCATACAGTCGATTAGTGATCAGTCAGCGTCCTCTGGTTGCTTTATAAGATATGGTGATTCGAAAATGAAGACATTGACTACAGTAGAACTTCCGGGGCCTCAATGTAGTGCTAGTTCGGGTCGAGGGCCGAAGAGATCAAGGCCTCTCTCTCTCTCTCTAAAGTGAACATTTCAACAGTACTGGATTTTGAAGTGGTTTATTAATAAGCTGAAATAAGCTGCATAGATCAACTGAAAATCAAAGTTTTGAGTGATGATTTAGTTTTGCCAGAACTAAATTTCGTATATGCAGTCCGAGAATTTCATGCTATAAACAAATACTTTTGTTTAAGCCTACTGGGTTCAAAATACATTCAAACACTTAACTACCATGAAGAGACAGCCGAAAATTTTATGAATGTCGAGAAGAGAAAGCAAGAAGATGTTGCATATGTAGACATTTTAGGCGGAAATTGCAGGCTCTACCAGGACCCGAATCAGGGCTCTACCAACTGAGTCACCTAGCCATCTTTGACTTCAACCGATTTCTTGTTAAAATGTCTACATAATATATGTCCTGTGTATATCAAATCGTAAGGTGTTGCCTGTATAGTGAACAAGCACAGAAAATATAGGAGAGAGAAGAAAACTGAGGAGCATTCCCATCGGTTGATGAGAAATTTTTTCTTTGTGGTCAACCAGAGCTACTACTTCGAGGTGACAAGTGACAATGACAGTGGCCTAATAAGGGAGATTTCACACTGTGTCGCCTGAGGATTTCACAAGTCGAAATTAGGTTTGTGGGGCCTTTTGTGTCGCTACGGTGTGAAACGTTGCTGTCGATTGGCCCAATCCAATCGACATGTAACGCGTGTCCCTTCGGTCTGAAACCTTCCTAAGTCTTGAAAATCCAAGTCACAAGGATGGAAAATTAGGGCCTTGTTAAGGTTAGGTGTGAAGGCAGGCAGACGACAGCACCCTAAAGGATCATATCCAAACCTGCAGGAAGAACGCATTTTACTTCAATCTCCAATACGATGATAAAAACTTCTGGTGAGTTGATTTTAAAAAATGTGTCCGAGATAAAGAGTGGCGTGCCCAGGATTTTCGGAAAGGAGAGTGGTTACGCATACTATTTTTGGTGGTCAGTCCTGATTTTGTCATTTTTTTCCTGTCGTTGACGTTCTTTTTTTCTTTTCTTTTTTTTTAAAAAAAAGGAATACTGGATCAAATGGGGTTATGACCTCACCAACCCTCCCTTGGGCACGTCACTGGAGATAAATGAATAAGCATTTGATCATACTGGGAGACGAAACATTAGATGTGTTGGGAACGGAAGGGTTTTCATTGTGCATTAACTGTTTCGTGATCCAGCTGTATTCGAGAAGACTTCCTTTGTTTCGTGCCGATATATGACAAGACAGCGGAAGCTGTGACAGGCATTTTTGACCGCTTGTGAGTGCTATGGCCTGAATCTGAACAATTTGGTGGGTTTCGGCTTTTATGTTTTTATGCCTGATGCGAAGAAATGGGCAAACACACATACTGAGATGGTTCCGGCACACAATGTTAATGCATGGAAACAGAGGAGTCGAGTGGTAAAAAATGTTCCGATTTCACTTTCTGGTTAAAATGACAGCCTTACAGTGGCGACGATTTAAGGGATAGTTGCTCACCATTTTTTTGCCTTAACATTTTGGCCTCTTAATGTTAAGCCTTGTCTACCAAGAGAAAGTCAACTTTCCTTGCACCGTCCCCCCCTCCCCCTGTTTTGGAACCCAATTGCCACCACTGGTCTTAAACATACAATTGTGAGGTTCTTACTATACCCCTTAAAAAATGGTGTTGAGCCCCCCCGAAAGGAATTCCTGGATACGTGCCTGGTCTAGAAATTGCAAAATAATTGCGAACCATTGACGCTAGCCCCACGAACCATTGACGAGTGGTTAGGTTAGGCAAACATAGTTAACATTTGGTATCGTGGTAGTATCAAGAATCTATATTTGCTTGTGAAACAAAAAAAATCACGAAAATAGACTGTTTCCATTCCGAAAACTAACTACTTATTTTAGCTTATTTTGCATTTCTAGACGTTTCCGACAACTTTTAACTTCAGATTCGTGATTAGGAGGCCTCAATTAGTGAGTATGCCAAATGTGAAGAAAATCGGAGAGGGGTCCGGTCATCTCAAGTCGTTCCTTGCTGAAATTCACATCCTACCTGATGTTACCGGCCACGCAAATGGCCGAAACTTAGGGCCAAAACTGATATTCTCCTTTCAACAAAAAATTATATATAGTATAAGGGGATGTGATCAGCACAATGCTCTGACCACCTTTAGCCCCCAGGCACCCATTTAATTGGGCCTGGGCGAGCCTCAGTGCCACTTTATGCAGGGACAAGAGCTGGAAAAATTCCTATCTTAGATCACCCACCCTGGGAATCGAATCCAGGTCCCCCGTGTGGCAGTAATCTACTCAAGAAGGAATATATGAGCTCGATGAATAACAAAGTAATCAGAAAACCTGCTCAGTATGTGCATAGAATTCCATTCATATGTGTATCATGATGACATCAAAATTTTACAAGTGTAACCATGGTCCAGCTTACGCGAATAGATGAAATCTACTTAACATATACACAGAAGGGTAGTAACACAATGACAGAACTGCACAAGTAACATAGAAATATTACATCAGTTTCTATTGTATTCCACCTTATCAGCATTAGTCAGTGTTATTGGCATGTCCACTAATTCTTCATGTCAAGTATCCAGTGGCGCATTCTGTAAATTTGACCTGGATTACTGCAACGATTCTTATTTATTATAAATATATATCAAATAAATAAAACACCAATGCAAACAATGCAAGTAAAACAAAAACTGAAATCAGACAATTTCAAATTTTATGGCAACTAGGGAACATGTAAGAATATGCCACTGTTATCATCGGATTCTGAAAGGTAAAAAAAGGCAAGGTGCTCCCTGTGGTTTGCAACACGCCATAAAGGCTTATAGGGGGTGTGGAGTTAGGGCCCCACACTTTCTTGATCACGGCCGAAGGTGGGGGTGATGTGATCAGCACCATGCCCCTGGCCGCCTTTACCTCCCAGAGTTTCCTCCAGGTACCCACTTTATACGACGCTGGGTGGGCGCCGGAGCAGCTTGAACAGGCGGAAAAAACCCTAGTTCTCCCCCACCGGGGATCGAACCCGGGTCTCTCGCATGGTAGTCAGATGCCCTAACGACTGAGCTACCGTTAAATTATCACCCATTCATGTTACATACAGGCAGAAGCATGGACACCCTCAGGATTTTTTTCCAGGGGGGGTCAAAGAAAGCATATTTTTCCACATAATAGTGATGCCCCGTCAAAAGACACTACTTCAGTCTGAAATTATCATGTTCCATCAACACCCTTATAATTAACAAATAGGGGGTAAAGGCCAGTAATAGAAGTAGAAAAGTAGAAATAATAATAATAATTACAAGTGTTATAAATGTTATACAATAAATAATTACTAAACTAATGAAATAAACAAATTCTATTCTAAAATTATTATTATTATTTATTTATTAATGTTATTCGAGTGCATATCCAGCACAACAGTTACAATACTTAAATGCACAGTTATTTGTATTCTATTATTAACTTTTGCAAGTGTCGTTCAAGAAAAGACTTTAGAAGTTAGTAAAAGATTTACTAATAAAGTTTACATGGATTACATTAAATTATAAAATTATAATTTTTGGAATTCTGAATGATTATAAACAGTTTCAATTTTTTATATGTAGTCAACACATGTGCGACACGTAAAATGTTTTCGGGCCTCCCCCATGGCGCAATGGTAGCGTCGTCGCCTTGTAATCAAGGGGTCCCGGGTTTGATACCCGTTTGGAGGCACATAGTGGTTAGGACCCTACTTTAAACTGTAGGTCCAGTTCCAATTAGCCTTACTGTGCATAAAATAAATCAACGTAAAATATTTTCATTTGAATTACTCCAGTGATGTAATGCCGACTATAGAGCCTATTCCCTCGTGTTTCTGTCCAGTCTTTTCGCTTTACTGCCTGAATTCACTGATTTCTCCGTATCGAATCTGTCTGTAAACTATGCATAGATACCCGAGAAAATAATATTTGTTCCCAATCTCATGTTGTAACAAAATGCCACACAATGATTGTCGCCTCTTCTTAAGAACCGCCCTTAGACCTTTGAACTCCACGTTATTCCATTTAAACCGGAAGTAAAGTTCCCGCCCGTGCCAAGGAAGGACAGAAATGTAAACATCCGGTGAATATACCCCATAGGAGAAAGTACTTACGGAACTGAGTTTCTGTAGAGTTTTGAAAGGTCGTGGAAGTGTTTTCTCCCTTCGTTCAATTTATTCGGCCAGTAAATCATGTATTTTTCCACATTAATGTCTCTCTGATGCACAAAAGCTCTTGCCTCCATTACCTTCGACTACGTGAACCAGATGTTCCGTGCGTTTGATGACGCAACCCCCGGTCAGTGTTTCCAACCACGCCGTTGTTTTGCAAGAAGATGACAATTTTAACTATGTTTGCCTTACCTAACCTAACCTTGCCGTGCATGGTTCGTGGGGATATTTATGACTGGTTTGTGTACTTATGAATGGTTTATGGGGCTATTCGAATGGTGTGTGGGGCTACGCGTGCATGGTTCTTGGGGCTATCTGTGCATGGTTCGTGGGGTTTTCGAACCGGAAAAAAATACCAAATCAGTAACATGAAAGTAGGTATTTTTCGGTGAAGAAGGTTGGAAACACTGCATACCCCGCTGATGATAGACAACGCTACTCAAGATTTGCCCGCCATATTGTGTGTAACGCAAGCGAAAAAGGAACGAACAATAATTACTCGATATATGGAAAATTGAAACTATTTTCGTGAAAAAAGCTAAATCCCACCTTAAAGAATCCTTAGCAATGCTGAATAGGTAAGTACGAATGTAAAGATAACAAAATAAACGAATTTGAGACGTTTCCCGGAGATCAGAATTTTAATAAATCGGGATTTATTAAATAGATTTTTGTAAAGCATCACAGTTAACGTGCAACAAGTCCAGGATTCAAATTCTCTTGCACGTTTAATTGACCTGCTACTCGACACAGAATGCGCGAGGGCGTGGGTGGATTGTGAAAATGAAAGTACAAGCTGCAAAGACCTATATATGTCAAACTATAAGCCATTATCTCGACAATGAGGTGATGTAGGAATATTTACATGTCAACCGTACGAGTCGAATGCTCACTCAGTGGCCAAGTCTTGCAAACACTTTCACCTGGAGAACGCTGATATTTCAACAGCAAACTAAGATTTTATGGACCACATAGACCCACAGATCAAATGAAATTTGTTATAAAGACTGAAATAATGTACCAAGGCACAACCTCCCATCCTGACGAAGTCGTTCATGTCCTCCGCGCTCGACGGTCAGATTTCACGAAACGCCATAACCGCACAGCAAAAGACATTATAAGATTTCATTATTTCAACTTTAGAATAGACTAAATTACGTTTATCATTATAGATGGTTATTATGAATATTATATAAATATTGTAATACCGAATTTCAGTTATTATTATTATTTTTCCCAAGCTTGTATTGAGGATGTGTGCTAAGAATATACATTCTAAATCAAAAAGTAAATAACGACCCTAATGCGTTATGCATATTTTTACATTTTTACATCAACAGGGGCGACATGATTCTATAGGAGAGGTCCTTGCTCCTTCATTTCCCCATTTCACTTCGCATCTTTATGTAATTACTAATTAGGTTTATCACGGTAATGAAAATATATAATAATGATTGACAAAATTAATAAGAATCCTTTACTTATTCCAGATTCGGACCCATTACCCTTGTTTTAAGCTGTGCGCGTTAATCCCTATAGACGACGGGGGATGGCACAATGGAGGACACCCTCTCCCCCACAAATTTTCATATTTATTAATATGTACAATGGTATTTTTTAAACCATTTTGGAACCCCAAGTTACACTGGTGACGGAACCTAGAGGGGAAATTATGTTGATTTCATGAAATGGATAAACGATAAATTAATCAGCAATTCAGAATGCACTTCAATCGAATTGAACCCAGAATTTCAGATAGCAAGAATTGATGTATGGTGTCATAAGCCTCGTCATATTTTGCTACAGCTCGCAACCATCCATACCTCACATGGGATTCGAACCGAGTACTGGTAATATCGCAATACACTAGTTTGCTTGTGAAAAATTATATTTGTAATATGACTATGAGGTCTAGATTGATGGATTGATTGATTTAGTTTATTTTACTTCGCGTTTTGTGCCTCTTGGCTAATTTGCGGAGATGGGGATGAGTGATGAAATTGATGAATGGACATTCACAAACAACCAAGCCCGAGCGGGATTCGAACCCGGGACCCTTGGCGTCGCAGCGCGATATGCTAACCACTTTTTTATGTGTTAACCACTTTTTTTTTGTTATGACATATATTTGCAATTTACATTTCAACTCATTGGGCAAGTAAACATTACAGTATGAAAATTAGCATACAATCTATTTCTTTTACAGTGAGGTATCCTGTGGTATTCTTGATGGAGGTAATTTACAAATTGTATATTAAAGTCTGGTTGCCGATATGTCGATAGGAAATAGACATAGTGTCCTAAGAGCCATTGTACACTTTTACGTTTTGTTTTTGGGTAATAGGCAAAAGCTGGATATAAAAGAATATCTACAGAGATGTTATACACTGATGTTCGACAAATAGTACTCACAAGTTTCCTTATATAGAGCCATGATGTTTGTATTATTTGGCATTCACTCAGTCTATGGACTAAACTATCAGATACATTACAACTAGCACACATTGGTGTATTTATTAATTTAAGATCATAGAGTCTCTCTCCAGTGATTACTTTTTGATGGACAATTATATACCATGCGGATCGGATTTTTGATGTAAGATGATGAGCCTGAATATTATTCCATATTTCTCTCCAATTCATTTTGGAATTTTGATCAATAATTTTACACTTTGGTTGTTCTAATTTACATCCGTCCCGCAACAGCCCATGAAGGGCCTAGACATACCTACCGACTGCCGGTCTCCCTCCCACGCTTTCCTTCGTTACCTCTAAGCGTGGAGATCTTCAACCAGTAGTGGAATAGTCGGGGGGTCAGCCCGACGTATCCCCAGCCGTTATAGTAGGTCTCCGTGACCAGATTACGCTCACTCACTCGGAGCTCCCCAATTTCCTCACGATGGTGGGTTGCCACCGGCCCTATATTCCGACCAGAATATGAATTCCGACCAGAGCCGGATTCGAACCTACGCCGTCCCGCAGCGAACGATCTCAAGACGAGTGAACGCCTTAACCCGCTCGACTACGGAGGAGGACTCTAATTTACATAGTCTGCGATATATTTCCGATGTCACTGGTATTGTTAATATCGGAGATTGTAATAGGGCATAATTAATATCCACTATTGTTGCCTTAAAATACCATAAAGTGTCTACCAGTCTAGTAATATCAATAGGAGCCTCTAGTGAAATATAGTCCAAAGCTCTTCTCAAAACTTTACTTGTGAGGCTGAGTGGATGCTGAATCAATGTCTGCGTGTCAGCTTGAATACGTAAAGCCTGGCATTTCAGTTCTGTATTCACAAGATTCATTCCTCCCTCGGAAAAAGGCAAACAAAGTAACACATGTTTTACCCTCAATATCTGACCGTTCCAAATAAACCAATGTACTGCACTCTTAAGTTTATTTATATCTAACTTCCGTAGTGGGAGGATTTTTTCCATGTACTATATCTTTGACAGTGCATAGATCTGTACAAAGGTCACCCTTGACTGTAAACTAAGGCTGCGAAATTTATTTGTTTGTAATATCGCTTTAACCACAGTTGTTACTCTATCATAATTTAATTGGATCATACTTTGAATAGAGTGCGTATATATTATTCCTAGTATGCGTATCGTTTGTACAACCTTAAAATTACCTCGCTGCGAGTGAGAATGAGCCAAATTTAAATTCAAAAGTGATGATTTTTCTTGGTTTATTTTTAATCCCGACCATATTCCAAATTTCTGTAATACCTGACACGTTGCATCAATATCAGACTGTTCATGTATTAATACAGTAATATCGTCAGCATACGCTAACACCTTAATGGTAGTAGAGTGTATGCACATTAGGCCATTGGAAAAAAAAAATTGAAAGTTTCTTGTGCACCCCTGCCATATTGTTACTATTATTGAAACATAATCGCCTGCAAATTTTCAGGTCTGTAGGCCATGTTTTGACCCCCGCCCACCTCAAAAATAGTTGTCTGTTCTGTTTGTAATTTTATATACTTTGTTCATTTTACGGACATTGACAACATGGCAACAAGTTGTAACCTTTTATCTTTTTCTTTTATAGGTTGTAACCCAGGCAGAAGTGAGTGAAAATATGGGAAAAGAACCACCTCATGAAGCAGTTCCTTAAATTTTATCCACACCAAACCGCCCGGTGCTTAGAAAGGATGATAGAGAAGTGTCTGAAGCGTGCCTCTTAAGTAATTTACTGCAAGATTTGACCCCGAAAAAAGGATCTCAACTGCCCACCAATGGGGATGTGCTTCGCTACTTTGTTTTTCTCAATCGTGGACCCATGCAGAAAGATAAAAGGGATGATGGTATAAAATTCGTTATCCTGAAGGCCGAAAAGTTTTGGGAGGTTTCTGGCATTTTAGTGACGCCTGTCAGAGCGGGACATTCCAAAGCAAAACTCAATAAATTAATTGAGCAATACGAAAATCTTCGGAAACATAAAACAAGGAAGAACTTCCCAGCTGAGAGTGAAAGCTTTCTCAAATCTCTTCTTCTACTCTTTGACATAGCACATGACAATACTATTTCTATTATAGAACATGACAGATGTAGGACTAGAAAAATGATTCTGGAAGATGTGCAATTCTTAGAAGATCAAAGATCATGTCGAAAAATGGATTTAGGTGTTTTTGATAAGACATACTTTGCAAAAATTATGAGGAAATTATCTCATAACGAAAAAGAAATTGAGCGTGATGCGAGGGAGAAGCATCGCCAAGAAGAAGCTTCAACCAAGACAAACATAAACACAAGTACTAGCCTAGAATTTGATAAAGTTGGTAGCCTTGATTCAAGTGATTCGGATGGCTTGGATGCTGAACCTGATGCAATTGAAGATCCTGAGTTTGTATTTCCTTGAACTAGCAGTGGTGCAACAGGTACAGGTACAACACTTCGTAGAAGAAGTTCATCAATTGCTTTAAATCTACCCAGAAATCCATTTACAAGCAAAATCATATCAACCATGGGAGACAGGTTTAATCTATCAGCTGATCAACGAACAGCATTCATGGGAGCAATTCTTACAGAAGGTGGAGTTCCACTGAAAAAAGCAACTCTTTCAATTAAAAGCACATGGACAGCAGGTAAAGAAATTAGGAAATCATCAGCACAAGCAATTAAGGCTACATTCACAGCACCGAAGCACTCAACACTACATTGGGATGGTAAGCCGGTTCCAGACTTCAAAAAAGAAACCAAAGAAAGACTAGCGATTTTGGTATCTGGTATGCCAGTCTGTGAAGAAGGCAAAGTTCTTGGTATCCCTGTAATTACAAACACAACAGGTGAAGAACAAGCAAGCGCTACGTTTGCCCTCGCAAACGAGTGGGAGATTTCAGATAATGTGAGATCCCTTGTTTTTGACACTACAGCTTCAAACTCAGGATGGAAAATTGGAGCTTGTGCTGGGCTGGAAAACCTCTTTGACAAGAAGTTGTTTATGCTAGCTTGTCGGCATCACATATTTGAAATAATTCTGCGTTCAGTTCACAAAGAATTGTTTGGTGCAACATCAGGTCCTGAAAACACCAATTTCATTAAATTCAGAGACTCTATTTGGTCAACTATTAACACAGAAGCTGGTTTTAACATCCTAGAAATCAAAGACAGGAGTTTGAAACTCACTAGGGAAAATTCTATACAATCACTGAAGAGAATACTTGCTACTCCAAATAGAAAGAACTTGCTACCTCGCGCTGACTTTCGGGAGTGTGCTGAATTGATGTTGATACTTCTGGGTGAGACACCGCAAAAGTTCTTTTTCCGTTTTATCTTTAACGATCCAGTTTCTCGTAATGTAAGGACAAGGCGTCTAACCGTGTCTCTACCTGCGGGTGAAACGCTAGGGAATTTCTGTGCAAATTGCCTACACACGTCTCGACACGAGTCTGTTTTCACGTAAGTGTCATAAATAAAAATTATTTGTTCTAACGTGAACTTTGCCGCTAGCATTTCAATCGCCTCACTTACATACAACACACAATGTCACAATAAATCACAATTCGCAATCATCTAAATGCCACGTAGATAGCTCTATGTGCATTTAGTAGGATGCGAAACCGGCTATTCATGTCGTCCACCAAAGTTTCTAAGGCTCTGTCCGAAAGGTACAAAGTACGGACTTGAAGTACGGTCTTAGCGGAAGTGACGTCACCTAGTACAGTTCGAAAGCGCCAAGAACAGAAGTACGCAAGTGCACAGCTTGCAGTACAGACGGGAGCTGACTAGGTCACGTGATTTTTACACTCCTTGTTCATTTGTTTAAAATCACGGAGGTAGAAAGCCAGCAACACAGATTAAATATACGTTATGGACCAGCAAGTTGTTGGTTAAAGTTCTTATAATGTGTAGAAATGTATGTGTACGAACATTTGAAAATGCTATGTGATTTCTATGGTGAAAAACAAGTGTTTAAACCGTGGGGAAAACAACGAGTACTAAGTTCTATCTACTAATCGTATTTGTCGCTGCAGTCGAAGTGCAATTCGAAAGACTTTCACTTCCAGTCCACGACTTGAAGACCGCACTCCAAGACCATACTGGGAGGATGCTCGCTTCAAGTACGGTCTTGCAACTTTCGGACACGGCGTTAATAACGCCATCCAAGCCTGACTATAGACGAATCAGAGCACAGGCTATTGAAATCAATTATCGAAACGCTGCTTATAACCACTGTTGGAGAATTATCTCTAGAAACTAACCACGATATATCTTTTTATATATTCTTGTATTCGCAAATAACAGAACTTTTCTCTTGCTCATTTTGCTATGCATTTGTTTCTATATAACCAATTGCTTATTTTGTGTATATCCAGTGCTTTAAGAAACCTGCACTCCCATTGGCCAGTTCATATCGGGTGCGGTGCCTAGTTGCCGCCATCTTTGCGCGGAAGCTTACTTCCGCCAGTGTTCGTGCAGAAGTCACTCCGGCAACAGCCGAGTCACCGCGTTGCGGATATTCATCAAATACGTAAGCCTAACGTGGCTACGTTTCATTCAGCATATCAGTGAAGTGCAGTGATATGTAGTTCAGTTTCACAGGAACATTACAGTGCTGATATCATTCAGTGAAGAACTAGTGGCGTGTTATTGTAACACCGGCTTCCAATTTCACATAAACAGTTTACTGAGGCAGGAGTGCAGGACAGTGTAATTACGTGTCATGTGTACATATTTATTATTAATATAACGTTATAGTTGTAGTAAGTGCCTTCATTTTCTTTACACCTTAAGAATATCGCGGTGAACTCAGCTCTATGGTGATACTATCCATTCCAGGGAGACAATGAGGGTCCTACCGGGCAGCAAACGCATACATTTTTGGTCCTCCGCAGGCCGCGATCTCCTTTGTATTGAACATGAGGTACGTTATCATCAGTGATTTTAGTGACATTGTGTTGTGCAAACTTTATTTTCAAGTACAGTAACTGCAAGTTATTGAAAGCATTACGTCATTCGTTGTAGCGCGCGAGATATTTTCCACGTGGCTGAAGGACACGCCCGGGACTTCCCCGACCGAGAACGCTCTCGCTGTTCGCTTGTCAGTGACGTTTCACACTCCGCTCCCTTCTCCCCTCCTGCTGTGTGAGGAACAGTCGGCGACCAGTGACATGACGTCATCCACCCGTGGTATGTCGCTGAGTTATTTGCAGACGTGACATCACCATAACAACCGTGAATCAGCTGTTTCAGTATTCGTCAGTGTCAACGACTACCCGCAGTGTTGCAGCCTAACCAGGATTTCAGATGCCCAGATGGTCCAGTGAATGCCAGATCGGTGAGTACAACAGTGTTTGGTTCAATATTTCCTCACTTTTTCCTTTCATTTCAATACGCATTGCTTGTCCCTCCCACCTTGAGGCATGGCAGACTTAGCACATCTTCTAAAGCAACGTGCCGCCTACAGGGGGCAAATAACGAGATTGCAGTCGTATATTAGCAGTGTTGATCCAGAGGCGCCGAACGTTCAACAGATCAAGGTTCGGCTGGAGCAACTGAACACATTATGGCCCAAGCTAGAAGAAATTCAGGATTGCATTGAATTTGAAGCCACAGACGATGAACACACGGCAGTTCGAGAGACAATCGAACTTTCATATTTCGATCTCAAGTCGCAGATGCTAACATTAATTGAGGGAAATCATTCAAATACAGACGGCGCGGAAAATGAACACAGGGCTTCGTGCAAGTCTCAAGTCAAGTTGCCATTAATAGAGCTTCCACATTTCAGTGGAAATTACACCCAATGGGTATCATTCAAAGACACATTTTCTTCGCTCATACATGATAATTCGGATATTTCAGATATTCAGAAATTCCAGTATTTACGTGTCGCACTGAAGGGTGAGGCATTGCAAATCATTGAAAGCATACCAATTACAGCATCCAACTACGGTGTAGCGTGGAAACAACTCCAAGAGCGTTTTGACAACAAGCGTCTCATAGCTGCTTCACACGTCAATGATATTTTGCATATAAAACCAGTGTCGAGAGAAAACGCAGAAGAGTTGCGATCGTTCACAAACACAGCTATCAGTTCCATCTCAGCGTTAAAATTATTAGCAGGAGATAGTTCACTATCAGATATAGTGTTAGTTCAACATCTTACCTCTCAGCTTGATGCCACCACACGAAAGGCTTTTGAATTAGAAGTGAATGATTCTGAATTCACCACTCTTGACAGTTTGTTTCAATTTCTAGAGCACAGAACCAAGGCTTTAGAGAAATTCAAACCAATTTCCAATGAAAAATCAACATTCAAACCACAGTTTAGTGGCAACACCAAACAACAAAGTCACAAACCTGCGCATCCTTCTCCTTCAAGATCGTATGTTTCTACTGTGTCTCCTTCATGCCTGTATTGCAAGGATACTATGAAGAATAATAAGCATCCGCTGTTTGCGTGCAGTTCTTTCAAAGCAGCTACTATAGCTCAGAAGTACAAATTTCTTCGAGAAAACCAGATCTGTTTCAATTGTCTTGGACAGTCAGATCACCAGGGATTTAGGTCAGGATGCAAGGCAGGATCTTGCAAGCATTGCGGCGAGAAACATAATTCCCTTCTTCATGAAGATAAGAACAGCAGAGAACGTCAAACACAGAAGCAGTCCAGTAAATCCAGAAGTAAATCGGCAGTAGGCGATGATACTCGTTTTCAGGATAATGATGTCCAGACTAAAGCAACATATTGTTCTGTCAAGAACAGAGAAACTTCGCAAGTTCTCCTAGCCACAGCAGTCATAAAAATCAAGAACGCATACGGCGAGTGGCTCCCATGTCGTGCACGTTTGGATGGAGCCTCGCAGAGTAATATTATGACAGAACATCTTGCTCAGCAGCTACGTATCAAGAAACAAAAACGCCGAATTACAATCCAAGGGATAAATGAAGCTACAGTGCAAGCCTTTCACACCATGGAGACGCAGATTAAATCCAGCATAAGTGGATTCACCATGGATATATCTTGTTCCATCTTGCCAAACATCACAGGTTCGATGCCAGCGCAGAGGCTCGAAACTTCCACGTAGGGAATTCCGAGTGGCATACATTTAGCAGATCCTAGCTTCCATACACCTGGCAACATTGACCTACTTCTGTCTGCAGATGTGTTCTACACGATTCTCAAGCCAGAAAAACTTTCAAGAACAGGAAACTATCCAGCGTTGCAAAACACTGAATTTGGATGGATTGTAGCAGGAAGGATTCCCAATGCACCATCTACGAACGGACCTTCGAAGTCATTCTTTGTTCGCACAGAAGATACAGTCAATTTCCATTTACAGAGATTTTGGGATTTGGAGGAATTCCATGATAAGTTGTCTTCGCCAGAAGAAATCACCTGTGAAAAACATTTCCAGGAAACTACATCTCGTGATCGAGAAGGTCGATACACAGTCAAGCTACCCTTGAAGAAGGACAGGTCCGTTCTTGGGGATTCTCTGCAAACAGCGATTTCACGATTTAACCAATTAGAAAGAAGACTTGATCGGAACATGGAATTGAAAAGAGAGTACACAGAATTCATGGTCGAGTACCAACAACTCAAACACATGCAACCAATTGGGACATTGGAAGATGTATCCAGAGACAAGGAGACAAGGTACTACATTCCACATCACTGTGTGATCAAGGAATCAAGCAAAACTACACGTTTAAGAGTGGTTTTTGATGGAAGCTCGCCCACAACTACGGGGGAATCGTTGAACAGTATACAGATGATTGGTCCCACGATACAAGAAGAATTGTTTTCAATCCTACTCAGGTTTCGTAGACACAAAATCGCACTGACAGCAGACACGGCTAAAAAGTATAGGCAAATTAACATGAATTTAGAAGACAGACCACTTCAATGCATCTTATGGAGAGCATCACGTGACGAACCGATCCATGTTTACAGTTTGAACACAGTCACTTATGGATTAACTTCAAGTTCATTCTTGGCCACAAGATGCCTCAAGCAGTTGGCAGAAGATGAATCATCAAATTTCATAGTAGCCACTCATGTCTTGACACATGACTTCTACGTTGACGATTTTCTGGGAGGAAATCATTGCATTGAAGGTGCAATAAAGCTGCGTGAAAGTCTCACAGAATTACTCCGGAAGGGAGGATTCAATCTACGTAAATGGTGCTCCAATAGCAAGGCAGTGTTGCAATCTATTCCAGAAGAATTGAAGGCAGTACAGGATCTAGTGCAATTCGACACAGAAGGCACAAAAACATTGGGAATTTCATGGCGCCCATCCACGGACGAATTTCTTATGGACAGCAAGGTCGCCACAACAGTGGATGTAGGCTCGCTGAAAATCTTCACAAAGCGCCAAGTTGCCAGCATAATTGCACAAGTGTTCGATCCAATCGAACTAATATCGCCAGTGGTGATAACATACAAGTCATTCCTGCAGCAGTTATGGCTCCACAATGTAGGATGGGATGATCCGCTTCCTATAGATTTGCAGAAAACATGGCGTCGTCTTCATTCGCAGCTCACATGTATTAACGAAGTAAAAGTACACGGTTCGTTTTGGCTCCAGGAGACATCCATAAAGTTCAAATTCACGGTTTCTCTGATGCATCAGAGAGAAACTATGGCAGTGTTCTCTTCGTAAGATCAATTGATTCAGAGGGTCACATAAGTGTGAACTTATTGTGTTCAAAGTCCAAGGTGGCTCCGGTGAAGAGAACCACTCTTCCACGTTTGGAATTATGTGCGGCAGTTCTACTAGCCAAACTGGTACACAAAGCATTGCCCATACTGCGTCTATGTATAGACACCATTCACCTATGGACCGACTCAAAAATCGTCCTAGCTTGGCTGGCGTCACCAGCCAGTAAATGGAAACTTTTTGTTGCCAACCGAGTTGCTATGGTACAGGAACTCACACAAGTCAGTGATTGGAAGCACATTCCATCAAAAGACAATCCTGCAGATCTGATCTCACGAGGAGTCGATGCAAGAACTATCAGATCACTTCAACTTTGGTGGCACGGACCCACCTGGCTCCAAGAAGACGAGACACACTGGCCATCATCCAGTTTAGCATTCCATCCAGACGACAACACTATTCCAGAGCAGCGTAAGGTAGCAGCTACCACATTGGTCACTCATGTAACAACTGAAGAAGAAATCATATCTAGATATTCAAGTTTATCCAAGCTACTGAGAGTAATGTCACTCTGCAAAAGGTTCATCAGCAATTGCAGAAACTCAAGAGAGAAAAGGAGTGAAGACCTTACCACCTTTGAAATTCAAGGCGCCACACTTGCTTGCATCAAGATAACACAACGTGCATTCTTCTCTCAGGAAATCAAGGATTTGTCTGACAAGCAGCAAGTACACAACAAAAGCATTTTGAGGAACCTTCATCCATTTCTCGACAATGAAAAAGTAATTCGTGTCGGAGGAAGATTGGAAAACAGTGAATTGGAGTTTCAAAGCAAACATCAAATTATTCTTCATCCGAAGAGCCATTTCGCGAAAATTCTGATATCATCAGAACACAAGAGACTTATACATGCTGGTCCACAGCTTCTCATATCATCACTTCGTGAGAAATACTGGATACCTCGCATACGACAGATCATTCACCAGTGCAACATATGCTATCGTTTGAAGGCTTCAGCCGCCCAGCAGCTGATGGGGCAGTTACCCTCCAGTAGAGTGAGACCCAGCAAGGCATTCCATCACATAGGCGTTGATTACGCAGGGCCATACCACATCAAGACCGGAGCCGCAAGAAGCAGATCCTCAAGAAAATGCTACATTGCAGTTTTTACTTGTCTTGCCACAAGGGCAATTCATCTAGAGATTGTCTCAGACTTGACATCGCAAGCCTTCATCGCAGCTCTACTACGCTTCACCGCGAGAAGAGGAAAGTGTGCAAGTATTTTTAGCGACAATGCTACCACGTTCCATGGTGCTAAAAATGAATTGCAGGAATTACGTAAACTCTTTCAATCACAAGAGTTCAACAAGGACATCAACAGATTTGCAGCAGAAGAGAATTTCCAATGGAAGTATTCTCCACCACGCAGTCCATCATTTGGCGGGATTTTTGAAAGTGCAGTGAAGTCTATGAAATACCATCTCCGCAGAGTAGCAGGAAACGCCGTGCTAACATACGAAGAACTAGTAACTCTGCTATGCCAAATAGAGGCCTGCCTCAACTCCCGTCCTCTTTCCACACTCCCTGATTCTCATGATGAATTCAGCTACATTACCCCTGGTCATTTTCTTATTGGAGGTCCTCTAACCTCATTTCCTGAACCAAACATTACAGATCTGACTGCCAACAGATTATCCAGATGGCAGCGCATACAGCAGTTCCAGCAGCGAGTGTGGAGCAAGTGGTCTCAGGACTACCTGCATAGTCTGCAGCAGCGACAGAAATGGACAGCCGTTCAGTCGAATTTGAAGCCTGGCACACCAGTGCTATTGAAAGAGGACAATCTTCCACCACTCTCGTGGAGAGTCGGCGTCATCCAAGAAGTGTTTCCGGGAAGGGATAACCTAGTGCGCGTAGTCACCGTTCGTACTAGAGACGGAGTCTACAAGAGAGCATTAAGCAAAATTGTGCCTTTACCACATTGGGAAGAAGACGCTCCATGAGCTAAAGCATTGACAATATATCCCCTAGTGTTAGGTTGGATGTGAACATTCCAACGGGGGGGAGTATGTTGGAGAATTATCTCTAGAAACTAACCACGATATATCTTTTTATATATTCTTGTATTCGCAAATAACAGAACTTTTCTCTTGCTCATTTTGCTATGCATTTGTTTCTATATAACCAATTGCTTATTTTGTGTATATCCAGTGCTTTAAGAAACCTGCACTCCCATTGGCCA
Source organism: Lepisma saccharinum (assembly GCF_977018435.1). Classification (NCBI taxonomy): domain Eukaryota; kingdom Metazoa; phylum Arthropoda; class Insecta; order Zygentoma; family Lepismatidae; genus Lepisma; species Lepisma saccharinum. The sequence goes on along the minus strand of NC_139249.1, from coordinate 29,047,590 downwards.
GTTCATATCGGGTGCGGTGCCTAGTTGCCGCCATCTTTGCGCGGAAGCTTACTTCCGCCAGTGTTCGTGCAGAAGTCACTCCGGCAACAGCCGAGTCACCGCGTTGCGGATATTCATCAAATACGTAAGCCTAACGTGGCTACGTTTCATTCAGCATATCAGTGAAGTGCAGTGATATGTAGTTCAGTTTCACAGGAACATTACAGTGCTGATATCATTCAGTGAAGAACTAGTGGCGTGTTATTGTAACACCGGCTTCCAATTTCACATAAACAGTTTACTGAGGCAGGAGTGCAGGACAGTGTAATTACGTGTCATGTGTACATATTTATTATTAATATAACGTTATAGTTGTAGTAAGTGCCTTCATTTTCTTTACACCTTAAGAATATCGCGGTGAACTCAGCTCTATGGTGATACCATCCATTCCAGGGAGACAATGAGGGTCCTACCGGGCAGCAAACGCAAACAACCACGTTTGTTAGAACCTGTCCCGTTTCCCGCGCAAGCGATCGCTCGACAGTTTCGGTGACAATGAGAAACGAGGAAACAGTCGTCCGCTGGGCAGCGAGGAGCGAATGGAAGCCAGAAGAGAGGAGCTTACGTAGACGCTGTTGCCACGTTGCGTATTTTAATTTGCTGCCTGGCTTTGGCTTTCGCCAGCACGGAGTTCACCCGGTCTGCAGCAGCAACGTCGCGTGGCTTATGCTAGAAAAGCCAGCGATCAGCTAGCGCGGGAAGTGGAACAGGTTGTAACAAACGCGGTATAAATACATACTTTATAACCTTACACATATGGGAGAATATTTTAGTTGTTTCAATTGTGAACATCGTCCACTAACCATATATCGTATAACTCGTGCTGTATATTATACATTGTAATCGTAAAAACCTAACCGAAATGTTACATGAGTTGCTTCAGTAAAATAATATCTGCTATAAGATTTTTTGAAGTATTTATGTAGCATTTATGCTAGTAAAAATGTTAAAGAAAATGCTTCCGACTAAAGCGGGGCTTGCATTTCCAGCTCCCTTCGAAAAAGTCCTGCGTACGGCATTGCCGTGGATGGTTTATAGTTTAAGTCCTAAATCGAACGACAGTTGGGCATCTTTGACATAAAGGATCGAGAAGTAAGCAGACCGGACTTCCTTTGAAGTAAAGTGGTGTTAGAATCAGGACTCGAACTTTACCCGCGCTCTTCCTAGCGTCACCACTGGAACTAAGATTTTAACATCAATTCGCCGATTACAAGCTAATATCCCGTAATTGCAGTTTAATGTATTTCAATTGGAAGCAAATATTATTTTGTCTTTCCTTTATAATCCAAATTTCCACAAGTGAGTGGAACAAACTTGGCTTAGACAAGAATCCTGAAAACAGCACACGTCGCACTGTCGGAGGAGAAAGCGAGATATCCTCAAGATCAGTGTGTGCTCTGGGGCACCTACCATTCCAAGCTATCTCCTTGACAGGTATTGTCGGGGTCAGGTCTGACATCATTCCAGGGTTAAGTACGGTATTCACTCTGCGAAGAGAAAGAGATTGTAAGATGCTGACTGCGAGGCCGGCGCAAAAACTGACACAGATCCATTTTCGAGCCAACCACCAGAGGCGCCCGCACGAGTCGAAGTCAACATGAAGTTTTTGCTTGCAACAGGTAAGAGACTCTCGTTTTATTTGCACTACACATGTCAGAATACTTATTGATTCTAACCATGTTTGAAGATGCATTCTCAAGATTCTTGTTCTGCCATTTCAACCAAGTGTTTATGTTGAAATACTGAATGTTTCAAACATTCTCCAATCAAGCTTATATTTCTATGGAGCGTATTGCGATATAATTTCTTACATTATGGTTGTCGGCAAATTAATATGTATTTGCATATTTGTCATTTAGCGTTGTTTTCTGCCACTTTTGGCTGATCGCGACGATAGGGATCAGTGACGAGTAGATGAAGAGACACTCACAAATAACACGTGCCCAGGCCGGAATTCGAACCCGGGAACTTCGTTGGCGAGAGTATGTGATTACATTGCAGTCTATTTCACACAGCGTAGCTTAAGATTCAAGGACAATGTTGTTATTTATTTTCTTCAAGGACTACCACTTTATGCTTTAGATACTATGGAACCCCTTCACAATATAATGTGTAACGTTATTTAAGTTATACACAATTAAAACAAGGAAACAATAATCAAATTGTGTTGATGTTATGAGTTGACTTTTGTAAATTAAGTTAAAGTACATTGCATTCGTTATTTTATTCACATTCAGTGAACATTATTCCAAATGTTCTTGCTTTGTTGATGTTTCTTTTCCTCAAATCGATTTAGCTTATAAATGCCGTAGTAGCTAATATAGATTTTACATTAGGTATAGACTTAAACTGCACGAAGCACTAATATAAACAAGGATTAATAATCATTACTATATTCTTCATGAATTATGTTCAGACGTTTCGAGGAGTTTCCCCCCTCCCCCTTAATCTAACAATGTGGTAACAATGACTGTAAGAGATTGACAATGAATGGATTTTCGAATCAATTGTGTTTAGTTATTTAGCACATCATCTGCATGTATCTGGATACAGTTTATCATCATAGTACGTACAACTGATTGATAGACACGAAGTTTACTATCTCGCCTAAGAATGTTCCTTCTTTGTCCTCAAGAATTTACTCATCCTAGTACCCCATATCCATGCTCTCATAAGTTACATTGACACATGAAATTTCTGATTTTTACCATTATTAACGTTTAATTTCTTTTCCAGCTTTTCTGGTAGCTGTAGTCCTAAGTCAAAATCTGGACGAGCTCCCAGAGAATCCGTACCTCCCACTGCATCTCCCCCACGACCCGCCACTACACCCTACGTACTCGAAGGTTCCTAGAACGTCGTTCTCTTGTGGTGGACGCGAATGGGGTCTTTATGCTGACACTGAAGCTGAATGCCAAGTAAGTACTTCTTTGTTAGGTATACATAGCTCCTGTATGTCTGATGAGAGATGTTTTATAGAGTGAGTGTTCGAAACAAAAGTTGCAGCTGGCAACTCTGCAGTTGCGCTTGGTTACCTTGACAGAATAGGCTTTTCTGACTGGCTACTAGAAAGACTTCCTGTGACGTGTGGGAAACACGTCCACATAGCAACCAATCACGTCAGGCCGAGTCGTGTCAGGGCGGAAGGGGAGGGGTAAAGCAAGAAACCAGTGTCACCGACTTTAGTCCAGTGTTAGAATTGAAAGTCCGTAGGGAGTGGTGACAATTTTACTACACCGTGCGCACATCGTATTGTGGGTGTAAAATGTGTATGTGTGAACAGTACCGTGCCCAAGGGAGGGTTGATGGGGGTTCATAGCCCTCCCCCTTTGGCCCAGTATTGAAAAAAGAGAACGTCCAAGGCAGAAAAAGATGGCAAAATGAGGGCTCACTACTAAAAAACGTATACGTAACCCTCTCTTTCGAAAACCCTAGGCACGCCACCGTGAACAAGTTACAACGTTGCCTGAATACACGAGAAGTGGCTGTTACGTACAAGCATACATATAATCTCTAATGAGTTCATTACATATGACAAAGAAACCAACTGATATCATAAAATGAGATTTTTGTGCGCGATTTCCTGTACTCATTTTTCATCTTTTGCATCTGCATAGTACGTAAAACGATACCCCACAGTTGTCCGTGGAAAAGTCGCATTATGGTCATATTACGTGATCACACCACGTCATGCTATTCGGTCCCCTCTAGTCTAGTTTGAGTGATCGGACTGTAAGCAGCACACAACCACAAACACTCATAGAAAATTTTAGTTTGCGTATGGAGCCATTCTTCACATCTTCTAACTTTACCGTGCGATACTGTACTAAGTGTGACACTTTAATACAACTTCATGGTAACGCAATAGTAGAAATGCAGGAAAAAAAACTGAAACAGATGAAGTGGAAATATCTTAACCCTTCCTACATCCCCGACTTGGAACCTTCCGAATACTAAAATGATGAAGTGAAGGAAAATATACTTTTATAACTACCACACCTACAAACGTGTTAGTAGATAGAAGCAGTGGCGTGCCCAGGATTTACGAAAGGGAGGGGGTTGCATATACTTTTTTTTTTATAGTCGGCCCTCATTTTGCCATCTTTTCCTATCTCCGAGGTTCTTTTTTAAAGGAATACTGGACCAAAGGTGGTTATGACCCCCACCAACCCTCCCCCTGCCACTCGATAGAATACATACGAAATATTAGTCCATCATACTCATCTTATTGTATCTGTGTATCTTCCTAATTTCTTCTTCCTCTATGCTTGGGATACTGTTTACTATCGCCTATCTTGTTTCCTCTTACCGAACCTTGAGTACAACTATACTCTGTCCAAGGAATCTGTGGAGCAACGCCAGCAAGCGGCAAAGAAGAGGGGAGAAATCGAGCGGCCAGAGCGATGAAGTACTGAAGTCGCTTCCCCCTCCACAGAATCCCGTTCCCTCTCGCGTCAGACTTGCTTTCGTTCGCTCGCTCCAGAGATACCGGGGACAGAGTATATGATACAGAGTTTGATTAACTGAATCATTTTCCAAAAAATACAATTATTTTTTTGTTTTCTTGCAATGGTTATTGGTTACTTCCGATTTCTACAATTTTGCTAACACTTCATTTCCTACTTCTTTTCTAAAAAAACATTCTCTCTCCATCTTTGGCTCTCTCTTGGTGGTTAGTCTGTCTTGAACTGTTTCTTCCTCTACCTTCTCTGTTCTCTCACTTTTCGCTTCCACATTTCACTTCTTCAAATCTTTCTCATGTGGAGACTTAGGACACCAATTCCCTTTGTGTCTCGTTTCAGGCGTTCCACTTGTGCCAGGGACGTGTTGTCCGTAGCTTCCTGTGTCCCAACGGGACGCTGTTCCATCAGCAGTACCTGGTTTGCGACCAATTCTACAACGTCCGATGCGGCCTAGATTAAAGCAATTCTAGGACTGCCGTACCTGGATCTATTTATTGGATTAACTTATGGAGCTTATTTATTTGTAAATTTTCGACTGTATCGTTTGGCCTTGAACTGAGCATAAAATCATTTTGAAGTGGAGGTATCGAGGGTATGAGTTTTTTTCTTTCTTACGCAACAAATTGTCCATCACTACATTCGTTTACTTATCTTTTGTGAAGTATGAGGATGAAACCAGCGAAGGATTAAGCCAGCAACAATAAGTTCCTCCGAACATGAAAGTTTAAAAAAACTCTTTTTATCCTTCTGAACCAAAGGGAGTAATATGAATTCCTTCATATTTTTGTCTAATTATATTCCACTGTTTGTATATATACATATATGTAAGTATAAAGGTAATGTAAAGGTAATTTTACACAGTACTCATAGTGTAATGTCATGAAATCATGTAGGGAGGGAGAGTGGAGGTAGGGCCCCCACATTGAGTGTTAAGTCCACTTTATGCATATATAGGCTAATCGGGACTGGATCTGCAGTTTAAAGTGGGATTCCAACCACTGCGCAATGTGCCTCCGCCGGATATCGAACTCAGGTCCTCTTAATTACAAGGCGACAACGTTACCGCTACGCCTAAGGCGAGGCCTGGACCTCACACATTTACGATCTCTACCATTTGTGAAGGTGAATTGATCAGCACCATTCTCTGGCCCGCATAACTCCCCTCCCCTCTCCACAGGGATGCCCTCACTTCATTAGATGTTGGATGAACATCTTTATGCAGGTACAAGATTGGAAGAATTCCCACCCTTAGATCATCGAGCCCTGGAGTTGAACCCGGGTCTCCCACGTGGCAGTCAGACACCCTACCGACTGAACCATGTTAGCTCGAAACTTGGTACTAGGCCCGATGGTTTGGAGTTTGGAAATTTACAACAGCGCAGACACACAACTAATAATAAGAACAACAATAACAACCCCCCTCCTCTATACAGAGATAGTAGGGTCACGGCTTAGAAAACTTGGTTGTTCTAGACTTTGCCTATCTAATCAAAGGTGTGCGTGTATGACTGAAGCAACGGAAACCAAATCCTCAGTAAACATATGCAATATAAGAAAAAATATTGGATACAATTATGGACAATTGCATGGATACTTATATTTTTGCAACTGTCGCCAAAAGCATATTGGTAAGAACAACGATGTGGATTTGTTCAAGTCACACGGAGGTTAACATGTAATGATGGACTTTTTTCCATGTTCACGGCGTAGCCTTACACTATATATTTTGTATGAGTATTCTCGCTGTACACACTTCCAACTTCTGCATTATGTTTGCATTTTTACGCACTGAAACACTGTGCGAATAGAACTTTGCTTTTTGGGGAGGTGACATCCATTGCTATGAGTGAAGAGTTTAACGGGTCGAAAACCCATCCCATGGGTTTAGTAAACATTTTTCACTAATCGTGTAATCAAATAACAACATCTCAAACTTAGTTAAAACACTACATTGGTTGATGTGGTTTGAAAAATTATTTAAGCTCAATTCTAACAACGTTAAATGCAAAAACAATATGTTTGTGGTTAAAATAATTAGTGTGTATGAAGCTGATATTTACATCCAAATTGCTTAGTTAGGAAAGTTTATTCGTTGTAATTTAAAATTGTTTGTTAATAATAAACAATTAATAACAATTAAATTATAACGATTGAAATTCCACCATCCTTGGGCTGCAGTAAGTTAACCCCACCCATTGTTTCTGTATAAATACGGTCATGGCTGGCTTCAAACAAAACGTGTATTATTGTTGTTGATATTATTATTATTACTTTTATTATCAACACTTGTTAGATATGTAATGAAACATTTATATAGAATGCAGATTTTCCCATCTTACAGAGATTTCTTTCATTAAATGAATTAATATATTACTATTATTTTGCCAACAATAACAAATGTTTGACATTGTTTAATGTTTCTTGATTGCCAGTTTCTCAATGGTCATCTGTGTTGACAACTGTGAATTAGGTTTCTTGCTTTGGGGATGGGGGGGGGGTCCGCTAAGTGGCGTATTTCTGATTTCAATTTGGGAGGTAGGTTCATTTGGTATGCAAATTTGTGTATGTTAGTAGTGCAAACTAAAATCTTACCTGCGGTTATAACCTTAGAACATTGGTTCTAACTTATATTATTAAGTCTTATGATAACATTTACACGTAATTTAGAAACATTAAGTATGTTTACATTCTAAGAAAATCCAAATTCATGCACAAAAACAGAGCTATCGAATTAGTAACACCGAAAGCTTCACCAAATTTCTTTTGTCAAGTTCAAACTTATCGTCCAGCTAACCCATCTACAAGTTTTTTGTGAACACTTTAATGCATGTAAAATATCAGCACCATGCCATGAAAACTTAAGAGGAAAACAGCCTGCTGTTGCATTGGCTCTGTGAGGTTGGTCAGTTGCCGAATGGAGTCCTTCTTTAATCCACAAACCTGCAAACTTGTCCCCGTTTGTTAATTCGCACACTGGTGTTGACATAATCAACGAGTATAGAAGAACATAGCGGTGGAAAGTTGAAATGATCTTCTATTGCTGAGGCAAACTACAAGTGAAGTCTTGCCTTACTGTTGTTGGCAGAGCCTGCTGTCGTTCAGGGAGTGGGCCATAATTAGAGTTGCGTAAGCTATGGCCGATAGTAAGTCACAAGTTCGCATTCAATTTACTTAAGGCGAGATCATTTCAGTCACTCTAGAACTTCTAACTCATTAATAATATTGCACCGATGGCGTCATATGAAAATCTAATTCAAGTATTTGTGAGGCAAATGTTACTATCGTATTTTTCAAGGGAAATTGGAGGTACAGTAGGGCCCATCGTTAAATCACACCTTGCACCAAAGCGTTCATATAATATAGTTATCAGCTGTTAAACGATTGCACTATACTAGGGATGTGCCGAAGCCGATTACAGATGTATGAAAATCGGCCGAAATTGACATATCGGCATCGGTATCGGAATCGGCAAAATTCCGATATTTAAACCGGTACAGATTATACTAGAGTTTTTACCTTCTAAGAAGTTTTATATTCTAGTTTTGTAAGATTTATTGAAAATTTGGTTATGATTCGTCATTATTGTAGAGTTTTTGTAATAAAATTATTGCAAACTCTCATTCAGAGGATCAACCTAACTATAGGGTGTCCCATAAAGTGCGCAACTTTTAAAAAAGTAATAAAACAGTTACATATCAATGAAAATGCGTATATTCTTATATATTTACATTCAATAACATCTCCTTTTTAATAGTGGAAAACATAGTGGCATATGACCACCTCCACTGAGTCGGCATGTGTTGACACGCTCGATGAAATTTGCAATAACCCGCTCACAGATGTCTGGCGTGACGTCGGCAATGACGCGTATGATTTCCGCCTTCAGTTGTTGAATGATACGCGGTTTGTTAGCGTACACTTGAGACTTGACATAACCCCACAAAAAAAAGTCACAGGGGGTAAGGTCGTAGGACCTGGCAGGCTACTCCTGGTCACCTCCCAGTGAGATCACTCGTCCCGGAAATTTTTCTGTGATAATGTCGAGTGTTTCACGCATCTGATGTTCGTGGTTCACTCGTGGATTTTCAGTCCGCCAAATCCTGCAGTTTTGTTTATTAACAAATCCACTGAGGTGGAAGTGGGCCTCGTCGCTGAAAATGATGTTTTTTTGCGAAATTTTCATCCGATGCCAGTCTCTCTTCAATCCATTCGCAAAATCGTCTTTTTTTTTTATGATCCGCCGGCTTGAGTTCCTGCACCTGTTGGATTTTGTATGCATGCATGTGAAGGTCTTTACTCAAAATGCTTTGCAATGAACTGCGTGGAATGTTCAACTGCTGTGACCGTCGGCGAATGATTTCCTTGACTTACTGTTACACTTTGTTGCACAACTGCGATTTGTTGAGCATTGCGTTGAATGCGATTTCGCCCAGGTGATTTCACAGTAGCAACAGAACCAGTTGTTTCGAACTTCTTTATCAGCCGCAGAACTGTAGACTTGTTGGGTGCTTCATTTCTTCCGAAAACCGCGCGAAGTCGTCTTACCATCTCGGCCCCACTTTCAGTCTTACCGTCTAGGCCCCACTTTCAAGATTTTGATAATAACTTTTCACGATCAGAACGCGCTGTTCATTTGTGAACCGCTCCGCGGCAACACCTGCAACAATAAAGAAAACAACAACTGCTAAGCAAATCGGAGTGATAGTAGATACTAGAAATGATAAGAACAGGGCTGCCAACAAAACATTTAAAAAATGGCACCAGATTCAAAAGTTGCGCACTTTATGGGACACCCTTTATAAATCGGAAAAAAAACAGTACATTGCTGAACCAGGATCTGCTGTTGTAATGGAAATTCAAAAATGAGTATTCAAACCTGAAGCAAGTCCTGAGAAGATACTTGAGCATACCTGCTGCATCAGTATTCAGTGATTGAGTGTTCAGTGTTGCTGAACAGATTTGCGATAAGAGAAGAAGTAGGTTACTTCCTAAAGTGCTTCCAAATCTCGTATTTCTGAAGTTGAATATGGCAGAACAGGAATTAATTTTGCATTTCAAAGAACTGCTTGTGTACTAATGTTAAATTTCTAGGTTCATATAACCTTTTGTAGATGCAAATGTACATTCGCATCTCTTGTGAATATATATGTATATGCATATGATATGCAATAGAAATGTACATACGAAATTTATTTTGGTCATGCAGAAAATAACATCCCATTTCTGTTTAATAATCTTTATGTATCGGAATCGGTTAAATATCGGCATCGGTATCGGTTCCAAAAAATATCGGTGAGTACATCGGCATCGGCAAATTTTCAGCTTCGTCACATCCCTACACTATACCAAACTTTGCTACCTACTCTGTGCATATATTAATCAATAACTAGTTCTGCAACTTGCGAAGATTTTTTAAAAATCTCAAGCAATGGCTCGTAAATCGGAAAACGACAAAAAAATCTGTCAGATCAGAATGGTGTTTAACGACACGTTAATAAATTCAAGGCTTGACTTCTTATTTTTTAAAACATATATGTAACGTGGGACGAACTCACCTGGAAGATTTATATCTTGCTTCGCGCCTGCCAAGTTAATTTGATCAAGAACCAGTTACAGCTTTGTTATTTTTGTTTTAATGAGGTACGAAGCAGCTGACGATAATCGTGTTCTGTCCTCAAGCAAGGCACAACCTGCAGAATGTATTAATTTAACATGATACGAGACTTGGAAATGCAAAGATCCGGTTATCAATTTTTGTTTAAATAAACTCCTCTCAAGAGCTCTATTTCGAGTCATATCGACATATTTCTACTTCTAATCGGCGGGAGTATGGTGGATCCACGTATATAATCCTAAGAATACATTACTTCCTCTTTCCTATAACCAGTGATCAGAACTCTACATTTTAAAAGTAGCTTCGCTACAGCTACAGCTACTCTTCCAAAATGTAGCTTCGCTACAGCTACAACTACATTTACCAAAAAGTAGCTCGCTACGCTACTCATGTGCGCTACTCGCTACTTCGCTACTTTTGCGCTACTTCTGCATAAGAAAATTAAAAACAACCATATGGATGGGTATTAAAAATCTCCTACTACTGGTAAATAAATTCTGTTATTTAATATGATTCCCATCATTCAATAATTTTGAAAGCATGGTCACTTCAGTTACTTATTTTTACTATGGTTTTTGAGAATACCATACCTATGCAAGTGGCATATCAATTCAAATTTGATATGTGAATATTGCAATTAGGGTGTCATCCAAATTAATGATTACAACTATACACAAATAAAATTTGGTAGGATTACGTATTCATGTTCACATCAACATATTTTTCTTCAGAATAAATATTTCATTTTTTGTAGACTGATAGGAAGGCAGCATTTTGAATTAAAAGTACCTGGAGCCCTTTGATTACAAAAGGGCCCCAGGTTCGATACCCAGCGGAGGCACATAGTGGTTAGGATCCAGTCTCGATCAGCTTATCTATGCATAAAATGGACTCAAAACAAAAACTAGGAAACACGCCAAGTTGGGAGGATGGGATTCGTCCTGCTCCTCCATTCCCCACACTGCTCATCATTCAACATTCTTCCTCGTACTTACAATTAGCGGAAAGTGGCAGAAAGCGACTAGATAAGAGAATAATTAAATAAACCATTCATACTCATTGTCATGATTGAGAGAAGTTGAAGAATAGATGAGGAGGTAAACAGAAGAGGACAAATGGGTAGTGGACTATATCAAAGCGTTCGAAGATTAATATGGAACAGGGGTGTACCTATGAAATGCAAGAAGGTAATATATAACACATACTATGTGCCAGTAATTACTGGATCAGAAACTTGGACAATGTCATAGAGAAACAAAAAGAAGATGCGGGCAGTGGAGATTAAATTTTTAAGGAGTCTTTTGAGGAAGGGATAGAATAAGGAATGAGGAGATCCGACAGGCAGTGGGTGTGGTGAAGCTTCAGGACAGATTAGATCAGGCACACATGAGATGGTTCGGACACATGAGGAGGATGGATGTAGAAAGACTACCAGTAAGATCTTATAATGCAACAGGAGTGGGAATATGACCAAGGGGGAAACCAAGATGTTGGTGAAAAAAGCAGATAGCAGAGAGTGTTAGGAGAAGAGGACAAGATTGGAACACAGTAGAAAGAGAGGAGTGGTGGAAGACCAGGAAAAAATGAAGAGGCTTGACTTCTATGCCGACCCAGCCAGAGGCAGGAAACGGCGAAGGATGATGATGATGATGGTGAGAATGTCATGATTAGCAAAAGTTACAGGAAAGTAGGAAAAATACATAAATTTGAAAACAATGAATATTAACTAAAGTAAATTGTCGTTTCTGCATACTTTTTGCAATATGATAAAATATATTTAGGAAACTGTCGTGTAAACCTGAGTGTTCTAAACGTATTGTAATTTTAAAATTTGTGGACAAAAATTATCGCGAAAATAATTGTAATTCCAGAAACTGTATATCATTCTTGTAACAATAATTTCTTGCTAGTGAGATTCTGTATACTGACGATGATCAATACTGTTAACGTACTGAGCCATTTATTGCTGGCACTATTCCTTTGTCAGTGCAGTGGAAAACCCATCGCTCGTTTTTGCACTGCAAGTTATATTTTACACAGCAATTAATGACATTTTGATGTATCTTACACCATGGATATCCACAGGATTTGTTCCGAGGGTGAAGCAAACGAGGCACTTTTTCCAGCGGTGCAGCAAACGAGGCATGTTTTTCTGCAAAATAGCGATGCAGATAAAAAGAAACGTAGCTGTTAGCTGGAATATATTCATATATGTCAGTTAGTTATGTGGATATCTAAATTATTCAGATGCTAATTAAATAAATTACACAGATATCTATAATCTACAATCTAGATAATCTGTGTCTTCATGTAACAGACTGTCTTAATGAACCTCCTGCAAAATTAAGGGTTATTGTCGATTTTTCTGACGCTGTTGCCACATTAAATTCACCTCAAAATGCTGAGAAAAAATGTAGCTGTAGCGAAATTTTCGCTAGAACTACAGGAATTTTGTAGCTTCGCTACCGCTACAACTACAATTTTCAAAATGTAGGGTCGCTACAGCTACAGCTACAAATTTTGTAGCTAGCTACAGTAGCGACGCTACAAGTAGCTCGCTACTTCTGACCACTGCCTATAACTTTGAGACATATTCCCCAATAATAGTGTCGTCCTCTGAAAAAACACCCCCTCAGTTTGAAATAATCATGTTCCTGAATAAACATAAATGACTGTGGCTGAAAAAAAGACCGCGCATAGCGGCAGAGAAGGGGAGAAAATCGAGTGGGTAGAGTGAAGAAGTACGCGTTGCTGCAATGGCTGGTAACTGCCAGGCCCGTAGCCAGAAATTTATTTCAGCAGCCGCCATCTAAGAGTGAACAATTGGGTGAGGTAGGAGAATTGAATTATTGTTGTTTTGAAGTCCAGTTTATGCATAGAAAGACTAGTCGGGACTGGAACTACAGTTTAAAGTGTGATCCGAACCACTACGTGTCTCCACCAGGTATTGAACCCGGGACGCCTTGATTACAACGCAATGACGCTTCCACTGCGCCATCGGGGAGGCCCTGGGAAGTAGAAGAAGTGAAGATGAATTTCTCAATATATATTACAACTTATTATACAAGATGATTAATCCTGCTAATCTGCTAATGAAGTAACAAAAATACCACTTAACTAACTAACTCTCTACCCTTCTTGAACCCGAAGGTTCATGGCTGCAGCAACACAGGCCTTTCATCTGTCCCTATCCTGAGCAAGATCTATATACCCATTTCCATCCTCACCGATTTCCTTTAGGTCCATCTCAACATTATCCCTCCATCTTCGTCTTGGTCTTCCTACTGGTCTCTTACCATCAGGTTTCCCAATAAGAATCCTGTAAACTCTTCTTTCCTCTCCCATTCGTGCCACATGGCCTGCCCACCTAAGTACATATCCTTATACCTAATGTACATCTTATTCTTAGTTCAGGGATCTCCCAAAGTAGTCCCGCCCGGAGATCCGAATGGGAGACTATTTTACCTCCGGAATATTTTACCTTGGGAACATCCATGGCCTCATATTGCTGTCTCTTGACATGTCTTTTCACAGTACAGAGTTGTCAACTCTACGCCTAACCCCCAAAATGAATGGAGGATCCCTCGGATCTAGCTGGTCCTCCCGGATCACATTGTAGTCCACCAACCATACCCCACTTCTGCCGATTGTGGGACGCTCATAGAGCCATGACAGGACAGCTCTGTAGATCCCAACAGAGCAAAATGTTGACCATTTCACTCTGTCACTGTGCACCATTTAAATTAGATATTTGAAGGATTTGAGGGTGGGGGCCTTAGTCCCCTGAGCCCTCCCCTTGGCTATGTGCTTGGTATAGAGACTTGTTTTCGTTCTCTTGCTCCAGAGATATCCGGTATAGAGTAAAAGGAAACCTGTCCGCTTTGATGCCCTGTAGGGAAGTTTTGAATTGCAACACCCTGTTCATTCTTACTGGACGCGACATAACAAGTACGCTAAGAAATGGAGCGTGCCCTTGAAAGCGATCAAAAGTGACTAAAAATTCATGACAGACTTCCATGTTTCGGAAGGCACATTTGACACACACCTTCTCGGTCTTCTAGAGTCTAGCTTAATTACTATGTTACCCAGGATCGAACTTCTGAGATAGCTGTTAGGGTAACTATCTTACAGACCCTTACCTGGTCACTGGTGTAGGATTTTAAAACCTTTCCTTAGTTTTTAGCAATGAAAAGGTATGGGACTTTCTTCCAACAAAAGTAGACTTTATTAACATTAATGCACAATATACATTAATACTTAATCCTTGGCAATCCTGGATTTAGGTTAACTGATGCAGATTTTTATGACAAATCCGAAACGGGTAACCCTTCCAGGATAAGTCACGATTGCTTTTCGGTATCGGAAGCAACTAGAGCCGAAGCAGCAGGTTTGAGAAACTAATCCAAGCAAATTGCAGCCTCCGAAGAGCGGGCAGTTCTCCCTACAAGGTAAACTTGTGATACCGGCAATCAGGTAAGGTAGCCGAAATATACAGAAAATCGGCTTCCTTTTATACTACACGGTTATTTACAAAAAACCAAGGAAACTTGCTGGATATTTACAAGTTTCTATAGATTTACATAATTACGACATGCAAAATAGATGTTTACAATATTTACATAAAATAGTTAAAGTTGTAAATAACATACCTTTCTAATACATTTTTTCAAAGCCAAAACCGTTTATACAATGATTAATTTTGTTGTCTTAAAGAAATTTAAATTAGTTCTCGAACATTCTCAATCTTGTGCAAGTCATAGATAACGTATGCACACGCAGATGTTGCACTTTCTATTTTCAAATGGTAACATGAACAAATTCGACTGGGGCGACACACATTTCTTCCACCATCTTTGTTTTACCTTGACACGCATGTAGAATTCTGTCTCTATCGTTGGTGTTCGACAAACGACACCCTGATATTGTTTACCAACTGTTGAATCAAATTACACATCAGAATGACCACTCTGGAATTCCAAGTTAAAGAAAGAAAGAAAAAATTGTGGCAGGCCTCAGGTATTGGAGGCACCCAGGGGGGTACTTTCGAACCCCAAGTCAGAGCCCCTAATTTTCAACTGAATAATAATAATAATAATAATAAATTAGTATGTACGAAAGCAAGGTAACTATAGTATACATTGCAATAAGGATATCTGCTCATCCATTTTCTGTGCCGATAAAAATATTCAGTGTAATCTGATCTCGATTAGTTGCTTCATATAACTATCGCTTCTTCTTCTTCTTCTTGACTGATTGATTGAATTGGATTATTTTACGTCGCTTCTCTGCAAATTTTGGCTAATCGCGACGATGGGGATGAATGCTGATGTGATGAGATAGATGAAAGGACAAACACAAAAATACACGGACGACACAACACACGTCCTACAACAGAGGATTATATTGGACATGGGTTCAGACGCCAGAGCCTCTTATTATTATTATTATTATTATTATTATTATTATTATTGGGGTGTACGGGGTGACCTTCTCAGAAGACACTCATAAGTCAACCTCACTCTCAGTATAATACTTTGCACGGCTGTATGTTGTGCTTAGATGTGCTGACTGCCCCTTTGCAGCCTCAGTGTTTAACTAGGTAAGGAGAATTTAATTCTCAGAGACACGCGTTTCATTTTAGTTATGATAAGGGGCTGGGTGCCCTCCTGTATAATGTGATTGGTGCAAATAGCCCAAGCATTGACGCACCCAAAATTTTAAACTCAATCAATTATTATTAAAAATCAATCGATTTTAAACCATTAATGCGCTATTTCTCTTACTGCTTTATATAATTGGTTGGTTATATAAATTCGTTACGAAATTGCTTACATGTTTTTGGATTTTATTACTACTTACATTATCTATATTTTACTTTTTCAATATTAGCACATATATATGTATATGAGAGCGTCTAATGGTCTTGATTGGTCGCCATCACCTTCGAAGTAGTTCCCTTCCGCACGAACAGTCACGGACACTTCTGGCTTATAAGGATATCGTTGACTTTCAACCAAGGTGATTTATAAAATAAATCACTGATGTAAATCAATAAAGATGTAAAGAAATAATTTATACAATAATGTACATAAGAATTTTGTAGATATCAGAATCACTTTTGTTGGAATACGTGTACATTAATCTCGTAATCACTTAATGGTGATTATTAGGCTCTAAGAAAGGAAAGGTGCGTCAATGCTTGGGCTATTTACACCAGGAAACAAAATATATGTACAAAAGGAAATATAATATGAAAACTGTAAAAAAAATTAAACTTATTTTGATTTTAAAATTTAATAATCTTTATAGGCAAAAATAGCAAACATTTTGTGTAGAATAACATACACAATATTAATCATGTTAAATCGTAAATAGTGTCATTATCATTAAACTGTAAACATTGCAGCTGATATTTTGCAAACTATCGTTCAAAAATTGCCAAAATTCGGTTACAAAGACTATAAAATATATTTTAAGTTACAATTATGTAGAATATTTTATTTTCACTGGAAGAAAAGTTACTGAAATTATTATACGAGAGGTTTCATTAACACACTCAACAAACATTTCCATATGTACAGTATCAAAAACAGAAAATGTATATTTACATATCATTTTTTATTTGCTTTAATCAAACTGTTCACGTCATCGCCTTGTAATCAAGGGGTCCCGGGTTCGATACCCGGTTGAGGCACATAGTGGTTCGGATCCCACTTTAAACTGTAGGTCCAGTCCCGATTAGCCTTACTGTGCATAAAGTGGATTTAAAACACCAAATCAAACCAAACCAAACCAATCAAACTGTTCAAATATTTTACAGGATCGTTTACCAGAAAAAAAGCCTTTTTATAAAAAAAACATATCTATATGTATGGTGCCAAAAACCAATTTTTGAAAAAAAAAATATATTTAAATAATAATCATGATTTTTATCCTGCTTGCTTTCAACAGAATCATCATTACTACCCAGAAGTGTCCGTGACTGTACACACCGTTTCCAGTGATTCTTTTTAAATGCATCCTGGAGGTGATGTTTTGTGAGGGCGTCCAGGACTGCCTGCGTTTCTGCGTGTCAAAGTGGCGGCCTTTCAACGTGATATTCAGTCGGAAAACAGAAAAATAAGTCACAGAGGCGAGTAGAGTGGGTAGGGGACGACAGACATGTTATTTTTTGTGAAAAGTACCTGATGTACGTACGTACAAGGAAGTGTGAGACTGTGCGTTGCTATGATGCAAACGCCAGTCCTATTGCCGCCAAGTTCGGGGCAACATCATCGCACGTTCTCACGCAGCCGCTGAAGAACTCACATAAATGGGTGGAATTGACAGTTTGGCCTAGCGTATATACAGGGTGTATACAAATGATTGGAACGGTTTCATGATGTTACTGTATGTGTATTTTTGAGCGTATCATGAAGTAACTTTACAGTTTTGTAGAGAAACTCAACAAGTTTTGTGGCACATTACAAGTGTCTGATATGTTCCCCCTTTGTGATTTTGGAAACATCAATTCTACAATCACGTTCTGCTCTTGAATCGTGTACAAAACTCAAAGTGAATGACTTTGCCCTCGGAATTTAGAGATTGCAGAAACTGCAAGCGGTAAGGCTTCCGCTTCAGTCGTTTCCGCAAGATGATCTAAACGATCGCTCTTGGAATATCCAATTCCTTGCTTGCTCTCAGCGTTGACTTTTTGCGGCTACGCACGAAACTGGCCTGTACACGCTCAACTGTTTCTTCAGGCACTGGAGGACGACATGTTGTTTATGCCTTGCAGAGGCATCCTGCAGCTGTGAACTGTTCATACCATGGCTGTATGGAGCTTGCACTGGTTGGATATTTACTGAACGCCCTTCTAAATTGTCGTATAACGGTTGTCACTGAGCAACTTGCATGAAATTAGAGGAGAGCGTTTGCTTTCTCGCTTCCTGTTACGATCTTAACGAGTGCTGCGCTCTAGCGGCACGAGGCAGAAACGTACAACACTTGCAACAGGAAACAACGCTTTGTGAGATATTTGACCTCTAACATCACATTCGAACAAATTATATCTAATGTTATATGTAGTTACAAATAATATTTGAAACCGCTAAAATCGTTTGTACAGTGGGATCCACTAGTATCGCTCGACAAATTGTCCATGACTATTTTCATTAATTGTTCTCTTACATCCTATAGGCTATGTTTTAAGCAATGGATTTTATGCATGCTGGTGCAGAAGTTGCCAACAGCTTGTTTTAAATTTTCTTTAAATTCTTGATGCTCTTATTGGGCCAAAAAAGGTGCACGAACATGGTGATGGAGAATTTGCATGGTAATAATCATGGATCCCACTGTACACACCCTGTATTTAAGATGGGTGTCGTTAGTAGAGGGGACGTCTCACCCATTAATATTGAAAATGTGTTATATATACATAATATATTACTGGTATATTTTATAGCATGCCTCTTCACTGATAAACGTTTGTCATTGTACACTCACCGGCAATAGAAATGGGAAACATATGTTTCCTGAAATATGTGTTGCCTAACTCTACGGCGATAAGGGAATTTTAATAGCAAATTTTCAATGGCAACTTCTACCACCGCTGTAGGCTTAGGCAACACACATAACGCATTGCATGGAAGCGAGTATTTTAGGATCTAGGTGTCCCATTTATATTGCCGGCGACTGTACATTTAACATTACTTGCTACACCGCTCGTTGATCAGATCCTATCGGGGCTGCCCGAAGGCGTTGTGATAACGTTGTCGCCTTGTAACCAAGGAATCTCGGGTTACATTCCCGGTAGAGGCACGGTGGTTCGAATCCCACTTTGAATTGTAGGTCCAGTTCCTATTAGCCTATCTGAGCATAAAGCTGACTAAACCTTTCCTTTTAAAACAATGAGCCCTTTATCCAGAAAGCTACGTTATGATAACGGGAATCCCACAGGTAAGTAACGTTGTGTGTTGCAGAATCCTTGACAAGAACCGTGGGACGATGGTTTATAACCTTGCTTTGTTAATCAAGTTTCTTCTCTTCCATCGCTATTCTTTTGTTAGAGCGAAACTCTTCAGCTGCCAAGTGGCGAGCAATTCAAGATTATAACGGAGCAGCTTCCGTTACTTCCGGCCCAAGGTCGTTCCGATCGAAATTCCTTTCTTCGGCTCATTCGACACCACGCGCGCCCATTCCGTTTCGTCATGTGTCGATCCGCACGGCCTTCGCATTCAATCCCCGGCACGGCCCTGCCCCCAGGCGGTCAGAAGCCGAAGCAGATTTTTATAAGCGATAACGACACTGGTAAACATCTACCGCGGAACAAAGACTCAGCCCGAACGCTACGCGGCGCTGCGGTCGATCTTCGCAGCCACACCTCGCGAAGGCACGTCAAGGTGAGTCTGTGGATAATCTCGCCACAGAAGAATAAAACCCAAGAATATAAAAACTGTCAAAGAAACGTCTCTCTCTTCCCTTATTTGCAAATTCCTGAGGTTCAATTAAATTTGCATTTCTTCTCAATCGAAACTTGCTTTCAGTATACAAGAACTCCTCGAAAGAAAATTGTGAACTTGTAAATCACACACTCTTAAACCAGACTGAATGAATGCGTTCCATTTTTCTTTAAAAAACGATCATTGAACTTATTCCCCTTTTCTCTATTTTAACAAAAAAATGGACGAGTTCATTTTTACTGATAAGATCAGAGCAAAATAAGTTATGCTTTTATTCCGCGATATTTTAGATCCAGAAGAGTGCACAATAAAAATTATTCAAATGATCATAGTGCCTAACAAAAAACACAAATTTAGAAGATCGAAGTCAGCTCTCGTGGCAAACGATATGGCTAAATTTGTTCATTTGCTGGCTAAAATGTGTTACGCTTGTAGAAGAAAAAGGTTCCTGTCAATCCATTTTTCCATTGTAAGCTCAATAAAATCTTATGTGTATACCTTTGAGTTCAGCAGAGACAATTTAACGTTGGTGGACCAGCGCGTTAAGCGGTCGACTTTCGATCTCGTCACCGAAGTTCCCGGGTTCGAGTCCCGGCCTGGGCATGAGTGTTCTTCGTGATTGTCCATCATCAATTCCATTGCATCATCAGTCATCGTCATCGTCATGACCAAAAGTGGCAGCAAAGGGACGCCATGTAGCAAAAATATGACAATTTTACGTTGCAGAATCATTCAAAACACGTTGAAATGTCAGCTCACCTCCACGTGCACTAAATATTGGAGACTAACGAGACTCTGGCGGCTGGCGATGTTTTTTCCCAGTCAACTTGTGGATGTGGGATCATTTCCTGCTCTCTGATTGGCTGTTGGAAAGTTACGGTGCTCTGATTGTGAGAATATATTATTTTCTATTTTCAGCGCAAATTTGCTGCTTTCTAATCTAACCTAACCTAACCTAACCTAACCTAACCTAACGTACAGCGCAAATAAGATATTCTCACAATCAGAGCACCGTAACTTTCCAACAGCCAATCAGAGAGCAAGAAATGAACCCGCATTCACAAGTTGACTGGAAAAAGATAAAGCGCTGGCGGCTGGGCCTGCTGCCAGGATAACCCTCTGAAGGATTTGTGTAGTTCATGTGTGTTTGTCATTGTCCCTTCATTCATTTTATTGAATCACCATTCATTCTCATCTTTGCAGAAATGCTAAGTAAAATAAATAAAGCCTATTATGTTGCGAAAGCATTGATTTCTGCTGTTATTTGGGGTGCCTACCAGTAAGGGGTAAAATCGAATTCAGCTTCGAGTTGTTCCAATGTTTTCGTGACAAGTCTAAATTTGACATGACTTCAGATAATCTGATAACATATCTGAACTTCAAACTGATGAAGAATATAAGTAGGGAGAATATTATTCTGCATTGGCAAGGGTTCTCTCAATTGTCTTTTTTTCTTTTTTTCCCCCACATCGATTGGCTAATGCTTCTGCAGAGCTAACATAAACTCTTGTCCATTTATTGACTTCCGGCAACAAACAAAACACGATTAGGTAAGGATAACTTTCTTGGATTGAAAGGTAGATGTTGGTCGCCATTGTAGACATTACAAGGAATAAATGCATGCAATTTTTGCGAGAAAACAATTAACTTGTGCAGGGTAACGCTTACGAGCACTGGCGTACGCAGAGGAGGGACTGAAGTGGGCTACAGCCCCCCAATTATTATGGAAAATAAAAAATTCAAATGAAGGCAGTAATGAGATCGAAAAAAAAACAACTTTAAATGACCTCCAATAACTATTTTTGTGTTTGAATGACTTTCAAAACGAAGATTTAAAATGGTAAGTGGAGCTTAAATCTCATGAAAATTAAACATCAAGATCGGCGTATCACCGAAATTCATTTTATTCGATACTACATTCTATGATCCAAGCAAATATTTAATCTCACTCTGTTCAGTAAAGGTTAGATTCGTGGCAGTGAACCCGTCTTCACCTTCAGCTGCAGATATTGGTACAAATTCAATTGAATTCACATAACCATTGAGTGAGGCGGAAATGTGTTTTAGATTTTCTTTGTAGATGTGAAAATTTTTAACTACTGACGCACACATGCGTTCGCTTACATTAAAGTTCACCTGACATGTCTCCATAAAACACACAATCTTAATAATCTAAATGCCATGTGTGTGCATTCAATAGGACTACATGCGAAAAGTCTTCAAACCGGCTATTCATATATTGTGCACCAAAGATTGAAAAAATTGCTTTCGAACGTATGGTTTTTCCTCTAACTTCGTAACTATGGTTCTTCCTACAAGGTGAATCAGTCGTTTTCGATGTTTCAAAAGTAGCCATGCCAGTTTCTTGATTTGCTGTAAGAACTGACGCATTTCGGTTTTTCATACGATGATAGTACTTTCAGTATTTGCAGTCTTAAAAAATATAGCAAATTCCATCATAAATGACTCAAATGTTTTAATTTTAACATTCCTTCGAACCTGAACCTCCCACGTGTAGATCCGGGACCATCTCAATTTATTTATTTTAAGACACAACAAAACATTACAAATCTTAATAAGATCTCGAACAGAATTAAACGTCAAAAACACAGCCCAATTTTAGTATTCGATACAGTGAAACATCAAAAGTCTGAAAAAATACAGAATACGTGGTATCTAAAAGAGACGCAGTCAGGGGAGCCAACTTCTCAAAAACATTGCGTGAGCTTAAACACTTGAATTATAAATACACAAAGAAATTACAAATTATTGGGCGGGCTCGGGCCTGACGGACACATATAAATTGGCGTCACTGTACACAGTCGCCGTAAATTGTGTAACGAAATTTTTGTATGTATCTATGGTACGGTAAACTTAATTGAATTGAACTGGAACATCATAAATACGATGATATAGTTTACAAGTGGGTTAAAAATAGTGACCCCTGGATGAGATGTGTCATTAACCAGAGATTTGATGTTTCAAAACGGAGGGTGGGGATATCCCTCATATCGCCCCTTCAAATTGCACCCTGCTTTAAAATGAATAGATGCATGTTTTTTCGCTACTTTCAAATTTTTTTTAAAAAAAAAACTTCTGATTTTCCGTTCCATCACATTCGAAATTAGTCCAAAACGAAGTCTGTTTTCAAAATAACCATAAATCCTAAAAAATAAAGAAATAAAATATATTTATGTAAACTTTCGATTAAAAAAATAGGAAATCCGCGTGTGCTCTTCTATAAATCTAATTTTACCATGCCCCAACATTGTAATATATATATATATATATATATATATATATATATATATATATGTATATGTATATGTATAGTGTGTGTGTGTAGAACAAATTTTGTACCTCCGAGTTGAAAAATGTTCCTGCGCCACTGAAAGCACATCAAGTTAAAAGTTCTGCCTCACCCCTAGAAATCCTGAGTACGCCAGTGCTTACGAGTCATGGATTTCGATCTTGAAACCCAATCAAACGATTGAAATAATATCGCTCAAAATCAATCAGTTGATACGTTCATAGCCTGTATTATTATACTATTAAACGTATTATTATATTTATTAATAATGTCTTAATAATAACTTAATAATACTCAGCGTTGAACGATGAGACTCGGTGAAGTACACAGACTCCTCTCAGGTACAGGGATAGTGTTAGGCAAAGACAATATTCACAGCACAGAGAAATAAAACCACATTGCTGCAGTTAGTGTTGCCCACGAGACGAGACTTTGGCCTGTCTCGTCTCGTGGAAATGCTGTCTCGTCTCGAAAATATTCGTTTGTCTTATGACACATGGTCAATCTCGTCTCGTCTCGAATTTTTAAAAGCTTGTCCCGTCTCGTCCCGTGGGCAACACTAGCTGCAGTAGATAAACTAAAAAGTTTTATTCTTTATTTATGACAATTATAATGCGAATATACTTGAGACGAAGACGAGGATTTCGCTTTGTCGCTTGCGCCACGAACTACCACGCCAAGAGATATGCAATAATAACTGAGCCAATATTTACTCTTTAGCCTTTTATTTCCAAATTAATTTCTAGGCTAGCTTTATTATTTAACGTAGAATGGTTGCAGTATTGTGCATGGCATTAATGCATGGCTATCGGCGTACCTATGGTCACATAGATCTACGTAGCTTGCGCCCCGAACTACCATACCAAGATGTATGCACAACACCGAGGAGTTATTTTTAATTTTAAAAGCTTCGTCGATCCATGGCGAAAGTGTGATATTTCTTACGCGATATTCTCGCTTTTATACCATTTCGAGAATAGAGATTCAAGTACAGATGAATCACTCACTATTTACAAAAAGATGCTACCAACAAAACTGACAGCTATACATGTTTAGAAATACAAATTCGTATAGTGCTCTCTCGCAAACATGAAGATACATTAAATTACCCATAATGGAGCATAAAATACAATAAACAAAAGATATACATTACAAACAAAGTGCATTATTACATATAATAACAAAGAAATTACGCTTTCTTTCACAATAATAAATATATTAGTGACAAACCAATGGTTTTAACAACTATATAATAAAATATATGAGAAAAGTAATTAGAGAGAGAAGAGGACCGAACAGAAAGACATACGTGTAAGAGGAAACCAAAAGAAGAAAGCTGTGAAGAAGAAAATAAATGGAGACATGGGCGTCGGGAAGGGGGAGTCGAACGGGTCCTTGAGCCTCCCATGGAAGTTAGCAAAGATCATTTGAAGTTACGGAAAAGAAGAAAGATTATTATAGAGTCTATTGTTTATAACAGAAATAATGTTCAATTCGTTTGTATTCGAACAGAATAAACAGTAAAAACTGTGTTAGAACTAAAAAAAATAGTGTAAAGTACAAAAACCAGGCCATAGTTTCATATTATATAATTTAAATCAAACATTGAAGTTGTTTTAAAATTCCGAAAATAATTTTATGTGAGATGCCAAAGAACTTACACTGTATGTGCTTTCCCCTTAATTTTTAAACGTTTTCTTGAACTACGTAAAAGTTAATAACAATATAAATATTTAAAGTGTATGAAATGTAAATATATAAGAAAAACAAGTGTGCTAGATATTCATTCATCAGGTGGATCGAGTGGAAACGTTTCCTCAGGAGTAGAATTGTATACTAATAAGCATAACCATGATTATTATTGTTATCCTTTCTACTATTAAAGTTATATCAATGAACTTACAACCCATAAAAAAATTCCTGGCGACGCCCATGAATGGAATAAATAAACGAGCTTTGATGAAGTTGGATTGATTGATTGATTGAATTGCTTTATTTTACTTCGCTTCTTGTGCCACTTTTGGCTAATTTGCGAAGATGAGGATGAGTGATGATATGATGAAATTGATGAATGGTCACTCACTAACATCTATGCCCAGGCCAGGATTCGAACCCGGGACCCCTGGCGTCGCAGTGCGATGTGCTAACGGGGGCCGAAATGATGAAGTTGGAAGAAAGAAAATTACTTAATAAGAATCTTCCTCTCTCCATCTTATTCTGCGCCACTTTCCTACCTCTCTAGGCTAATTGCTAGGATAAATAAGGATGATGATTACAGAAACCTGATGAAGCGAGGAACTTACAAAAGAGAACCCATGCCTAGGCCAGGACTCGAACCCATAACCTTCGCTGGTGAGTTCAGGAGTAGACAACTTATTGTGCTCACCGATCGAGGCGCGTGGAGAATTACTAGACGAAAACGATTGGGCTTCTGAAGAATATAATTATTATACTTTTAACATTTTCAAGGATTTTGTATCCCACGTAGCCTATGCGTTGAATTAACGTTGGAATCGTGTTCTCTTTCTGTGTGTGTGTGTGTGTGTGTGTATGTGGCAAATGAAGCAAGAAACACGGGTAGAGGAAAGGAAGCCAAGTAAAGAGAAACATAGATAAATTAGAGAGACAGAGCGAGAAAGATAAAGGAAAGTTAAAAACAAAACCGAAATGAAACAGTGAGAAAAAGTGAGAACAAACAAACAGAGATGAAGAAAGAGGAAAACAAGGAAAGTAGAGAGACTAAATGGAAAAAATACATGTATAAACAGAAAACAGAGAGAGAGAAAGAGAGAGAGAGAGAGAGAGATGGGGAGAGAGACGAGAGTGAAGCAGATAGGAGAAAAAAGAGAGAGAAAAGATTGAAAGGAGGTGAAGAAAAAGGAGAAGACATGGGTAAGGAAGAGAGAAAGAGAGAGAAAGAGAGAGAGAAAAGTAAGTAAAGCAGAGAGAGAGAGAGAGAGAGAGAGAGAAAGAAAGCAAGTGAAGGAGAAATGAGATGTTGGGGGAGAGAGAGAGAGAAATGTAAGTGAAGCAGAGAGAGAGAGAGAGAGAGAGAGAGAGAGAGAGAGAGAGAAATGTAAGTGAAGCAGAGAGAGAGAGAGAAAGAAAGCAAGTGAAGGAGAAAGGAGATGTTGGGAGGGAGAGAGAGAGAGAAAAGTAAGTGAAGCAGAGAGAAAGAGAGAGAAAAGTAAGTGAAGCAGAGAGAGAGAGAGAGAGAGAGAGAGAGAGAGAGAGAGAGAGAGAAAGCAAGTGAAGGAGAAAGGAGATGTTGGGAGGGAGAGAGAGAGAGAAAAGTAAGTGAAGCAGAGAGAGAGAGAAAAGTAAGAGAAGCAGAGAGAGAGAGAAAAGTAAGAGAAGCAGAGAGGAGATGGGAGGATAGAGAGAAAAAGAGAGAGAACCGTTGCTTGCTTCGGGAATGTGAAAAAGAATGTACATTGAAGACAATAACAGTTGGTTGTGTATTAACAATGAAAACATCAACTTTGCAAAGCGATCGTTTCCTATTGTTAGCCACAAGGAGATTGGTGGTGATTGTTTCATGCTCCTGCTGGAGATTGATGAATATAAAATTCTCTTACTATTGATGTATTTGCTCATATGATCCACTACAATAATTAATGTTGAAGATTCAATACTTCTGGTAAAGGTGTATTGATTTTTAAAGAAAAGAATTATTGCTCTTATATTATGGTGACATACTGTCCTGTCATTAATTTTGTCCAGGACACTTCATAAAATAAACCGGAAATTCAATAAGAGATTAAAAGTAATATTGTTAATATTGTATGATCTTTCCATGAGATAGCATCTAGCGTTACAAGAACTGAATCATCTTAATGCTTATATAATTATTATTTAGTGGCTATATTTGTTGAGATTTTCAGTCAATAAACGTTTTATTGCAGGATATAAATACCCAAGTCTCCAATTGCACTTCTGTAGTAGATAATATCTGAAATGAACTAACAAACAACTTGTCCGAAGTGAACCTGATCTGATTTTCCCGACCTTGCTATTTCACAGCAAGGAGCCTAATAAAGCTTGTGGACACGAGTGTAGATGAAATTATCATTTTGACTGGCTCGCGAACCGTGCAGACATCTTTCTTTACCTCGCCGGATGAAAAATGGCCAACAACTAATTTGCCAAGAATACGTCGGAAGCCATGATTGCAGGTTGCACCGTTCAATCATGCATTTGGACAGTTATCGTGGGAGGAGTTTGCAGACGAACTCGTGACCAGCCTTTCCCATCTGGAAGCCTCATTAATAACCATTCTCCAGCTTGTTGCAGGCAACTGGAAGTGGGCCTCCAGCAAAGGTGTCGGTTGGGCGTGGTTCCTAATCGTTTTAGCGTTGACGAACCGTAAATACAATTATTACTTGTTAGCACTTGTTTAGGCACACACAAAAAAGTACTGTACACGTTGCATTTTAAGCAAGAAAAGGTCAATTGATCTCCGATCCTTCGTAACTAAATTATTGCTACTACTATTCCATGGGTACTCGTTTTGGCAAAACACTTTGTTTTCCAGGTAATTTTAAAATATTTTTCCAGACTCTTCTGTAATGCTCTAATATCCTAATAAACAAGTTTTTAAGTGTTAATCTGTGCTTGGTATTGAAGAGAATATTGACAAAATTGGATGAAGGATGATATATTATAAAAATATTTTACATACGATCTTTCCCATGAAGAGGCTGGATCAAGTTTCAAAAAAGGAGACATTTCTTCATTCGCAAAGCATGGCAAGCACAAAAAAAAAACACTTGATTTTCCTTGATTTTTACGTTTATCGATGCAGTTTCAAAATTTTATACATTTTCACTCATAGAATGATTTCCCTGACTTTTGTATTTTCACCACTTGGGATGGAATATGAACATATTGGACTGAAAGAACCAATGGGGAAAAACATGGCGGGTGCACAAAAGATAATGATAACAAATCCAGTGGCGTGGCGTGACTTTTTGAAAAGTGTTACCGACTATCAGTACGACAATTATGCCTGCTAGACGTTATTAACCCCTCCCCCTGGTAAAGAAAACATGTCTTCGAGCTAGATATTTGTTCATTTCGTTCTTGTTTTGCCATCAGCACAGTGAGACAGTTACCACGAAAATCCAATGAATAGTGGTAGACCCTTGTCAATTCTTCATCTGTCTCCGTTTCTTTGCAATGAGCTGCGAAGGGGAAGAAGGAGATCCACACTTTTCTCGGGTCAGTTTGCCGTTTGTGTGGTGAGCACTGAGCAGACGTCAGAACTCCGCTCCTTTATGGAAGGGAAGCGCCCAGCTGTACGTACTACTGTTGCCAACTTAGTATTTTGGAGCAAGGTTTGTCCAAATCACGAATCACACCAAGGAACTATATTTTCGTCTATTACCTAACTGGTCTCAGTTGTAGTTCAATCCAGCCTTGGCTCTGCAGTCTACCTCTTGTTGCTTCACAGAAATTGTATTCCTAT
Source organism: Lepisma saccharinum (assembly GCF_977018435.1). NCBI lineage: Eukaryota > Metazoa > Arthropoda > Insecta > Zygentoma > Lepismatidae > Lepisma > Lepisma saccharinum. The sequence continues at coordinate 29,019,257 of NC_139249.1, read as the reverse complement.
TTCAGGCGGGATTTAGCTCTTTTCTGCCAATCCGATGTGACAACACTGGCTGCTCCGGTGGGTCTGAACGGCAACAGGGCCCCTTAACAGGCATATGAATAACCCCATAGCACACTATGCCCCTTCCCCGCTCTTTCCTTGCATTGACGCCCTCTTCTCCCTTGTTGCCTATTCAGGGTAGCGGAACGGCCTCCCTCTTCGCTTCTGTTGGCTGCAGAAAAAATGTCCTAGGCAATATCTACTCGACGGCAACGGTGTTCATTAACGTATTTAACAATGTTGTCATTTTATTGAAACAACTTATTAATTCTTTACATTTTGTTGTTACCTGCGGTAACACCGGCTAAATGCAAATGACAAATCCTTTATTTATATAAAAGTAGACGTTTCCACAATGCACAGCTAAATTTTATACTTTCCAAAAAATTGTCAATGTGGTTATTATACGTAAGTCGTCCCTACATGTGTCATTGGAAATCTTGCGCCAGATTGTATAAAATAATGTGAGATCATTGCTGAAGTGGGAGAAAAAGGTGAACACCGACAAATAAGGAATCTAGGATAATTGCGATGGCGACAATTGCAAAGACTTCTTGGAGAATGAACTTTGCAGGTAAGACAATTGCGACCCGTTTGACTGATCTTTGATGGTGAGAAAACTAGAATTCCCACCCTAGGTACGTACACCATTTACGAAAGGTTGCAATCTCACCTGAAATTAAGGATATTGAGGTTGGATATCGAATTGCATGTGCAATTGTACGATTTACGTCCAACAAATGTGTTTGAGTACTAGCGCTAACAATATATACATTATAATTTTATTAATTATATCAATTCGCCACGAAAGGAAAACTTCCGAGAGTTACAAGTTATCATCTAAATCAATTGCTTTCGTGAATAATAGTATCAACAGTTATGTTATTAACTTAAATCGGTTGTGTATGTAAAGCATAGTACATATATAAGAGTTTTAACTGTAAGGTACTGACTATCTCGTGTATTATAAGATAAATGAAGTAAGAAAAATATTTCTATCCTATTATACAAGTGAGAAATAAGTACCGGATTTCATGTGTAGCTAAATAACAAAACAACGAGAGATATTATGCAAATTTTTTATTTCACAGTTGGAAAGAACAATGTTTACCATTGTGTTGTACATTTGCAAATAACAAAATGACCACTGTGTTGCACAGCTACAACGAACCATATGTACAATATTTTGTCAAAATTTCCACAAGCCACCATTTTGTGACATTTTGGTGAAAATGATATCGTCCAAATGCCGACCTTCACAGTTTACGCATTTCTGAAGTCTCGGCCTGAAGTTCTGCATTACCCTCCTAGTCATGTCTGGTGGAATTGCCGCGATTTCCTGTCGGATAGCATCTTTCAGTTCATTGGTTGTCCTCGGCTTCCTTGGTAAACTTTAGCCTTCAGGTACTCCCCAAGAAAGAAGTTGCAGGGTGCGAGATCGGGGGAACGAGCTGGCCATGTAATGCCACCTCGAAGTGAGATCAGACCCCCTGGAAACATTTCACGTAGCACGTTCATCGATACGTGTGCTGTGTGTGCTGTGGCACCATCCTGTTGGAACCAAACAGCGAAATTGCCACGTTCGTTCAGTTGCGACTCAAGGTCACAACCTGATTCGCCCGCATCACTAGCGCCGGATCAGGTAGCGGTAAATCCGGGAGTTATTTCCCGGTACATATGGGAAACAAAATGGTAAACTTTGTTCTATCCAACTGTGAAATAAAAATTTGGAAAATTTTGCTCTGTTATTTACATATGAAATCCTGGAGTTATTTCTGCCGCACCCTGTATAAATACAAGTAACGTTAAATTAGTATTACTTCAGAAAAAGAAGTGGAAACTTTTATAAATGCATTGGAAGTTATTTAGAAACTATTATAAATCATAGATGCCTCTAGGTGTCGTGATGGCCCCCGGTTCAGCCCCTCAGGTGCCCTGCCTAATGTGATCGCAATTGTTCGTTGGACATTTCACTCGATACTGGATTGGTTGCAATTGTCCGCGATCGCAATTGTCCGGATACCATTTTAACGAGGTGATGAATAACTTTTTCCCAAATGCAGATTTACGAGCTTCTTCAAAATCTGTCGAACCTACCCCGTGTGCAAACAAATTATAAATGTAAAGAAATTAACACGGCATGAAAGCTTGTGGCAAGGTTGAGGTAGCTTGCTTGTACTTTGTCAAAGCCAGTTGGATACTGGTTGGATACGGCAAGCTTGATACAAGCATGATGCAATATGGTTTCAAGCATGCAACTTCCTGTGACAAGCTTGCAATTTTGACACGCGATAAATAGTTGGCTTGATTCAAGCCTGACGCATGCTTACAGCTTGTCATTCCATGCTGTGAGCAAGCTTGTTCACTTTACACGACAAGTGTGCTTGAAACTTGCAGCAAGTTTTCCGTGCTACCTGGGAAGGCTTTGTAGGTATTTTAAAGGTGCTGTGTTTCTTAGGTTTCAACTTGTGTGGTTGCAAGTCTCTACAATTGCAGAGACAGGTGATTGTTGTAACCATTGAAACGCTCACACATTATCGATCAACTTCTCGCACGGAACGAAGGATTTTACCTCGTTCCGAGATGACTATCACTTGTCGTCAAGATCCTTAATGCAGATTTAAGGGCTACAGTTGGAAATTTGTAGTCACGATCCCATTGACAAGTAAAGACTTGCTTTGTTTTACAGTGGCTGAGTCGGCGTTTTCCGCTCTGGGACGTAACGAAGGAGCACTCCTTCAGCTACAAAACCAGGCTACCATATTTTCAGAGTTTGAATCGGGTCTTTACAAAGACACTCATCAACTATTTATATATGGACAGGTTAAAGTTACAGTGGTGTAAGTCACTTTTTAAAATGAAAGACTTGGACACAGAAACCAGATCTATATAAGTCAATCTGTTAACAGAAAACGTGAAGTAAATCAGAGATTCATTCAACTGTCAATAGATGGCAGTTTAAGGTCTACTGATAAAGGAAACAGCCGTTGTGTTGATCAGGAAAGTGCTGTGAGTCAGACTGTGTTTTCTTTTTAAGAAAGTGACTTACACCACTGTAACTTTAACCATATCCATATAAAGAGATTGCATAAGAAGGACAGAGCAGAATGGAGTAGAGAATACTAGTTCAAAGAAGGGATATAAAATAGGCTAGTGCCTACTCCATTCACCTACCGTAATCTATTTCATTTCCTCATTTGTACTTCACTGTTGAATCTGCTGCTATAAGCTCTGAAATCATCAAGCTTCGAATGAGTTGATTTGATTGATTTGCTCCCGGGTTCGAATGGGTGGGCATGGATGTTTGTGAGTGTCTATTCATCATATCATTATTTCATCATATTATCACTCATCCCCATCTTCGCAAATTAGCCAAAAGTGGCACAAAAGGCGAAGTAAAAATAAAGCAAATCAATCAATTGATTGATTGATTTGTTTTATTAGCCAAAAGTGGCACAAAAAGCGAAGTAAAAAATCAAGTGATTGATTTGCTTTATTTTTACTTCGCTTTTTGTGCCACTTTTGGCTAATTTGCGAAGATGGGGATGAGTGATAATATGATGAATAGACACTCACAAACATCCATGCCCAAGGGGAATCGAACCCGGGACCCCTGGCGTCGTAGCGCGATGCGCTAACCACTCCGCCACGGGGGCTGGCCAAGCTTCGAATGAAGCCATTGTATCAGGCTATACACCCCACCCCACCCGGCCTCCCCGATGGCGTAGTGGTGACGTCGTCTCATTGTAATCAAGGGGTCCCGGGTTCGATAACTGGTGACATTGCACAGTTGTTCGGACCCCATTTTAAACCGTAGGGTCAGTCCCGGTTAGACTACCTGTGCATAAAATGGACTTAAAACTTAAGAAACTCAACTCCATCCAACACACACACAGATAAATGAACGTTTAAATACGTATTCAAAGTTTTATAATAAGGAAAAGAAGTTCACATTCTTCTTAAACATTACAAATTTAGTCCAGCATAATGTCGCACCCCCTAACTAACTAAAGCTATAATTAATTTGTCATACTTATTAGAAGTGATTAATAAAACAAAACAAGAACAAAAATATACTCGAATGTGCGCTAACAAAAAATCTTCACGTGGACATTTGCAAGTCTCGACTGAAGTTAGCTATAGGTCGGGTTGGGACACAGACTGATCCTAAGTCACGACGTCTGGTAATCTTAAGATAGCCGTTCTCTCAGTAACGTTGTAATTTTCTGTTAACTGTACCCCTCCCCAACACAGTGAGTAGAATTTAGCCAGATATAAGCTCTGCACTATACACACAGAAAACTAAATGCATCATATCGATTTATGCACCAGAATGCATCGATTGATGTAGTAGTGTGTGTTTCATTGCTTCTTCAAAGAATCACATTCACATTTGATGCATTTGGGTGCATTTTTGTACGTCGTGAAAGAAACATCAAAGTGCATAATTTTATTCAAGTGAGGCTTTATTTCAGTCGAGATGCACTTCAACGCATCAGTTGATGCGTTTTGATGCACCTTGATGCGATTTTATGCAGCAGAAAGCATATTTTTTGAAGATACACTTCAACGTTTCGTCTGAGCTACATAAACTCTGCAGCTCGGACCAAACGTTTAAGTGCGTCGTCAAAAAAGATGCATTCTTGTGCATCAAGGAACATCAACAGATGCATTGAAATGCATCTCGACTGAAAGTAATCCTCACTTGAATCAAATGGTGCATTTTGATGTATCTTTCACGACGTACAAAAGTGCACCCAAATGCATCAAATGTGATTCTTTGAAGAAGCCATAAAACACACTTTAGTGCATCAATCGATATGATGTATTTAGTTCTCTGAGTGTATGAGGAAGCGTCCTGTTTATAACTCCATATGCTTCGGAGGTTTCCGTTAATACACGGCCTCCCTTTGGAAACCTGCCTTTGTTATATACTTGAAAAACACAAATAACAGCAATAATGTCTGGGAAGATGGCAACGGTCTGTTTCCCTTTACAAAACAGTAAAAAATGATTGGAACACTCTTACGCCGGCTTTACACGGAAGCATTTCCTTTTAAATTCTTCCAAAAATCTTACAGCAGATAGAACTTTACACGCAAGCATTTCATATAACTTTTCGACTAGCTTTTGCGATTACAATATATAACATATACAGCATGAAAGGCACGTCGAGTTACACCATATATGGCTAGTGCGCGGTGTTTACAATTGAAGAAACTAAAATATTCTTCATACGTGTACAGTAAACGTTGTAAAGTATGTATTTAAGGCGACGAGAGACAATTACGCACCAGTTGTGGATTTATTTCAATATCGTCGGATTATGCACTGTTATTAAAAAAGAGGGATTAGTATGCAAGAGAGTATGAATCTCTCTCCATATTGCAAGTTGAAACTGTTTTTGAAGTTGATTAGTAAGCCAGACACGATGTTTGGAAAATATGATGAATAAGTATTTACAGAATCCCATGTATTCCTTATGGGAAATCAACTTCAACTTCAAGTTACGTCTAATTAAATGGGAGTTTCGACTTTTCCTTCTACTATGACATAGTTCAACGTGTCCCTTTTCCGTCCATGTACTTTTCTACGTCATTAGATGTTTGATATTCCCGAGAGAACGAATGAAATAACGGCCATCATGGCAGTGTTGCCAAAACTGATGTACCTAAAAGAGCTACATTTCACCATTAATAGAGCTAAAGATGACTTTCAAGGAGCTAGATTAACGAAGGCTGCGTAAAGTGTCTCCTAGGGTAATTTTAGGTGTCAGAGGGTTGGGGACGCTGCTATTACCGTTAACTTTAAGGTGATGGCAATTTATTCTTAATTTTCACCGCCTAGATCTGGCGGCATCACCCATCTCAATAATCCACTGATGCTCATATGAAATCGAAAATAAAGGATTCCCGGATAACAATAGTGACATATTCACCTCAGCCGCGGCGCTATATAAAAGTAGCTGGGGAGGTAAGAGAGGGGGGGGGGGTGACGCAGCCAATGTAATAATATCACGTCACGTGCAAAATGTACACTCATGGCAAAAGTTGGTCCTTGTGGGCCGAAGCCAGTGGTGGCATCATAGTGGGGCAGGGGCGGGTGTCACAGTTCACAGCCAAAAGAGTGCACGAAAGAGCCAGATCTGGCTCCAAACAGCGAAGCTGGCAACAGTGATCGGTAGCTGCCGAACAGAGAACGACCTAGGGCAAATTGTCCCTTTCCCCCTTAAGCAGCGCCATTGTTTTGTACCTTATAACGTTTTATACGAAACGTTATTCCTCTCGGTTGAATAGTTATTGGCTTTTAAAAATGTGAAGTGATACATTGTTTACATCTCACGCGGCCGCCATTACAGCTGCACTCGTGACCTAGAGGTTGCTTCTGATTGGTTATGCAACGAAAAATGCTTCGGAAATAGGACTAGTTCTATCCTTGAGAAATGCCATGAAATATGCCATGGCATCTGAAAAGCCATAAGATGTTTCACTTTACACGGTAGAATTTTGGTCGTGTAAAGTGCTAAGGAAAAAGCTTTCCTCTAAAGCGGGCATTACTAAAAGTAGAGGATCTGCCAATTTCTGCACGCACAATGCCATCATCTCAGCATTTTGTTCATGGGAGCTCATGTGGGGGAGGGGGGGGGAACGAAATCCACGTGAACTCTGCTTCTGTGTTCATTCTCTAACTCTTTTGTCATTAACATAACTTCCTTCCTTTCTCCCTCCTTTTCTCAATGTTTCGTTTCTTATCGTCGCTTACTCTTATTTGCCCATCTCTCTTTTGGTATTTCCTTCGCTTTCTCTTTCTTTGTGCATTGTTGTATCTCTCTCTTTCTCTTTTTTCTATCCCTTTCTTTACAGTTCTATTTCTTGTTTGTTCTCTCTATTTTCTTATTCTTCCTTCCTCTCTCTTCCTCTTTGTTCTTTATTTTCTCTCTCTCTCTGTCTCTTGCTATTCCTCTCTTTCTTCCTTGTTCTATTTCTTGTTTCTTCTATTTATCTTACTATATTATTTATTCTTCCTTCTCTCTCTCTCTCTCTTTCTCTCTCCTATTTCCTTATCTTCCTCTTTGTTCTTTTTTTCTCTTTCTCTCTTCTATTCCTTTCTTTTTCTAGTTCTATCTTGTGGTAATGTCCCGTTTCCCTTCTTTAATATTCGGCCCTTGATTACTTCTTTCCTTAATCCTTTCTATCTCTCTCCTTCGATATCTCTCCCTAAAAAAAAGAAAGGAAAAACGCTGCCCCCAAAGAGGTCTCGAAGCTTTGAGTGGTGTCCGACCTGAGTCATGGCCGCGTGCACCAACGCCGATTATTTCGAAGTTCAGATGAGCGAGATCAATTTTAATCCACTCTAAATGAACTTGGTTTAAAGACTTGCATTGCACCAACGAAAAACGACGTTCACGAGATTCCGTTCAAATGATCCGAGATTAATTTGTAAGGCTATACCTGATTGGTTGGCTAAAACAAATGACAATCAAGAACTCCACCGAGTAGTGTGATGTGTTAAAGTATCAACGTGTAGGAGAAGAAAGTAATTCGGGCCGCAAATTTATCTGAATTTGAGAAATGTACTGATCAACCTTGTCGACGAGTACAAGGATGTAGTAGGGTGTAAAGAAATAATAATCTTAAAAAAGAACTGACGGCGCAAGACAAAGGGATAAGGAGAAAGCATGGAATCTTCTTCTACGGGACTTCAATGCCTTACAAAATGCATTCGCGAGAGAATAGCGTACGCTGAACCTCGCCCGCTCAATAAAGATATTTCATTGTTAATATTACTGTATTGTGGTAAGTATTTGCATTTTTCATTTCTTAATTCTTATATATTTATATTGTCGTGTCGTGTAAATAGCCAGTAACATGTATTTTCGTAAATTTATACAATCATATTTCCAACACCATGTAGCAATATCGTAACATTGCTCTGTTCTAATTTATCTTGCACTTGCACGTGTTTTGTGTCTGGGATAGAAAGTACAGTATTTAGAAACATTTCGACTTTGCACCACAGAACCACAAATTATTATTATTATTATTTTGGCAGTTTTTAGTTTACACATTTCTCGAATTATCAGCATTGTACATCCAACATCTCTAGCGTTTGTACGCCCTCGATATCACTTTCCGCTCTTTTTATACTCAAAAACAATTGCCTGCAGTCGAAGCGTCAGTATCGTGAACCAGGATCAGACACCAAAAAAAGTAAAGTAAAGTGTTCCCCTGTGCATAGCACCACGCCATGAAGGCGTATAGGGGGTGTGGGGGTAACGCCCCACACTTTCTTGATCCGGTCACCAAAACGGTGGCGAATGGCCGATCAGAAGATAAACTCGATTTGATGTTCCTAGATCGCGATCAAGTGTTGAACCGTCTTCGTGCAATGGAATTTCCAGTGATCCTTTCCCGATCCGAGTTTAAAATTTGATCTTCGTTCGTGCACACGGCCATCAACCGGCAACCAGCTTTTAACCTCGCCTAGAGTGCGCGTCAAATCTCCTGCATATTGCCTTGAACGCCTGAACAGCACCAGCGAATCACAGACGTGCGGCGTTGCCTTGTTCCGTGACAAGGCGTTTCGCTCAACCACGCTGTCTCTTTTCCGTGTGAGACTTCGACATGGCACCGCTGCAGTGCGCTGCTATTGGCTATCGCCATATGAAGGAGATTTGACGCGGACTCTAGTGTCTCAACTTTGCCTCGTAAGGCTGATTGAGGCGGTCGGGTTTGGTTGCAGTCAGGGGGTAGCCCTCCTCGGAGAGTCAAATCCAAGTTTAGCTGGATGTGGCCCCTTTGAGGAGACCTCCATTCATGCAAGGATGCACTAGTATGCTAACTACCTACATGACATCGGGATTTGTTTAAACCTGGTTTCAGTCTTTAAGGAGATTTTTACGAGGCGGCGAAATTAGAAAGATTTTGAAAATAACTAGAAGAAAGAGAAGGGAAGCTCCGAGGTTAAAAGCCGGCAAGCCGGCAAAAACCTCGGCTGCGTCTGAATTGCATTAGCATTATTTAGATTCTGATGTGTAAAAAACCCTCACGTTGAAGAGGAGGGAAAACACACACATCTTACGGATCCTAGTCTTAAGATGACGCGAGCGCGGAAAGGGGGGGGGGGGGTTGGTAAGGAGAGGAAGGTTTTTGGGTATTTTGGCCTATCGGCCCGTCAATTCTATTGTTAGTAGGACCTACTCATGCATACCTAGTTCCTCCTTGTGGATCTGAAAAAGAGGCAAAAACGGTCCTTTTAAGGACCACAAAAATTTTTAAACACTGGGGGAACGAAGAGTATGCGTAGGGCCTCTGCCCCTGTTGGGGAATGTGAAGTGGATTATGGATCGGATTGGCTTTCAGCTGTCGGGCCGCCCGGTGCTCCAGGTCTCCTGGTGATGTGATATCTCTCCCTGGGTGTCTTGAGAGCACATTCATAATAACGCCGGAATTACGAAAAGGGAAGGGGGGTTACACATAAAATTTATATTTCTGTCCCTAGTCTCGTTTACACTGCAACAAGTACAGAGAGTGAATATACAATTGATAAAAATAACAGTACTATAGCTTTTGGAGTTAACTCGTCAAAACAAAACATCAACTTGGAGGATTACATGGATTTATTGTATGCTGTTTTTATATACATATTTACATAGCGTTTCCATATGTGCATTGTAACTAATTTACTTAATTCAACAAAGGCGTACCCATGGTTAACCATTGGTACTTTCACTAACACAGAGTGGCCTACCCTCGACTTATTAATATTCCGGCCAGTAGCGTTTCCTTGCGCAGCATCCTTCTTCAGCCCGCTAGGCATTATGATATGAAACTTGGGGATTTCAAACAGGGGTTGGCCTTAGCAAATGCTACATGTATATTTCCATCATCAGTCTAGCCACCATAAGTGGACTAAACTCTAGAGCAGTGAGTCCCAAAGTGTGCGCCGCGGCACCCTCGGCCGGCGTGGCTGACTTGCAGGTGTTCCAATATTTTCACTGAAATGATATCATTGTTCCAAATATCTGCTTATTTAGTACTTTTTACGCACAAAATATTTCTGAATTTCAAATACGTGTTTATTTTTAAACTTAAGGCAAGCAACCTCACCACACTAACTGAGCGTTGCAAGTGTTAGATAGACCTACAGTCTGACTTCAACGCCGCGGAAATAAGATCTTGAAACACTAAGGCGCCGTGGAACGAAATACTTTACAAACCCTTGCTGTAGAGGAAAGGTTCCTCGTCGTCGTGAAAGTGGTAAAAAACTGTTTCTTTTAAGCCAAACTGGCCTTTTTCTAGTCGGGGTGGGAGTCCATGGACGTTCATCCCGTAGCACTGGAAATTTCCACAGGAACGGTCTTTTTGAAGACCAACTGGTAAGCTAAGACAGGGCAATCTAATATCCAGCAAAATAATAATCAAACAAGTACATATACCTACATGCAATAATATATAAAAATACACAAATGAAAACATATTAATTAACACTTTCACCTTGTAGCTGGCCAGCAATTAATTAATACAATACCACAAAACCAGTAATGATCAATCCCATCATTACAATATCTTGTTTCTTCCTTTATTTTCTTTTCCTCTCTCTCCCTCTGTCTCCATATTGTTGTTCATTTAATAGTCATCATCGAAGTTATTTGAGAGGGCAGAAGGATGGATTAAGACAAGTTTTGATGGTTCGAATTGTTCTTTCTCACCCCTTGTACCGAAGTTTATTGCTCCTCAGAAGTTGTTCTTGGCTCAATTCTGTAGAAATGTCTGTAACATATTACTACACGCAAAAGCATCCACTTACTATGCCGCAAAGGCGCAAACCATTCGGAAATGCTCAGGAGGGATCGTCTGTGCTTGGACTTGGGAACACTTCATGATGGACGTCGCCACATCACATCATATGGGCAGCTGCTCTTGACGTTGTACAGTACAGTGGTATCCATGAGTATCACCGTGTAAATTGTCCATCACCATATTCGTGCACTTTATTTGACCCAATAAGAGCTTCAAGAATTAAAAGAAAACTCAAGACAAGCTGTTGACAACCTCTGCACCAGCATACATAAAAATCCATCGCTTAAAAAGACATAGGATGTAACGCCGGCTTTAGACGAAAGCATTTCCTATAGCATTTTTGCTAGCATAAATGCTATGTAAATGCTTCCAAAAATCTTATAGCAGAAAGTACTTTACACGAAAGCATTTCATGTAAAATTTCGGCTAGCTTTTGCGATTACAATGTATAACATAGTATACAGCATGAAAGGCACGTCGAGTTACACCATCTATGCTGTGTGCACTGTGTTTACAATTGAAACAACTAATATATTCTTCCATACGTGTACAGTAAACGTTGTAAAGTATGTGTTTAAGCGGCGCCATTGTTTTGTACCCAATAACGTTTTATACGAAACTTTATTCCTTTCGGTTGAATAGCAGGGGCGCCGACTTGTCAAAATTATTAGGGGGGGGCTCTGATCACTGAAATAAATTAATGAATGACTCACTCTCTCCCTTTTTTAAGTATTGGCCTCAGTGTTCGGAATCTCATAGAAGCTCATGAATTCCTCAAAAATATCAAAATCTTTATTCACAGTTCAAATGCAGAATATTAATTGTCCATGGATGGATATGTCACAAGTTTCGTCAACCATAATAGCAAAATATTCCCGACTTTTAATATCTGCTACCACGGAGCGCAAAACAGATCTCCCTAATATATCAATGATCTCGTTCTGAATGTCATGTGAGAGCCATTTGTAGCCCGAACGTCCCATCCACTCTCCTAGTTCATGCACATCGTCTTTTGAAACTCTTTTTAGTAAAAATGTTAACAATACTCATAATTACATACTTAGTATATAATAATAAGTCATGTGTTTTGCTGTCTCTGGTCCTAGTCCCCCAAAGTTGATGGTTTAACGGTCTCAGCCCTCCAAAGTTGATGGTCTAGAACATTTCGAATGTGTATTTAGAGTTAAGTTCATGTGACACAATTCAGAAGCAAAATAATACATTAGATCCTCTTAAGCAAATTAATTTGGGGGCTCTGCCCTCACATCGTTAACATTGGGAGGGGGGGCTCGAGCACCCCCAAGCCCCATGGAGTCGGCGCCTATGTTGAATAGTTATAGGCTTTTAAAAATATGAAGTGATACATTGTTTACATCTCACGCGGCCGCCATTACAAATTCACTCGTGACCTAGAGGTCGCTTCTGATTGGTTATGTTCCGAAAAATGCTACGGAAATAGGACGGATCCATCCTTGAGAAATGCCATAAAATGTTTCACTTTACAGGGTAGCATTTTGGTCATGGCGTAAATGTTAAGAAAAATGCTAAGGAAAATGCTTTCATCTATACCGCGTTTGTTAGAACCTGTCCCGTTTCCTGCGTTAGCGATCGCTCGACAGTTTCGGTGCCAATGAGAAACGAGGAAAAAATCGTCTGCTGGGCAGCGAGGAGCGAATGGAAACCAGAAGAGAGGCGCTTACGTAGACGCTGTTGAGATGTTGCGTATTTTAATTGGCTGCCTGGCTTTGACTTTCCCCAGCACGGAGAAAAGCCAGCGACCAGCTAGCGCGGGAACCGGGACAGGTTGTAACAAATGCGGTATAAAGTGGGCCTAAGAGAAAATGATCATGGACAATTTGCCGAGCAATACTAGTGGATCCCACTGTACGAGCGCATTTCTGCTCATTTTCGTAGTGAGATTTCTTCACATTTGTTCCCTAATCTAATTGTTTCAACTGTGATCATAATCACAATCAAAAGTAAACGAGCTATATCATATAACTAGGGAGCGGAAGTTGATGACCTAAAAAATATAGGTACAATATATGGCCTATAGAATGTCCTAAAAAATGGGGAAAATGGCGTAAAAATGCAAGAAATGACCATTAAATTTGTTAGTTTCAGGCTAAAAATTGACCTTATCTGATGTTAAATCTGAGTTTGCCCCAGACGGGCACCTGGTGGTTTCCCCCGACACAACAAAGACTGTCACCAGTTTAGCATTTTTTTGCTCGTAAATTGCAATCCTGTGAGATATATTTAGGCAGTGCTCGAAAAAATTTGCTCTGAAAATCAGTCGCCAGGAAACCACCTATTAGCAATTGTGCATACTACAGTATGTTTCAAAAGTCGCGCAATCTAAACTTTGAAAATGTATATCATGAAAATAGTAAGAGATATTTACACCGGGTTTTCTGCACTAAACTAATCCTGTAGGCTATCATTGGGTTCATAAATTTATGTTAGCATTTATCTAAATAAAAGCTATTACATTATTTTAAGAAACATTGTTCATTTGCTGAAAACATCTGAGAACTGATTTTCAACAATAAATACCAACTCTTAAACAATTTGTGGGATCATTTGTTGGTGTTTGACTAGTCGTAAAACAGTTGCTTTGTGAGGTACAGTAGAAGCAGGGGATTTTTCTTGGAAAACCTCTTGCACATGAGTAGTAAAATACTCTTCAGCAATGCACACACACTGCTCCAACGAATATGCCATGCTGAATGAATTAAAAAAACAGGCACAGTAACGGCGAAAGTGAGTGAAGAGAATTATTGAATGTAACCAGGGGCAGCCTAGGATTCTCTCAAGATTCCTATTTAGGCACAAAATCTTAATTTACGATTTTTCACGTAAATGTATAGACAATACTTAGACACATGTTGCATGCGACTGTTGGCAATATTTCGACCTGCTAGTGTTGCCATATACGGAGATATGTCCCAAAAATGACACTTTTCAGTCAACCCATAAAATCGCCAGTCAAGAATTCATCAAATGTTGCACATGACCAATATTTGTCGCAAATGACAGACTGACTAGTTATCTAATTATGAACCTCAGATCATTTCTTACATATCTTTCTTACTCAGAAGTTCATTTCTGGAAAAAAATTGAATGCTGCTTTCCGTCAGTAATTAATTTATATAATTTTCTGTACAGAGTAAACTTAATGTTAACATTGAAAAATATCTCAATGGATGAGGCTTTATAATACAAGAAACCTGGTGTAAATATCTCTTACGGTTTTCATGATATACATTTCCAAAGTTTGGGTTGTGCAACTTTTGAAACACTCTGTATAAGATGCTGAGCATCACGGTATTCAAAACATCGCTAAATTATTTGAGAAAGCAGGAAATGTTGTGTTGGGGGACAAAGGGTAAGAAATTGTTACTGACTCTATGGAATGTTCACAACGTTGAGAAAAAATAATAATTTGGTAACTTACGATGTACTGCGATTAGATTCATCAAAATTTCGTACATATTACAGCAAAAGATCACAGTCGCCAGGCTGAAATTTTTAGTTGCCATGGCGACCGGGATTTTTCGAGCCCTGTATTTAGGCCTATGTTCACCTTGGCGAAAAGACTCAAGAATATTACCAAAATTAAAGAAGAGACTAAATATGACGAAACAATGCACCGAATATTGTGAAAAATGAGGGGGAAATGCCGAAAATCCGGGATGACCTAAAACCTGAAAATTGGCAAAAATGCATAAAAATGCCCTTTAAAATTACCTTTTTTGGGTTTTAAGCGAAGTATAATATTGTGTATATTTAATGGGCATCGTGTCAGAGATGTCAAAAAAAGATGACATTTCATCAAGTTCCGCTCCCTACATATACAGTATGTAACATTGTTATTCGTACACATAGAATTTCCGAGTTAAAAATGTCATATCTACTAGTAAATATAATCATTTTCATATGTACCAGGAAATTAATGTTAATGAAGGTTTCACCAACAAATGTCAATAGAAATGTATGTTCAAAGTGTATAAACGGAGCATATAATTTGTGTGAAAAGATAAAAACACGCTGTTTCATGCAACATTGTTATTCGTACAGGCAAGAGTTACAATCTTCCTCGCATACAGCGCTACCGCTATTCGGGCGATTTCCTGCAGTTTGCAGCTTCGTAACAAGTTTGAACATGCAGGCGCGCTCCCCGTCAAGCGGAATGCTGGAGTACGTATTGTTGTAGGCCTATCGTCTATCTATCAGCATGTGCAAGGTGAAGGAACTTAGTTCCGATCTGAAGGATGTTATTATAAATGTGTTCCTTAGAGGTTATTCGTTAAGAAAAATTGGATAAACAGTCAATAAATCACACTCCACAGTTCAATACATAGTAAACAAATTTAGAGAGGAAGGTTCAACACAGAATGTGCCGAGAAAACCAAAAGAGAGACGGTTGAATAAACGTGATGAACGCTTTATTTTAAAAAGAGTGCGAGAAAACCCCCGACTAAGTGTGCCTCAGTTACGACCGTTAGTAGAAAATGTTGCTGGCAAGATGATGTCTGATCAAACTGTCCGACGTGCCTTGTGGAAGCATGGATATCATGGCAGAATACCACGAAAGAGGCCGTATGTAAATAAGGTGAATCGCAGGAATAGACTTTCATTCGTGAAAGAGTACATTCACAAGGACCAGGAATTTTGGGATAGTGTCATATGGTCAGACGAGTCCAAGATTAATATATACGGGTCAGATGGGATAAATAGGGTCTGGAGAAAATCAAATAAAGACAATGATCACATTAACACAGTTCCAACAGTTAAACATTGTGGTGAGTCATTAATGATTTGAGTCTGTAAGTAGTCCAAAGGTGTTGGTATCATCCTGTTTATTGATGGTATCATGGATGCATATGTCTATTTGGACTTATTGAAGAACAATGTAAAGCAGAGTACCCAAAAAATGGACATGCCGCCTATCTACAGATTCCAACAAGACAATGACAGTAAGCATAAGGCAAGAGTTAACATGAATTGGCTAATATGGAATGTGCCCAAACTACTACAAACACCAGCACGAAGTCCAGACTTAAATCCCATTGAGCATTTATGGGCAATTTTGAAAAGACGAGTCCATAAAGTAGGCGTTAAGTCCAAACAAGAGTTGAAAACTGTAGTGCAAGCCGAGCGGAATAAAATAAGTTCTGAAACATGTCGGAAACTGGTTAATTCTATGAAGAACAGATGTCAAGCAGTAATTAAAGCAAAAGGATACGCATCAAAGTATTAGAACTGTCAGTCAATTTGCTCTGAATATACTCTTTTCTTTTATATTATTAAGTGTACGAATAGAAAAGTTGTACAAAAAATGGCATGTTTCTCTTTCAGTTTAATTAAATTTATTATTGTTATTGTTTATACAGAATTTGGGTAAAATTTTATGTTCCTAATGATATTAGTTATTGAATTGTAAAGAAACAATTTCAAAAGAGTGTATTTCCTTTCAGATATTAAAGCATTTTCTTCGAAAATACGTGTGTACGAATAAGAATGTTACATACTGTAACTAAAATACAAATCCCCACATCAAACATGATGAAGTTGATGAGATTTTACTGTGAGTTATTACGTAGCCATTTATTATATCGGCCGCATAGGTCCGTTAGATTGTCATATAAGGTAAAGCAAGGAACTGTGAAACGATCCTCCAAGTAAAACAAAGAGCAGATCTGAAATTGAGTTAGTAGTGGTGTAACTCCTTTCAAAAACACCCGGTCTAGTTCTGGCGAGCTACGGCGGTGCATAAATGCATTACGAATGCATTCGCTGAGAAAGGAAGTCGGAAGTAATAACATGTTTTTGCGCTAATTCAACAGGATTACAAGTGTACAGATGGAGCTGCATACATTTTTATAGTCGGCGCATGTAAAGGTACGTACATATAATCCCTGTCCGAAATGGGAGTGCCCTGCACAAGATGGACACGTCCGTGAAGGTTTTCCTGTCAGCTGCTTCGAAGAATGGCTACCTGGCATACATTATACTCTTCAGGCGCAATCTTGGACGGGAAGAAGAATTATAATTGGGCCATTTGGAATGAGATGGCAGTACAAAAAAACTTGGCTGTGGGACAGGGTTTGACCTCGCCGATTGCTGCCAAAAAGTTGGACGAAGGTCTAACGAAGTAAGACCGGACCTGACCTTCTGATGAAGAAGAAAATTGCTCCAATTTGTGCACCACGATGCGTCACATGGCAACAATTCTGAAAAGAATCTACTCAAATGTAGAGAGGATAATGAGAGGGCAACTTTCTAGTCATTATTCTGCATTGGATTGCGGAAAAATCAAGAATAATGTACCTGCTTCTTTTCCTCCTTTGTAGGTCTTACACAATCCGTTGTTTTATATGGAACGATGCTAATGGCGTTGATTTTAACCCTTTCATGTTTAGAAGGGAATTTCTGTGAAATCTTATGTGGCACTCATTGCAAGTCTTGGATTGCAATTCTACAAAACCACAAATTATGTGACTTGCACTTTATTCTAGTTGTCCAAGCTTGCTTATTAGCACAACCGTCCTGTAGAATATTCAGGAATATTGCAACAATGTTTTCACATTCCAATGTTCTCTTTTAGCATAGTTGGTTCAAAAAGAGGGAAGATCAAACCACTTATTGTACGTACACGCCAGTACAACTACGCTACAGTCAATTCTTTCCGCATTGAAATTCGATTTCAAATCTCGGGATACAAGAATTTTTTTTAAAAAAAAAGACAAGGCAAGCTGCGTAAATTCATATCAAAGAACAATTCTCTAGCAATATCGTACCAAGACATATCCGTTTGGAAAGATTGTTGTGGATTTCGCTCCAATCTAAAACAAAGTTATTTCACAGACTATTGCATCAAAAACGTGTTACTAACACCCAACCGACATGGCGTAGCTGTGCCGCCCCTTACCGAAATTAGCTTGCTGCTAGGGTTTATGCGTTCCCAAAGTGGACTTCTCACAATGCTTGTAGTTACTATGTGTGCTATCCATGTGTGTTTGTGATTGTTCTTTCATCAATTTTATCGTATCACCATTCATCGTCATCTTCGCGATTAGCTAAAAGTAGCAGAAAAGCGAAAAACAAATCAAATCAAGCAAGCAAATCAATACAGAATGTATAGCTTATAAACTTATCACACCAACAATTAGATTACAGAGGCCCAGTGCTGGATCTACAACCCGCAAAACCCCGCAGTGCGGTGTGGGCGGGGGCCCCTCAGACATTGACATAGTAGAGTGTTCGTATATGTGCATATAAAAAATGAACGTAGTTACTCAGAGGTACAGAAACGAATACAATATCATAGGTAAAGTTAAAGTTCCCTGTCCATGTAGCACCGTGCCATGAAGGCACATTTAGGCAGGGTCCCACATATTTTCGATGCCGGACATCTTGAAGGTGATGTGATCAGCACCACGCTCCGGCCGCATTTACCCCCCCCCCCAACGGGTACTATTTGATTTGATGCTGGGTGGACCCTGGATCAGCTTTTTGCGGGGGCAAAGCCGGAAAAATTCCGACCTTAGATCAAATCAGGCTACAATTTCATGAAAAAATAGTGTCATATATGTATATCACATCACCACCGGTGTCGAAACCGGGAGGGAGGGGCAGAGGGGCCCGGGCCCATCCAGTTCTCGTTTTACCCCTTATAAGGGGCCCAATGCATATCTTCCAACATATTACATAACTTTTGCACACAGAAACTTCACACACAACAGGTGGGAAATTAAGCAGGATTCTGCTCTGAAATAGGAATCAATAATATGGGACTATCACTCAGTTTGAGGGTGTTACTTGTGCTTGTGCGTTTACTATTTCAGTATTTCCTTTTTCAAACTGACAATCAATTAATGAAAACTCATAGCATATTCTGAATGAATATGTGCGAGAATAGAGGAAGAAGCATTGAAATACCGCAGTCTTCATGCTCTTGAATGAGCCAGTCCATTGCAAGATAGGCTCCTTTGTTTCCCTTCGGAAATGTCAAAAATCGCTCGCCCAGATCAAAATTTTATCTTGGGCCTTCCTTTTTTATGTAAATATGTGTGAAGATATTAAACTCCTATAAAGGATTGTAAGAATAAGAATTATAAACAGAATATAATAAAAAATTCTCAGTCAAAAGTTACATGTAAAGTATTATATTCAGTGGCGTGCCCAAGGGGGGGTTGGTGGAGGTTATAACCCCCCCTTTCGCCCAGTATTCCTAAAAGAAAAAAGACAACCAAATCCAGGAAAAGATGGAAATATGAGGGCTGACTCCCAAAAAATGTATACCTAACCCCCTCCTTTCGAAAATCCTGGGCACTCCACTGATTATATTGTATAATTACATAATCACAGTAGTGTTGTGAATTTTTTGTTCAGCTAATAAAGTTCGATGTACCCTGATATATATGTTTTGTTGTCAAATACAGTTATTGCAATTACTATTTTTCAAAGGTTAATTCAAGTGTATTAGGTTCCACCTTAAGGAAATAAAAATTACCCCTCTTCCCGCAAACAGAAAGAAATCAGTATTTATGCTTTACTTAGCTTTACTCCCCCCAAAATCTCATAATCAAATCGGCGCCTATGCACATCACCCCCTTCACATTTTTTAAAAAAATTGAGTTGAATTCAATATGGCGGCCACTAATATGGTGGACATCCACTTGAACACACCAACGTGGTTCACCCTAAGCCTAACCTGTTTCTATCAATTGTACCCAGCCTAACTCCTTTACATTTTATAGGGGGTGTTAACGGACTTTTGAATCACCCTGTAGGCCCTCGTATGTGAGTTTTTCAACATGAGATCAAGAATTACACACGCAGACATGTGCAATATATATATATATATATATATATATATATAATGTGTGTGTGTGTGTGTGAAGGTAGGTAGAGGGGACCTTTGGTAATATTTTGCGGGGGGGCCGAAGATTTGTAGATCCGGTTCTGCAGAGGCCGGAATGTACTGACCTAACCTAATGTTCAAGAATTTCATCACGTAAAAATAGAAGACAGATGGCTTCAGTTACCTTAAAGAAGTGTGTTTAGTTTTATCTTTACATGGAGGTGAGGTTAACCGCCGTCTGAAACTTGAATTATTTGTCGCCACAACTACACGAGATGAATAAGCCAATGAAAGTTTTGAGAACTGTCAAAGTTCCGCTCGAATTTACATCAACGACATCTGTTGGCTGGACTTAAAATACCTTCCTGTTCCCTTGGCAAATATTCAGATTTTTCGCTGGGGTAACGCCCTACCTGGACAAATTGACAGAACAACAACGGAACCAAACAACTCCCATTCGACCAACCTTGTGTGTATAATGGGGTGGGGGCAGTGGGGGAGGGGGCCGCCTTGGCTTGTTTCAGGCGTTGATAAAACAATGTACAATGGCAAGGAAGTGCGTAAGGGGCGTAACATGCGTGAAGGTTAACCAGTCTGCGTATCGCAAGAATCTGATGTAACATTCATGTGTTGGGGAATGCATATAGTTGAACTCAGGCGGGCACCCCAAGCTTGAATTGTAGACACAGATGGATGAGGTTTCAATGTAAAATGCTGCCTGTTACGCCTGACGACTCAAAACTATCTCTAATTGATTCTACGCTAGACAGGCGCCTTGTTACATTAGTCTATTGTTATTTATTGTTGACACTAACCTACCTTGTGTTAGTTGTTCGAATAAACTACGTTCTCGTTAAAGTGTTCGAATATGTGAAGTCAATTAGTTAAGCATTATTTACTTGGTTCGCATGTTTAATGTATTTCCCTTTACATGTTAAAGACCAGCTAAACGAGCGAATTTTGCCCTTAAAAAAGAAGTATCGAAAGCTCATAAGCCTAACCGTTGGATTAAACTATAACGCTAAACCGTAGATATTCTTTCAGTTATAGCCAATAGCTTGTTGAGATATTTATAGTCAGGATAAGTATATCCGAGAACGTTTGTTTTGATTGGAATCAATTATGCACAGCAAACGAATTTTCGAACTATTCAATTTCTTCCAAGTCTTGCAGATTTAAGTTTCGTGAACAGGCAAACCGCCCATTTCTATATAATTCACAATTCACGAGTTGTCTACATTAGATACAACAAGATGTATCTAAATTGAATCTTTGAAATATCATCACAACTTCACATCACAAATCACCATCACATTTGACTTTATTATTTCATGTCGTATTTATGCAAGTTTTGGGTAATCAAGACGATGAAGATGAATGACGATTAGAGAAATTGATGGAGATGGAGGGAACACTCATAGAGAACATTCATTCACAGGCCGGGACTCGAATTCAGGAACTACAGCTGCGAGAATGAAAGTCGACCTCTCAACGTGCTCAACCACTGACGGAGTCCAACACAGCTTATGAAAATTGTATTCTTACAGAGATACGGATTCATATCATTTTGTCATATTAAATGTAGTCTTCTCTTCGAATATATATATGTAATAATATATAATCTGACATTCTTATTGCATAATATTGTAATCTTTGTACACAGGAAAGAAAACATTAAACTGTGAGCTACCAGATTGCTATCGAAAGAAACGTAGTGTACGTTGCAAACCTAACTCCTGTGTCTGTACGATTTTGTATGAGGTGTTGTGCCAAAGACAACCACAAATGTATTCACAGTACCCCCTGCTGACTGGTCTTAAATTCCTTCAGTTTAAAACGCTGATGACTTACTCAACGCGTGAACCACCAATGATAAAAAAACGGACTGTTCTGATGCTGATATTGTAACGCCTGTCTGCCTTCCTTGCCTCTTGTCACTTTTACTGAGCAAAGAAGAAACTAATTAACGCCATTGTACGATTGGCGATGCAATCTGTTTGTGTTGACAAGTAAGATTTCTTCTGTTATATTACCTTTTAATTGTTTGTTGACGTTGGAGATATCGTGAAGTCTTCATGTCTTCATTCTACAGGTGATTTCAATTTTGTTGCCTTGCGAGTTCTTCAATCTGTGGCACAGACAAATGACTGCCTTTAAGACGTATGCTATTACGTTGTTATGTCATTAATGAGCAATTTTTTTGTTTTGTAAAAGGCCAGTTTAATTCTTTAATAGATGGCTCTTATAACTGGTTTATTTTTCAACGTCGGTTAGTGGTGTGTCCGGAGTACATTTGATACGGCAGTATCCGTTCCTTTAGGGCCAGTAAGCTTTCAACTATACTAGTAGGATGTAGGGTATGGAGATATTATCCTTGGAGATAGTGCAGTCTTAATTCTTGTTAAGGAATCTACGACTGTATTAGTGAGGAAATTATTAACATATATATTTTTTTGTAGTTAAGGAGATTATACCTGTATTTTGTGACGGGCAAAAATAGCCTATGTGCTGATTTGCATATACAAAAATCAACAATCAACAATCCCTCCTTGAAAAACAGAACGTTAGATGGACACACGAAAACAAGGCAACATAACCTCTATAACTACTATGATATGTTGAACACATTACTGCCTTACGTTTATACTGTAATTTAAATATTTGAATAAATGAACATATAGTGTACCTTTTGTATTATTGATATTTTTGCTGTGAATAAAGAGTAATTAATTTGAAGTAAAAAAATCCAAGAGAGAGAGAGAGATTATGTAATGAAGATGAAATATGGGACTATCGGCTTCCGTGGCGAAAGTGGTAAACTTAACGTGCTACGTAGCCAGAGGTTCCAGGTTCGATCCGTGGTTAAGGCAGAGGTGTATATCTTTGTGATTGCCCCATTTTCTATTTCATCAGTTCACAATTCATCCTCAATGTCGCGATTAACCCAAAAAGTAGAAAAGCGTCTTAAAATAATCGAAATAGAAAGAAACTGCGAGGTCACGTGGCTTTGAAGAGGACCGCAAAATAAAAGAAAAAGTGTAAAATATGAGTAACTATTAACAATCTGCCGTACCCTGACCTAATAATTAGAACTAAGGGCACGACATATTTGCATAAAAATTGGGCTGAAAATTATTATAGAAAATCGTTCATAATGATAAAGAACATATTTTGTTGATTTACAAGTAGTACAAGGATTAAGACATTTATTTAAATACAACGTTCGTGATAGTAACATGTTCAACCTTTAAATTCCTCAAGTAAAAGCAAGATTTGAATGTGATTCATAGTTGGCTGTCACAAATAATAATCGGTGGTGCTTGTGTCCGTCAGAGCTATGGTAAACATATTGATCAGAAGTAGTACTGGTGGGAGACTGACAGTTCTCTCATCGTACACTCTAAATATGCTAATATAATATTGTCCATCTGGTTCAAGAACATTCTTTATTGCAATTTTTATTTGCCCCCGTTGATTCTGTTTGTTGTACTCTCACGGAAGCAGTTACCTGCAATCAGGACTAAAGCCGCGTTTACACCGAATGCTACCAACAAATGTTATCAACTTTTTGTTACCAACACGGTTAACAACAGATATTGTCAACAAATGTTGGTAACCAGAACACTAGTTTGATTTATTTTTGTTAATAACTTTTGTTAATATTTTGGCTGCCGACTGTGGAGGAATTATACTCTCTGTGGCAGCATGTGTCATTTTGGCGCAACGTAGAAGACCAAGAATTCTTAAGATTCTGGGTGAGACCTTCAGTACGGGCAAGAGCTAATTATAGCGGAAGTGACCTGTTGGTTTTTGTCTTTTAAATTGTGGATAAGTTTGGTCCCAAAGGACAGGCTTCTCGCGGAACTATTCAACTAAGTTCAGCACTTGATCCTTTGACCACTCCATCTCACTCAAAAGATTTTCCATGATAAAATAAATTACAAAAAGACACACACATCACACGAAACTATGCTTTCGCACTGGCGTGCTGTCACTGGCATGATGGTGGCGGGAGGGAAGCGGGGGAAATGTTGCTAACATCCAAGAGGCTCTGTTAACATGTGTTGGTAACAAATGTTGCTAACATTCTTTGATCTTTACCGACTTCTTGTGGATACCAAAATTTCTGTTGGCAACACGGGAAATCTGTTGCTAACATGAGATGTTGATAACAAATTCACAAGCGTTTTTCGAAATGTTATCAACATTTGCTGGTAACATGTGTTAACAACCCGGGT
This sequence comes from Lepisma saccharinum, assembly GCF_977018435.1. Taxonomy (NCBI): domain Eukaryota; kingdom Metazoa; phylum Arthropoda; class Insecta; order Zygentoma; family Lepismatidae; genus Lepisma; species Lepisma saccharinum. The sequence continues at coordinate 28,995,309 of NC_139249.1, read as the reverse complement.
TTAAATGTATAGTTCAGGGTTTGGTATGGTTCCTTAAGATCTCGAACCTGACGGATCAGTCATAATAATATAATGTACATTGCAAGAAGAGAGTATTTTCTAAGCAGAAGCATCCGCCGATATTTTCTTTCAGGTTCCTGAGTTATTGATTAACACGGAAGTACATGAACAGCAGATAAGCATACTGTTTTTCAGCTTTGGTTAGTACGCTAAACGCCACTTCCATCTCGCAATGAAAGATAAGCATTCTTCCTCCTCCTCTCAAGGCAGGAATTCCAAGCTATGGTTTTCGCTGCTTAGTAGTCTGTGATTCACAATTATCATGGACCGAGCATATAATATGCGGCTTTCTCTTCAGGAATCCGTTGTTACTTCTCCCAACCCTTCCTGCTCTGTAGAAAGGAACGGATATAATGACAGGAAGATTCCATTTTGTACAGAAACGGAAGCAATAAATTATCCAAATCTTGCGATAGCTCTTTGTTTCCTCAGTTCCGAGTTTTCTATTTTTTCTTCTGTATCTGTCTCGGAACTGTGAATGCATTTCTACAAAGGACAATGTCCTGCAGTACAGTCGGTTGCATATGTTTTTCTTGGTAAATTGTCCATGACTATTTTCATTAATGTTTCTCTTACATCATACGTGTTGGGTGGCTGTATATTTTGGTATTCTGGTGTTGAGGTTATCAGCAGCCTGTTCCGCGTTTTGTTTCAATCCTCATTATATAATAATAATCTTGGTGATGGACAATTTGTCACTGTACAAAGACACAATCTATTTCCAACATGGCCGCTACATAAAGAAATACGTATGTCGAGAAGAAACCAAGGAGTTTCAGAAAACTGACTGAATAACAGCCGTTTGACTGACATTGCCTTAAAACTGGAAAAGTTCCTAAGAAGCCAAACTTATCTGTGTGGTAATTTTACATAATATGTAATGGATTTGCAACGAGCGGCTAGGGACAGTATTAGCACCTTGGGAAATACATGCTAAGAGCACCAAACCTGACCTGCCTAACCTATCCATATATGCAAATAAACAAAATATAACTTGCCAAACCTATTTACATGCTTATTTATGCAATTATATGCCTACGTGGAGAGATTAGGCAGGCCAGGTTTGGTTTGGTTCTAATATTGTCCCTAGCCACTCGTGGCTTTGCATCCTTTTTGAATTTCATTTGTCACTAGATGCCACTACTGTCGAGTAAATACATTTTAATGTATGTTTATCGTGATATAATTTATTGATTATCGAATGACTTAGTATTATTATTATTAATGTGAATTGATGTTATCTTACATTGCATCTTGTAGTTTAATTGTGTGGTTTCAGAAAGCTCAAATTTATCCGATGAACAAAATCCCTCGGTATAGTTCAATATATTCTTTTATATAGCTAGCATTTTATTGGAGAAGTGCTTATCACATCGCAATTTTCAATAAATCAAACTGTAATTGTCAGAAGCTTAATTCGCTGTGCACCTTTTACTAGGAAATATGAAAACTTTCTGGTGTGTCTCGTGTTGGTAGGCTATTGCCACATAATATAATGATCTAAGTAATATTTTTAATTGTTGCAGGTTACTATGGAAATGCAATGCAATTGGAAACTTGTTACCACAAAACAGACGGCATGATCTACCGGTAACTGCAATGTGAGCATCAAATCGCAAAACAGTGAGCATATGTAGTTTTCACTAAGTTTTGTATGAGCTATGAACAACAGAATTAAAAGTTTTGGAAAATATATTCGTGAAAGTGAGTATCAACGCTCTTCAGCTCTCCCTTCACCTCCCGCCAGAAATATGTATTTTTTTATGGTACTTAGTGCTTATATTACATGTCAGTGCCCTTCAAACAATATTTGAGGACTAAAAGTGGTTAACGTTGTAAGTGCCAGAAGCGAAAGTGTTGAGAAATCGCATCGTTCAGCACATCAGCCCGTAAGAACGTGCACACTAGTGCCTCTTTACACGCCCTTTGAACTACTTAGAGGGCTACCAGCCACATTTCACGTTTACCACACTATAAAGCATGGCACATTTCACAGTTTAACGTGGAAAACGGTGTTTGAATTATTGTGGCACTTACAGCGTTTACCAATTTTAATCTTCATTTCCTCCCCTCCACATTGAAATCCTACTATTTTTTCTAACGCCGTCAATGACGCTCTTTAAAACTTATACTTAATGCAAAAGCTAGGAAAAAAACCCACCAGGATTAATAGACGCATTTGGGTTAGGTCAAATATATTATGGTATACTTCCTGTGTGAATTATTAATGTAAGTATAAATTTATAATTTTTATCGAAGGTCGAGTATGTACTTGTAATGTTATAATATGAATGAGGTGTTGATGTATTATTTATATAATTGGACACAAGTTTGTTCAGGAATTCTGTGGCTGAATGTAATGAATTTTTATGGTAATAGTGGATATTTGATCTTCATTTACTTCAAGCAATGCCATATGGGGCTCAGGACTGGATTTAGAATACTACCGGCCCTAGGCCAATGTCAGAATGCCGCTCCTCACACCATTGAATACGGGGGATTATTTTTCGGAGGGGCCTGCGTTCTATAGGGCGGGATGCACACCAAAATATTTCGTAATGACAATTTTTAATCTTCGTTTCAAAAGTTTTCAAAGTATAAAAGTTTTAAGACACAAAAATGGTAAGGAGTTGTATTTATCACTTTGATTTTTCCTCAGTTATTTACTGCTTTCATTTGAAAAATTTAATTTTCTCAGGCGTGCCCCCTTTCGTTTTCGTAAGCCCATGGTAACATAGTCTAAATGAAAACTCCAATCTGGAAACATTTTAACACGATAATTATGTAATCGTTTAGAGCACACCTACAATCACACATGAGAGAGGATGGAAGATAGGTAGAGAGAGGGAGAGAGAGAGAGAGGAATAGAGAGAGAGAGAGAGAAAGATAGAGAGAGAAAGATAGAGAGAAAAAGAGAGAGAAATAAAGAGAGAGAAATAAAGAGAGAGAGAGATAAAGAGAGAGAAAAATAAAGAGAGAAAGAGAGAGAGAGATAAAGAGAGAGAGAAATAAAGAGAGAAAGAGAGAGAGACAGAGAGAGAGAGAAAGAGAAATAAAGAGGGAGAGAGAAAGAAAGAGAGAGAAAAAGAGAGAGAAAGAGAGAGAGAAAAAGAGAAAGATAGAGAGAGAAAGAGAGAGAGAGAACGAGAGAGAGAAAGAGAGAGAGAGAGGGGGAGAGAGAGAGAGAGAGGGAGAGAGAGAAAGAGAGAGAGAAATAAAGAGAGAAAGAGAAATAAAGAGGGAGAGAGAAAGAAAGAGAGAAAGAGAGAGAGAAAAAGAGAGAGAAAGAGAGAGAGAAAAAGAGAAAGATAGAGAGAAAGAGAGACAGAGAGAGAGACAGAGAGAGAGAAAGAGAGAGAGAAAGAGAGAGAGAGAGAGAGAGAGAGAGAGAGAGAGAGAGATTTCGACACACACAAACACACACATCAGTTTGTATTTTCTTTATTTTCTCTTTTCTCTCCCAGCCTCTATCTACTCCTTTCTCTCTATCCACTATATTATTCCTTGATTGAACGAGGTTAATTTACGTGGTTTTTCAGACTACCGAGGCTCCGGCGCCTGGACCTCCAGCCAGGAATTGTGTTGTGTCTTGTGTTTGTCTCTTCATCCATCTCATCCTATTAGCCAAGGGGCAGAAAAACTACTTAAGGGAATCTAATTCAATCAAGGAAAATAGACTAGAGAGAGGAAGACAGAAAGAGAGAGAGAGAGAGAGAGAGAGGAGTAGGTAGAGGATGGAGAGGGAGTGAGAAAATAGATAATAGAGAAACAAATAGAAAGAAGGAGGAAGAGGATGAAGGAGACACAAAAAAAGGGAACAGCACAGGATGATATAGGTACAGAAAGAATGATGAGCAGTGACGGCGCTAGGGAAAAGTGAACGGGGGGGGGGGGGGGCAGAAGGGGAGAGAGAAAATAATGTAGGGGACAGTTACATTGAAACGCCTGAAAGCAGTACACACATACACACACACATTATTTATCCACGTTTTGTGCTTGTCCTTTATGCAGGGTGGGCGTTTACGGCTTAAATTTAATTCTTAATTATGAGTTTCTCCGTATGAGATGTTTTAATAAAAGCGTTCATTTTCTTTTATTCGGGGAACTACCGTAAGTTGCGTTGTTTCTCGTGCCTATTCAGTATTGAGAGACAGGTAGAAAATGGTTCAAAATAGTTTTCCTATTTATAACTTAATACTTCATTATCTTTCTTGAGATGAAACTTGCGATATAAATAGTCAAGTTGTAAGATAATTTAGACGACGAAAATCAAATTTCGAAGAGTTTAATTTTCTTGCAAAATAAGTATGATGCTGGAAGATAATAATTTTCTTAAGCATTAGAATCAGCGAAAGTCACTTAGTGAAGTGCAATTCTCCTATCTGTAAGTGCTTTGGAGAACGCATCGACCACCTTCTTTACGTCCAAGAAATGACATTCCACCTCCTCAATAGCAAGGACAGCCAAATGTGACATACGGTTTCGAGCAAAGCCTTTCAAAGGTTTCAAACACGAAAATATTCTTTCACACGCTGCACTGGAAACTAGGATTGTTACAGAGATTACAAATGTGATCCTCGTGAAATGCCAATTTATACTTTGCTAGGAAATCGATGAAATCCATTAAGTGGACTATTTTCGTTCCATCTTCGTAACGCTGAAGAGTGCGCTTGAAGCTCCAACGTGCGTTTGTGCTACACAATTGCAGGCATCTATGGACTTATTGGAAAGAAGTTCTTCAATTTATGCAAAGAGTGAATCTGCCCGCGATACAAATATCAGACGACGACCACACCTATTTCTTTCTTGCAACGTCTTTTGTTTCATCTGCCATCATTGCGAATACTTTCGCCTCTTCCGCACTTCCTGGCTCATTTTGTTGAGAATAAGTGTGAACATTACGCAGATTAATTTGTTTTGAATGGAATTGTGAGTATAACTTGTATTTGAAGGTCCAAGTTCAATACATTTCCAAATAATATTGTTGCATTTAGAAATTAGCTTCAGGAGTTCCAAGAACTTGTTAAGGTTTGAATCAGACTCATCATCGTCTTAGTACGATAACGATAACACGACAACTGATATGTGGTGTCAGTTTCCTTGGCACGGACGATCCACTATTAGAATAACATGCTCGTACTTCAGATGATGTTTTGCGATCCTCATAATTTTTATGATGATTTCAACCCTATTTTTCAGTTTTTAAAACTGATTAAAATTAAGGTTAATCGCGACGATCACAGGACACACTGTAAAAAAAAACACACTTCTTGTACACTTTTGGTACACTTTCTTGCATATAATATGCACAAGATGTGTACTGAAGGTGTTGCAAAAGTGTACTTAAAGTGTTCTAGATGTGTGCGACCCGAAATGACGAAATTTTGTACACTTGTTGCACACTTTGGGGACACATTCAAAGTTGTGTGCACTTCTACAACGCTTTCTGTACACTTTTGTTTAAAGTAAGTCTGTACACTTCTTGTACACTTTTGTAGCACATGATTTCAGTTTGTGTTGTTGGTCATATCGATTGTTATTTTATACTTTTTTGACAAATGAATATCTTATGAACATAAATCAATTTCATTATATAAAGCAGTAACACACTTGAAAGCAAGCAACATTAAACAATAACAAAATATAACTATTTTTTTCCTGGAACACATGGAAATCGCATTGCATCATGAAACTATCAATACTTTTTTGTTTAATGTACCAATTTGATAATTGGATAAATCTCATTAAAATTTAAGAAGGAGCAAGTTGAATGTTCCGAGGAAATTAATAGATTTTCTTAAATCGAACTATTCATCTTTAAAGCACACCAAAACAGATCGTTAACTTCGGGGGGCTGGTTGTTCCTACACCGGCCGCTAGATGGTTCTGTAAAAATGTGTACAAGAAACATAAGTTTTTGTACAACAAATAATAATACGTTTGATTGTAATCATAGTGAAAAATTGAGCTTTAACACTCTTCGAAAAATATGTGAACATCTAAGATACAAATTAAAGAAGAAAATGTACTGCAGTGAATAAAAGTGAATCTCCCATGAGCAACCTTTTTGATTCTGGACTATATAAGTAGAAGGTACGTGTGTCGCAGAAAAACAAACACGCATCTCACAAAATTTAAGGTTCACAGTTGAAAGTTGTTGCTTTTTCCTCCTTCAATTGTCAAGTTAAATGTGAGTCAACTGTATTTTTATTCTAGGAACTAAGTATGAGTACTGAATTGCGATATATCTCATGCGTGCAAGAAGTGTCGCTCAAGTATTTTCACAAGTGTTCCAAATGTGTAAAGTGTACCAGAAGTGATCAAAAGTAGTTTCTGCAGCACACTTCTTACACACTTTTGGGATACTTTTATATTGGAAGTACTACTTGCACACTTCCTGTACACTTCTTTTGCTGCACTTTTTGTACACTTTTTAGCACTTCGTGTACACTATTGAAGCACTTCCTGTACACTTCTTGTGCACATTTAATGTGTACAAGAAGTGATCAAAAGTAGTTTCTAGGAAGTGTTCCAAAAGTGTGCAGAAAGTGTATTTTTTTTTTACAGTGCATACATGAATGAGAAATCACTTATGCCAAGATCAGTGCTGGAATCTTGAGAGAAAATCACATACACATACTAAAACAAAATTATTTTTGTTAATCAAATTTCGAATTTTATATACAAAAAGTTATATCATGCAGAATACGTGACTTAGAAAAAATAAAAATTGCCTTACTCTTAGAAATGAAGACCCTTATTATTCGATATTTTATTACCGTCAGTTGGGGGGGGGGGGGCGAAGTGTCTGACTGGGGGGCGCTCGCCCCCCTTGTCCCCCTCTGGCGTCGTCACTGATGATGAGTGAGACGGAAGGAAGAGTAGAGAGAGAGAGAGAGAGAGAGAGAGAGAGAGAGAGAGAGAATTTAGCAACTATGAAACCGAAATACCTTTGCAAAATCTCTGGTCACTCTACTGGCAACACAGATGTTAATAATAATAAAAATAAGGTTCTGAACTAATTTTATACAACAGACATAGAGTGTAATGAAGAAGCTACTTGTTGATGCAAAACGGTGAAGTGATGTTTACAACCTTTCCAGTCTAGCTCGCACTGCCTACCGTGAACCGTGCTTGCATCCCGAGGGCAGTGACAATGAAAAAAAACTGACTCACTCTAACACACACACACTCGCTCGCACACACACACACGTATTCTATTCGCACGAACTGGGTGGAGCAAATGTCACAGGACAAAAGTATCCAATAAGGAAACCCGTCCTTGCACGCACAAATATTGTGTTCCGTTTACACATTTTCATCCAATCTGAGTGAAAATTCGTCCTCAATTTTAGCCGTTTATGGAAATATTTTACGATGCGAAATTCCAAAGGTGATATCACCGTAAAGAATGTCCACTTTAGGACGTAGCTTCGCCCGATGAAACATAACGAACCTGGCGGCCGGTACGAAACTAATGCGATTTTCAATTGTCAGTGGAATTCACATTTTTCTTATGATATAATTACGATTTCTGTGCCAGGATGAGTATTATACGCTTTCATTTTCAGGTCGTTTCCTTCTGAATATTGCAAGACGGTGGCGTGGCATTGACGGGTCACTCATCTTCCGCTATTGTCGAATGTCAATTGGGAGTTTCTCAACACAAGATCATCGGGTGACCTTCAGTTGCTGTGCCTCCGACGTAGGGGCGGGCAGGTATAAATGAGTCGATCGGAGCTGCAACATCACCTAATTCTTCCACAGCACCCATCCACTGCTTTCCTGCAGGTCTCGTCTCATTTAACACCATGTTGAAGTTGGTAAGTACAGCGTGAAAAATTACATTGGAGAAAGGATTCGCGATAATATTCAGGGGCGGAGGTTCACCGTTCTGCATTGCAGTAAGGAATACTGTCAGTGTTCTCATTTCGTGCTAAGGAATGCGTATTGTGCGTAACTCGTTTTCATTTGAAAATACTAACCTCGACAAAACATTATAGAAAACCAAGCACCTCGGGCCTTACCGGTGGCGTAGTGGCTATGCTGACGCCTTGCAATCAATGGGTGCCGGTTTTGAACCCAGTCACGATTAGCCTATCTGAGCATAAAGTGGACTTTACAACAAACTTAAAAATCAACCACTTGCTGATTAAACAACTATTCGGTGGTTCAGACTCAACTCTAAACTGTAGGCCCAGTATCGATTCGCCTGATTGTGCATAAAGTGGACCAAATATTATTCAATTATTAAATTTAGAGCGTCATGTTTTAGTCAATTAGAGGGAAGGGAGAAGCATATCTTTGTTATAGTGATCATGTGTTACTGACATTGCAGATCATCGGAGGGAGGGGGGGAGTTGCCATGAATATTCGAGCAGAAACGTGTGCCTGACCGTGAAATCTAAGAAAATTGGAGTGACATGCAAAACAATTTGGCAATGCGGCTTCACTCCTCAAGCTCCTTTCATGTTATTTTCGGGAGGGGTAGCACTAAAACAAGCCCCCATCGTTTTACCTCTCGTAAAGAACGTCATAGCAAGTGAAATCAATAGCATTTAACTCAAACTGTTCTGTACTACCGCTTTAGGTATTACTATTGCAAATCTTTCGCCGACTTCGTGGCGGAGTTGTTAGCACTGAGTGTCATCATATCATCACCCACACTCATTTTCGCGATTAGCCAAAGTGACAGAAAAGCGAAGTAAAGTAAACAAAAGTAATCAATCCAATGTTTCGGGTCCATTGGCGTAGTGGTAACGTCATCGCCTTGTAATCAAGCGGTTCCGGGTTCGATGTGGTTCGGATTCCACTTTAAACTGTAGGTCCACCAGTCCCGATTAGCATATCTGTGCATAAAGTTGAGTAAAAATACAAACGCAACAAACAAATTAAAAATATTTTGCCCTATAACTTTGCTGAAGGTAAATCAGAGCTAGTATTACCCGGCTCTAAGGTTGCAAAATTATCCATTTAAACATCTAGATTAATAGCGACTGAATAACACGAAGATAATGGTAGTTGAGGTTATAGTACAGTGCACTTGCTTGGGATATCTATAGTCAGATCCGATATAACATCTGATCTAATATTCTTACCAAAAACATGAGCCTGCGTTTCATATTTCTATGTCTCAACAATATTACATTTAAGAATAAACCAGGGATTTAGACCGAGAGTTGATTGGTTCCTAATGTTAATTTCCACAGTTAAAGTTACCGTGATGATAACTAACGATTACAAAGTGTGCACAACCTCCATTGAAAGTCAATGATAACTCTAGCCTACAACCTAGAAGTGTCCGTGGTTGTACATAATATAAAGTGGCACATTCTTTAACCCTATTAAATGTGCCACTTAATCTGCACAGTATTGTGAGTGTAGTAGAATAAGTTGTCAATATTTAGGTTTGCGAGAAGCGAGAAGCAAAATTTGATAGGATCCTCCCCCCGCCCGCCTCCAACCTCATTTTGCCAAATATTGAAATGCGATTGGGACAGAAGCCCATTTTACTTTGCAGAAACAAGTACATTAAAAAAAATGTCATATACGTGTAATTTACAGGTATTTAATTATTGTGTATATATACGTATAAATAAAAAAATGAAATATCAGAGCTGCTTTTATATAGAATAAAACTGCTAATTTGGTAGCATTTCATAGTGTTTTTTGGGTTCAGAAGACTAAAAACACCACAGAGACTTGTTCTATGTACATTAGTGGCAGTAAAACACGATTTATGAATATTTCATGAACAGAATTCCTTTTGCCTTTTACCAACATGATTTCTACTACAACAAGGGCATACTAATAAGTTTATTACACTTATGTTGATGTTCAAGTAATGAAACGTTAACTTACTTGTACTTTTTCTTTCAATCCAGATTGTTGTAGCTGTCGTCATCGCAATGGCCGCTGGCCAGGCTGACCGCTACCCTGCAGGTCTCAACCCTGCACTCTGCCCCAACTACCCCTACTGCGACAACAGGATCTTGGCAACATACGCATCCGCCCCAGTGGCACCAGTCGCTAGGAGTTACCCAGCAGGCGTGCACCCAGCAACCTGCCCCAACTACCCTTACTGCGGCTCCAGCGCACCTCTGCCCTACAACAGCCTCTACACCAGGGAATATCCAGCCGGAGTGAGCCCTGCTGCATGCCCCAACTACCCTTACTGCCACTAAAGGGCTTCCGTTTCTGACTTCTACGGCTGTGCTTCGTTCTTTGAGCTTTAATTTTCACTACTGCAAGGAAGGGTTGTTTTCAACTTGTGATAAACGCACGTCTTCGCTGTGAGGAAGGTGTTTCTGCTGCTTCTACTGCAATTTTTTTCCTTTCAAAAGAAATGTTCTTGAAATAAAATTGTACATATTTTCTTTTCACAATAAAAAAAAAACAATTACACAATAAAATGTGTTTCCTAGTGTCTTCAGCGCTATACAAGTTGTACACTATCTATCAGAAGGGGGCAATAAATATGTGACTCATTTTCATTCTGCTCGCCAGATGGAGTTTGAAACAACTTTCGATTCTCACTCAGTTATGAAGAGTAATTTATTGTATACGAATTATTATATTTGGATTATTGGAGGGGGCATAGTTTCATACATGTGCATTGCATAATATATATAAATAATTATTGAGGTATGTGTTCCCATAGTTCATTTTTTCCGATATCTCTGTGATTCGTTATACTACTACTTCCAAGCGGCGTTCCAACATGAGTTTGATAATCAACAAATACATGACCAATTTATTCTCTTTCTTACATAGAAGATAATTGTTTCACACATGCAGATGACATTTTTGACCACTTTTTCCTCAAATGCTTAAGAATTTGGAATGAGCAAATGTAATCAATCAATCAATCTTTTATTTTGTACCTAACACTTTTTTTTGCCGTTTTCATGTCCACGATTTATTTTTGGAACATACATAATTACTTTACATTTACATTTTATTTTTACACCTCCCCTCCATTATTTCACAGAAGTTGTATTCAGACTATATGAGCAAATGTAATCATCCCAAGACCAGTCCTGACAGCATTACTTTATATTATAAAACGAAGGTGGGAAACATATAGGTGAGCCCGTCAGACACGTTTTATTTTGTGATTTAGATAATTTCCATTTTGACATGGGTTGGGAGCGCTCATACATTATCACAAAACCACAGTTCTGATGGCACTCCCCCCCCCCCCGATTAGGACATTCCAAGGATAAATTCAAAGTATGTTGTAGCAGACGTACGTAATTCATTGCATCAAATTGTAACATTATATTATTGTTGAGAAAATGAAGAACCTACAAGTGACGTCATCTATTAGCGTTTGTTGAATATCTCCGATGATCTTGTCCGTATATCATCCCTGTTATCTAACAAAAGAACATTAATACGCTGGGTCTCCCAACGCTAACGCCTTGTAATCAAGGTGTTCTGGGTGGAAGCATATTATACAGTGGTTCAGACTCCACTTTAAACTGTAGGACTAATCCCGATTAGCCTATCTGATCATAAAGTGGACTTTACAGACGTTTTGAAATAAATGCTTAGTATTATGGCAAAATATATTATAGCTTATATTTTTATAATGATTTTAGTTTAAATCATTTTAGTTTAAATTGTGATACGCAATTGAAGAGTGAAAGGGCGGTGAAGAAAGTTTTGATTTCCAAACATTTTGTTTTTTTCACTTAGGCCACTATATATTTCGATTCTTCAATTGCTTTCACTGTATTCGAAATTCAACATGATTAGTTTATGAAACCGATATTGTTTGTATATTTTTATTATAACAAACGGTAGTAAATATTTTGTAACTTGTATCAATTGCCCGTCAAGGACGCTGCTATCAGCATTGAAGACATCAGGTATAGCGGGATTTATATGTATTAAGATCCATCATTACATTCATTTGTTTTTCTATTACATCCTACATGATTGTTAGGAATGGAACTGTACAGCAAAGGTAATCTTGAAGGTAAGAGTAACCAATATGCTTACAAGGCCAAAATCGAAGCTTTGTACACTTATTTATTTACAGAGTACAGATAACTTGGTGCATATAGGAGTTCTGTTTTGAAGGGTGGTTCCTGATACATGTTCAGCAAATGGGATATCCGGGACACCTGGCAGGGTCCACTCCTGCAGGATACTGAAGGTGCTGGGATACCGGGTTGAAAGCTGCAGCGTTGTTCCCGCAGAAGGGGTAGGCGGGGCACAGGGCTCTGCTGACGCCGGAAGGATACTGCAAATCGCCCCTCACTGGGCTTAGGGAGGCAGCGTTGTTCGAGCAGTAGGGGTACGCAGGGCACAGGAGAGGGTCTACTCCGGCAGGGTAGCGGTCCGCCTGTGGTCTACCAGAAGCCACAGCGAGGAGCGTGCAAGTTACTAAGAATATCTGCAACACAAAAACAAAAGGGTTCAACTGCTGCTACATCGGGGCTAACAATGAGTATTGGTTACAAAAACTTGTCTTTCCAGATTCCATTTAACTGATTTTGATCTCTTAGTATCCTACAGTACCATAAAAAAGGCAGAAATTCAATTCAAGCAATTACATGAAAGTAATAAATTTTCATATAAATACTTATATTCCATAATACATTTTGAATGAACATTGAATACATTATAATTTTTTTAAAAAATACAGAAAACTTGCACTAATTTCGTGATCAAATTGTAATGTTGTCGTCGCCTTGTAATCAAGGATACCGGGTGTGCTTCGGTTTCCCTTTTAAACTGTAGGTCCAGTCCCGATTAGTCTTATCTGTGCATAACGTGGACTTAAAAACAAACTCAAAAATCAAATTGTAATTATATTTTTATACCTGCAGTTATAATTTACTTCTTAATTTTATTTTTCATTATGCTTCTTTCTTTAATGTGTAAAAACTATAGTATGGCAGAATAGAGAATCAAAAACTTAAAATAGATATTTCATGGAGTGAACTCTTCGTTCATCATGGATAAAATAATTCAATTATTTCAATTTCAAATAAATATTACTAATATTTCGGGTGAAACAAACCATAAGCAAATGAACCAAACAGTAACTGACAAGTTGGAACAGACAGCTAACTAATAACTCTATCTTGTTATTAATAGCTCACGCATTGAATAAGAAAAAGTTATTAATCATTTAGTGAACGAAACAGGATATTCAATCGCATGCATAAGAGAGACTAAAAATTCATACAAGAAAAGCAGGGGGGGGCGAGAAAGAGAGAGAGAGAGAGAGAGAGAGAGAGAGAGAGAAGTGGCTACTCACCACTTTCAACATGGCTCTACGTCACAACATCAAAGCAAGCGACAGACCGTAGACACTTTATATACAACGCGTTGACCCTGACTTTTAAAGGCTCGAAGACTTGGCACCGTTATCCGTGTGCAGAACACGCAAACAACAGGAGACGACTTGAGGAGCTGGTGTGATTGAGAATTGCACAAGTCAAACCGACACGCCTTCCCGCTTTTTAACGGGCGAAGAAAAGGCGCCATTACATGCAAATCTTTCCTTATTAAGCTGTTGTTTTCCAGCGGTGAGGCGTGTTAGAGTTTGAAACTCTTGAACCTGCCGACCTCCGTGGCGCAGTGGTTAACACAGAGCGTTACGACTTCAGGGATTCCGGGTTCGAATCCCGGCCTGGGCATGGGTGTTCTTTGAAGTGTCCCTTTGTCAATTTCATCATTCATCTTCATCGTCGGGATTAGTCAAAAGTGGTATAAAAGTGATGTTAAATAACAAAAATTAAAATCAAATCAAAACTTCTGCACATGTAGGATCCGCAACATGGTACACCCAACGGAAAAATAAACATTAGGCGAATTGTCCACCATTATTTTCATTCGATCTGTATTACACAATGTGATGATAATGAGTTGAAGTAATGACGTCTGAACACCTGTTCAAGCGGCTCCGGCGCCCACCCAGCGTCGCATAAAGTGGGTACCTGGGGGGTATAGGCGGCAAGGGGCGTGGTGCTGATCACATCACCACCACTTTCGGCCGTGATCAAGAAAGTGTGGTGCCCTAACTCCACACCCCCTATACGCCATCATGGCGTGGTGCAAAACACAGGGGAGCACTTTTTTTATTTTACTTTTTTTAGTAATGACGTCAATGCCTGCTTCGAACCAACACAGTTTCATTCCTTAAATCAACATAGAATGTAGAATAAAAAAAGTAATGAAAATAACATTATCTTTGGCGTTGACTGTACGAACCAAGTGCCACAAGTCGTATGGTCCCAATCTAATCCTTATCTTCCAGAGAGTTCGGCGGAACAAAATAACCCTCGATTGTGCAAGAAATGATAAACAATAATATTTTAATTGTCTAATTTTAGTACTTGGTAAGTCTTTCGGGGGTTCGGACACCTTGCACCCCCTAAATACGCCCTTGTTCACTTGGTCCACACAGACAGACATATTTCCTCCTAGCTAAACAAGGAACTCAAGCGGAACAGTAATGCCGAGGCTAAGATAAGCTTAACATGGTCTGAGGGAGGAAAGGACATGTCTGCACAGACAGTAGCACTCGGGAACTCAATTGGCAGTTTGGTCATGGACGTACGCTTGTTCCTCCTCGCCGCCTTCAGAAATCCATGTATTTTATTAGCTTGACCAGGTAAATTTGAAACTAGTCATGAAATATGGATCAAGAAGACGATTCGGGTATCCTTGAATCATTCCAAGATAGCTTCATTGAAACAGATACAAGCTTCTGTAGCGAGTTTTATCGTTTACGTGCACGAGATAACGTTCATACTGCAGGTGACGTGGAAAGCAGGGCTGGCGACTTTTAAAGCATTGGGTTCATGTGTAAAATGGTTACCATGCTTATTTCCGAATGTTTAGAGACCAAAAGTGAATGTTATTTGAAGTTTGTAATTTTGGTTCTAAAACCAACATTGCTCGTTGCTTTTGAATGGATATTTCCGTGCACTTCACTTTCCAAGCCTAGAATTATTTTCGTTTCGGTCTTCTTCTTGTCCCTTACCCCTTCCTTCAGCAGGTCTCCTTTCGCTATTTTACACTTTTCTTGTCCACCTTTTTTCATTTGTTCTTCTTCCATCACCCTTTTCCTTACTTATCTTCATTTATTGCTATTTCTCTGTCTCTGCCGTACCCTTCCCCCTCTTTTATCTTCATTTATTCTTCCAACTATTATATTTCCTATTTTCATTCCTATTTTTCGCTATTTCTTTATTCTTTCCT
Source organism: Lepisma saccharinum (assembly GCF_977018435.1). NCBI lineage: Eukaryota > Metazoa > Arthropoda > Insecta > Zygentoma > Lepismatidae > Lepisma > Lepisma saccharinum. The sequence continues at coordinate 28,980,027 of NC_139249.1, read as the reverse complement.
CTCCATGTCTCTTATTTTATTTCCTTATTCATTATTGTCCTGGGCCAGATTTATGGAGGTATTTTCATCTGCCCAAAATGAGACATTTGAAATGTGCTAAAATATATGACTAACCATCTGACAAAAATTGGCTTGAAAGTTTTAACTGAAATTGCATATAAGAGGGGGGAGGTTCTGATGTGAATAGTACCGTACCTGTCCTAGTGTACCATGAGTATGAAAGTCCAACACATACGATCCTATAGTATCTTATGTCATATATTTCAATTTGAAGTGCTAATGCAATTTCATCCTAGACCTACTTGTGGCTGGACTGATATGGTGCTTTTGTTGTGCCGAAACGTATTCGCATTCTCAGTAATTGCTCCAAATTTGTCCTGTTCCTGTCGCTCTGAAGAAAAACAATGAAAAGTGTGTTAGGTTCATTTCAGCCAGTGGCGTATCTTGGATTTTCATAAAGGGCATGCTGTACACACATTTTTTAAAACATATAGTCTATATATTATGAAATGGGGGATACGTATTCAATAGTTGACGATTTGCACATTAACATTACTAAATATTACATAACGTATAAAGTAATGAAATATGGATAATAAAGTTCAAAACTCACCAGGTTTGATGTCTGACGTGGAAGTCTTCATAAAATTATAAAATTACTTGATATTTATAAACAGTTTATATTTATATTGGAGGTTCACAATTTAGGTTTGTTTGTCTTATGCAAATAACATTATAGTAGAGGCCTAAATTACAATCAGATATTCAGGAACAAAAGACCAGACTTATTTAAAATAATTTAAATGTAAATTCTGCTCTTGTGTTTTGAGTGGTAAATTCCCGTATAACATCTTCGTAAAATGAGGGCAATGCTTTAATTTTCAGAAGCAGCTCTTTTTCAATGGATAATATACCAAGCGCACTTAATCTTCCTTGCGATTGGGTTGCTCTAATATAATTATTAATTCTTCTTAATGCTGAAAAAGATCGTTACACTGATGCAGTTGAAGCTGGTATTGACAAAATGAGTGTAGCCAACTTGTAAGTTTTACTCATAATGTTATGAATATTGTTCGTCTTCATATATGGTACTAGTGCATGTAGAGGTTTATTTTCAAACTTGGTGGAAGAATAGAGAGCAATCAACTCATTCTTTAATTTGATTTGATTTTAAAATTGGGGGTGCGTCAGCACTTAGGCTATTTTGCATCCGTCACATTATACGGGGTCCAGCCCCTTACAGTTACAAATAACAACTCTAAGGTTGCATAACTAAAATCATAAAATTTTATGAGTCTGTAAAGAGGCACTCAGCACACATGGACAAAAACAGGACAACACACACAAAATTATACTGGCCATAATGCCAGTCGCCAGAGCCTCGTTCGTGTGCAAAATGCAGTCCAGGGTATACTACATGGAAGTGAGGTTGACAGTTGGGTGTACTACGTGGAAAATCATCCCTTACACCTCAACTCATTCTGTAGCTTTACAAAGTCAAATAATAATAATAATAATAATAATAATAATCCTGTATCACACCCTGTTTCATTTTCCGTCATTTTTTAAAAAATATTTCGGGAAAATACTGCACTAAGCCATGTGGAACTTTAAAAAGAGGCTCAGAAATAAAAATAAACCAAACTTTAAACTAAATATGCATTGCACTGAACCTCCAAGGAAAAAATCAATCGCTGCCACCTCTTTGTTCAACGAAACAACAAGCACACTCTTCTCTGTAGCTGTCACCTCACAGCATGCAGCCAACGCGATATTCACGCATTGTGAAGGGGAAGAAGCGGAAAGGGGAGTGAAGAAGCACGGGAGCAGCGCTTGCCCACGTTAAAATCTTCCTTCGCTGATGCGGTACATCGGACAGCTTGCTCTGCGACGACATTAATGAGCATTTCTACATTCTAATTTATTCATATAGGAGAAGTATTTACTTTACACGAGAGCGCTCAACTAAGCTTATATTACATTTCTTGGATCTGAAGTGAAAGAAAGTAATAATTCTTTTCCCACAATTGACGCATGCGCCCAGAATACGCCTCTGATTTCAGCCGCTTTGTTTCTTTCAGCCAACCGACATAATGACGATAATCGAATTCGAATGCGTAGGGCCTACAGGCAAAATAAGAATATTCAAGACTCAAATCTCTAAACCTGACTTCGGGCGAACAACGTTAACGAAAGTTTTCTTTTCCCCCTTAAAGATCTTTACATACGCAGTGATAAGCTGCATATGCTGCATAACTTATAGAGTAGCATGCGGACTTAGTTTCTGGTTCTGTTACGTTACAAAAGTAGTCAGAACAAACCTGGAATGTGCCTTTAGTTTCACTAGACCTCATATTAATGTTTCGAATATATTTGCCGTAATATGTTTTTTAACTGATGGCGAAAACATATTTTTGCCCCAATTGTGGGGTAAAGGTTAGCATGTAGGAGGGAATTTAAAGAAAACAATGTTAGGCTGAAAAATTGGATAAAAATTTGTATGGGAAGTATCTGTAATGTAACTAATTAAAAATTAAGTAGAAATGTATGTGAAATATTACATTCTTAAAAGGTGAACCTGTGATGATATCAAACGCTTGGTCTCCTCTACTTCTCTTGTGAGGCATCTACGTTTTTGGGGGGCAGGGGTGCCCTCAGGGTGAGATTATGGCGCAGGCTGCACCATCGAGATTTTTTGGGGGAATTTTTTCCTTCAAATAATGGAAAATTCAACATTTATATATTTTTCCAAAATATATGTAACAGTTTTACACCTTAAATGCACCATATTTAATCCATTAGAATGAAGAAAAGAAAGTGTTTAAGGGCATTATCGAGGGTGTGTGTGAGAAATATCCAACTCTTACATACGTATTAGACCTTCATCGACACGTGGGTTCTGGGGGGGATATTCTGAATTAAACGTTGGAGGGGGGGACAGTATCCGACTCTAGGTCTTGGATTATGGCGGGTATTTTAGTTAAAGGGGGATTGAGCATTAAATTGAGGGGGATCCAAATCTAGTGTATTACTATTGTCTTAGACTGTTGCAAAAATTCTGTTTAATTTTTGGGATGAGGCAATGTCCACTGTTCAAAATCAACAGTAAGTCTAAAATTGTCATGGAAATGTTGGTGGTAGGATTGAGTATTAAATTTAAGGGGAGAGATATGAAGCTCTTGATAAAGTGTTAAATCTTAGATGAAGGGATTTCTGTAGAAGGGTGGGGGGGGGGAGTTCGAACATTATATTGTGGCGACAAACGAGTAAATAGAGGAGCTGGGAAAGAGTAAATATCTCGGGATCCTAAGAAAGTATTGACACCCCATTAAATTAATATTCTTGAAAGCCTGGATAGGAATGAATGTAAAAATTTTCTTGATCGCTTCGCTCGCAATAATGTGTTACAAGAATGTGTGTTTGGCGCTTTACTGAGGTGAATGTGAAGTTTTATACTATAACTGTATTACAATACATAAGCAATATTCTCGATATTCATTAATAACTTAAAATGTAATGCTTAGTGTTGGTATACTGCATAAATTAAAGTTGGTGCTTCATTTGTTACAAAACGCTAACACACGTTGTCGTAATTAAATACTTTTGTAGGGATTACGATATAGTTTGAGTGCGCGAATGATATGATTTGGGGGAGAAAGATGACATATTTTTTTTTGGGGGGGGAGTGCGCCATTGGCCTTGGCATATTGATCCTTCACGGAATCGGCAAAAATGCTGCACGACAGTGGTGCGGAGTCTAAGCATGCTGGAAATTATTGAAAATTCAAGCTTTATTTTTATTTTTATTTAAACAAATTATGTAAGAAACGCCGTATTATTTTTATTACATAATATCTATTTTTATATTATGATGTAATTATTGAATATTTTAAAGCAATTTTTTTTTGTAAATTCATTCATAAAATTGAAGAAGATTATTTACATAACAATATTCATCAATATTTGAAAACAATTTAATTATTGCTATTTTCAAATATCGGTATCGTTTTTGGTCCTAGAAAAAGTTTGAACAGGTGCAGATAGAGTTTGCACAGCGAACCTCTGCTCCACAATAACGCTTTTTCGTTACTAGCAGCAGCTATTATGGAATTAAATGGAAACATCTAATGCATCATGACACACACCACAAGTGCATTACTCAAAACATGTAGTCAAGGATTAACTGAAGGTAATTCATTGCTTGTTATGAAACAATGTTTGCCAAAAATTAAAATATTTAATTAGAATGATGGTAAATCTAACTTGCCTCATGGCTTCAACTTCTTTGTTATGGATTATTGTATAAGTACAGTGGGATCCATGAGTATTACCGTGCAAATTGTCAATCACCATGTTCGTGCACTTTATTTGACCTCAATAAGAGCTTCAGGAATTAAAAGAAAACTCAAAACAAGCCGTTGACAACTTCTGCACCAGCATACATAAAAATCCATCGCTTAAAAACACATAGGATGTAAGATAAAAATTAACGAAAATAGTCATGGACAATTTGCATGGTAATACTCATGGATCCCACTGTACGTCTGACCACTTTCCTCCTTGCACGCTGACTCACTTTTGCCAGCCTAACTTTCAAGAGAACACGGATAATTACACTGAGAACTTCTAAGTGTTAACGACCTTCCAATCGAAGCCCATTCAAATTGTACAATTGGAATAAAAACAGAAACACACTGTGCTGTTTACCATAAGTTTATGCAAAAACGCAGATAATTTACATTAAAAATACATTTTAAAGTTCTTTATACAAAAAATTGACATGCCAGTAGTACAATCATCATATTCTCTGCCTTGAAATTAAGTTGCGGTACCAAAAAATTATTGCTAAGTAATAAAAATAAACCTATTACAGTCTCTAAGTGGAGGAAAATTGATTTGCTCGGTTCGGGCAACGAATTTAGAAATGCAGAGCGGAGGGTAAATCCCAGACGGGAGAAAATTCAATATTTGGTATTCAATCAAATGTTTAGAGCTAAGTTTGCGTAAATACGAATATGCACGCTTTTGCAGAAATGACAATGACTGCAGAAATATTTCACTACGTGTAATATCTGCGTTTTCATCAAATCTCTTGTTAGTATCCGGACGCCATAAACATCAAAGTTTGCGCGTCAAAGGAAGAAGTCACTTTAACGCACTGATGAACAGATACCAACAAGAATTCCGATAAGAAGAATGAAAACAACTTCCACCAACGTGAAACAAGAAATCTAACAACCTTTATTGCAGGAGAACTTTTGCACGGCTGTCGGCCAAGTTTCACCCGGAAGAACAAAAGTAATCGATGCTTATAGCTTTCCCCCCCTGCTAAACGCTTTCGAAGAAATTGCAGTAATTGCCATATGTAGCGAATTCCATCAGTATTTTTATAATTGGAAAGCAATTCGGCGCTTCATGGTATAAAAACCCCACCCATATTTTCAGAAGGCATCAGTTTCTTGAGGGTTATCACCAGTCGTACTCTACTATCTCACAAGCAACATGTTGAAGTTGGTAAGTTGATATTCTAGTTTCAGCTATTGGTAGCTCTGTTTGATAATTTGGATTCAGGCCAGTTCCTAAATGTGGATGTATAGAACTAACCGGTATTTTTAATTCACTCGTAAATATGACTTTACAGTGTCCAATCTTGCGTTCAAATCTCTCGTAGGCGTTTTGATATTTCTTGTTGCCATACCAAGGAACATTCATTACTCAACTTTATATGAAATGTTTTCGCAGAGTAGTGTGATAAAACTGTACATTATTGTCAAAAGAATTTGAACATTACAATCTTAAGATACAGCCACCATAAAAATTACATACACAAGAGTCTGGACGAACATTTTGGAAAGTTACTGCAGCATTATGCTGCGCTTGATTTTTCTTACTGTTTTATTGTTTTTTCTGGAATTTTTGGTTGTAGCTTGTGAATGAGAACTTCCTTGCAAAGTTAGGTTTCTCCATTACTTGTTATGTGTAATAATAGACATGAAAAGCATATGGATTTATGATGCTTCACTCGAAAGAAAGAAAGAGAAACACATTTATCACATTGTGATTATTAAACTTCATACGCAACCCTGCTGTCAACTTTTCATTAAGGTAGCATGGAATCTTGAATGCAGTTTCAGTAGGTAATTCGAACTGAGAATAACATTGCAAACTTGAAGATAAGCGTCGTTAAGAATTTTATTTTGATGTTACTTGCTACATAGATCACCGAACTGTTCAAACTACGATATGGCATTTCCATATATCATGTCTCACTTACTTGAGTCACACAGAACTGTAGCAAACTGACTCTCTATTTCATCCATACTGTCATACAGAGGGCAATTTATAAAGAATATCGGGAGTTCATGTGTCGTTAGAAAGAAGCCTTTTAAATCTCTAGTACTTGCAAAGATGGCCAATATTGGAAGTGCTACAAATAATGACATAACAAAAATAAGAGTGAAAATATCTAAGTCAAACTCTTTCAATGAAGCGTGATCAGGAAAGCTACATCAGTAGGTGGCAACTGGCAAGTGAGGACAATTTCCTCTCTTCAAGTTAAGAGAAAATAATTAATGTACCAAAAACGATGGTATCTCTGATAAGTGGTAACGTAAAAGGAAAATATTATTTCATATTTGTAGAAAATGGAAAGCCTCTACATAATTTTAATTGCATTTTTAAAACTTGTGTGGAAAACCACAAATATTTACCCTTCCAAAAGAAAAAGTGTTGAATCTTATGACAAAGGTGAGAGTGGTCACCATTAGGCTAACCACGAACTAAAACATACTAACAATTGATTTCAACATTAGTTTCAACATCATTAGGCCGCAGAAGTACTTTTGTAAGATAGTTTTCCATTTATTTTCAATTGCAAACATCGCATTCATGGCATTCTTGACCTTTCGATCTGGTATGGTGGAGGGGTCACTTTAGCAGCAAAACGATCATAAATTGTACCTTTATGAAAAAATAGGGAAACATTTGAGGCGATGTTGGGAGTGTGTGACATTGTAAGGGAGAGTTTGGATTTCTGCCATTCAGAACTCGGATGTTGTAGCGTGTAAAATGTTTGATATTCTTAATTATTACGTTCTGCAACAAAATAATCTCTTGCTTAGATTCCTACATATGATTTTTGCCAACATAATTTCCTCTGTTTCCTTCCAGGTATTTTGTGTTGCTCTTTTCGGCATGACTCTTGCCGTACCCCCAGCACAGTACCCAGCTGGTGTCAGCCCTCATGAATGCCCCAACTACCCCTTCTGTGGAAACGCTCCCTCAGCGGTTGGTGGTCAGGGAACCTACTACGGCAATGGAGTCGGACTGGGCGGGATCGGCGGAGGACAAGGAGGCTATTACGGCGGTCAAGGTTCAGGCCAGGGTGGCCAAGGCACCTACAGCTACAACAACCTGGGTGGTGGTGTTGCTGGACAGGGTGGTCTAGCTGGAGGCGCCGGTGTAGGACTGTCTGGTGCAGGATACGCCGGACATGGTAATGCCAACTACAACAGTCTGCACGGAGCTCTGACAAGATACCCTGCTGGCATCAACCCTGCTGCTTGCCCTAACTACCCCTTGTGCTAATTTATTTCCTCATATTTCTGTCTTTTAGCTTTAAGAATTTACCACCAAGAATACTCATGCTTTATCTATCTACTCAGCATCTGAACACAAATCTAAGAGAACATTGTAATCTTAGTTACATATGGAATATATGCAAAACTGCTCCGTCGTATTTCAACTCTTGCATTGCAATTTATACACGTCTGTGAATCAAGCATAACTGTGATCCGTGCCAAATGGCAATTTGCTGCTAGTCAGTGTAGAAATCTTAGATAGCAGTGCAATTTGGTACAGTACTTCAGGTTTCTTTGTATGTTTTCGAAAGGAATGTAAATAAACTATTTACGAAACTCTATTGGTTACGTTTTTTATTATTACATGAAATGGTTTCTAAGTTCCAATGATATCTTATGTGCTACACTAATTACCAGAATTGCCTCTTCTGTAAACGGAACGGGTGAAGACAGGCACATTGTACGGCAACGCAAATAAATTGGAATATACAAAAAAATTCAAACTGAAAATATTGCGATGTCAGTTCATTTTTATATATTTCTTGCCGTACATAACATGAATCAAAGAACGAACATTTTTTAATATGCCTGAATTTCTTGTATTGTCATGGAAAAGTCAGAATCAATTAAATTGAAACAAGGAAAATAAGATTTTACATTTGTAAGAGGTTAAGATTTTTAAAATGTTTGTTACTTCAAATAATGTGTAAGTTGTCACAGACAATTATAGTTAGACTGATACAGTTGTAGTTGGAACTTTTATGTATGTTTATAAATACGTCAAAATCTGTTCGTGTTGACGTCACTTTCTCATGTCAGCCGAGGAAGTGAACCCACCTGAATGTTCCTCACCTGACGACAGTCGGTGTTTGAAAAAACAGGTGAAGGTGAAGAATCAACAAGAACTTGGTAACAGTTAATGGATTGCCGGAATAATGTAATTGGTAACTATTTTAGTTTCATTCTGGCTATACTCGAAATAATAATTAAGTACAGAAACTTTCGTGTATTTATGTTTGTCTCGTCCAACGTTAATTCTATATTAAGAAAGTGTCTTTAGTGATTGTGATGTGATTTAATATGATATAGAATTGTTCCTCTTCAGGCAGAAACGTAATCAAATCTGTGCCTTGCTTGTAAGTACACATACGATAGAAAATATAAGTGCTTATAAAAACTACGTTTAACTTTGAATACTGTGTTGTGTTTCTTTTCTACTCAGCAAGCCCTGATGATTTGCAGATTCTCATGTTCCCGACTAAAGGAGTAGCGGACTAACTTTGTGATGACTGGTGTACAACCGGGTGACGTTGCAAAGTTCTTCAAATGTTTCGTACAATTGGTACTTAATGAACATGTAGAACTTGAGGAACGAATTTGTGCTTGGACTTCAGTTTGACAGAAGAAAATGACTCGAAATATTCTGAACAAAATGACTACTTCTTTCAACATAACAAGAAAGAACATGGAGGCAAGTCGATATTCCTGATATTCATCGTCAATAGCATTCAAACCGTAATAACCAAATTCGCATCGGTTTTCGTTTCATCATTGATTGATTGACTTGATTACATTTACTTCAGATTTCTGTCACTTTTGGCTAAATCGCGAATATGAGGAAGAGTTGTGATAAGATGAAAGGACAATCATAAACACAAACACAGTGAGTTGTGAGTTGTAGTGGATGGACGTGCTTGAATAGAGCTCCGCGCTTTCACCCCTCAGCTAGCCTGGCATTCTATTCTCCACCGCTGTACGTTGCCACATCTTCCGCCAGGTCAATAGCTTCACCGTGTGGATCTTCGGGGTTGTTATCATGTCCAAGCCTACACTATCAGTTGTTTCGACCAAAGTTGAAGAAATAGGCAAAACCATGGAAGCATTCCAGCAACGACTTGATGAGTTGCTAGACAACCATGGATCGGTGCAAGAAGATGCTGACCTCCGCAAGTCACTCCTGAACCTCAGAGAGGAGTTTGTGCAATTTAAGAGATCGACGAGCGACTCCATGACAGAGCTGCGGCGCGACCTAGAGAGCATGAACAAGCAGATACGCACGAACACCATTGAAATAGATGACCTAGCGCAGTACTCTAGGAGGAACTGCATTTTGCTGCATGGGGTCCCCGAAACCACCAACGAAGACGTGGACAGCATCGTGCTCCAGACTTTACAAAATAAGCTTCAGTTGCAGCACATCAAGCTCGAGCACGTTGACCGGTGCCACAGGCTTGGCCCTCCGAAAAGATCGTCTGCGGAAGTTTTGAGATCGGGAAAACGCCCCATCATAGTGAAATTTGTAAGCTACCGCTCCAGGAACGAGGTGTGGAAATCAAAGAAGATGCTAAAGAACTCGTCCCTATTAATTACAGAGTCGCTAACTCCCTACAGACAGAGGGTTTTGCGAGTGGCAAAGGATCGCGTAGGGACACGCAATGCCTGGAGCCAAGACGGGCGCATTTTCGTATTTCACGGAGGTCGTCGCTACCTTATATCTTCCCCCGAGGATCTTGACGTTCTCCCTTGAGATGGGGTGCAACGCGAACTGAGTACGAAGTGTAATGAAGAGCATATGTGACTTTTGTCGTTATGATACGCTGTGTATGAATAATTGTGTGTGTGATGTGTTCAAATCATGTGTGTTTAGTGTGAGTTTTTTGTCCGGGTTCTTGTTTATGTTATCGTTTTTTAATGTGAGTGTGTGTGTGTCATTCCCTGATGCTTTCCTCCATGCTATTCTGCTTGACAGGGTAAGTAATAATTCTAAATTTAATTTTGGTATGCTAATGTTTCTTCTCCCATCTTGTTTCTGTTCGTTAAACCTCAATTCTAAAAATGGCTAATCTGGCAACAACGCATCTCGGTGACAGTGGACGAAATTCTGAAGAGGGTCGTCGCTCTGCTAATTGCCCTGGCACTCCGCCCCCCGCGGTCAGCACAGCCGAAATTCTCGGAAATGAGCTGAAGACTTGTCCGAACTCACTGTTGGTGTCACACGTGAATGCACAGAGCATCGAAGCGCACCTCGATAGCTTCAAAGCTATTTTCTCCCCCCTGAATCTCCACTGCATTCTTGTATCGGAGACATGGCTTAATCCCCTCACACCCTCCAGCATGGTCTCCTTCCGAGGCTACAACGTCTTCCGAAACGACAGGTTGGGGAAACGAGGTGGCGGGGTGATGGCACTGATAAGGGAAGATATTACCGCGGTGGTTGTGGCTAAATCTGACGGTAACTACGCACGAATGACAGAATATCTTTTCCTGGAACTTACCATCAACAAACAGAAGCTACTTCTAGCTGTTGCGTACCGTCCACCTGGAACGTGCTTTGTAAATTGTGAGGAGGAACTGGCTAAACTCATTCCCATGTACTCGCATGTATTATTACTTGGGGATCTGAACTTTCATTTAGAAACTGACAAACCCGAAGTAAATAAATTCCGCGCTGCTATCTCTTCTTACAATCTAAATATTTTGAAGCTCGATCCTACCTTCCACACGGCTACGTCGCATTCTTGGCTAGATGTCATCTTAACAGGAGACTGCTCTCGAATCACCAAACATGGACAAACGAGCGCCTGCGGTCTCTCGTTCCACGATCTTATTTACGTTGCTTACTCGCTCAATGTTCCGAAATCCAAGCCAAACATAATTGAATACCGCGATTTAAAGAAAATTAACCCCGCTTCACTAAACGAAGATGCTACAAGAACCCCATGGAATTCAATAAACAGCTTCACTGATATTAACGATAAGCTTAATGAATTAAATAGTCTAATCTTACACCTTTTCGACAAACATGCTCCACTCAAGAAAAAACGCGTCACGCGGCCTGCTTCCCCCTGGATGACCGACAGCATTCTCGCACTTATGGCGGAGCGTGATTCGGCTCACCGCAGGTTTAAATCTGACAAGCGCCTCAAATCTCCAAATACTTTAAACAGTTTTAATAACTACCGCGTGTTGAGAAATCGATGTAATCAGGCCGTGCGCAACGCAAAGAGAAGGCTCTCTTACGAATTATTAAATATGCAAGGCAACCCCCGAATGTTGTGGAATAACTTAAGAAATCTAGGGCTAGGAGAGAAACGTAACGTAGATCCTACTCGTGTTTCGTCCCTTGATGAATTAAATACACATTTCTCTCTCTCTAATTCAATGAATAACGATGCTAAAAATGTTACTATTAGAGCTATAGCAAACCACAAAACAGAAATGATAGAGTTCAATTTTAACCCAGTCTATGAGTTCCAAGTTGCAACTGCAATCGGTCGGATCAAATCTGGTTCTGAAGGAGCCGACAACCTCCCATTGCGACTAATAAAGCTGATTTTACCTCATGTATTGCCATACATCACTGACATTTTTAATCTTTCTCTGCGCTCTGGTATTTTTCCAGATAAGTGGAAAATAGCACACGTTCTTCCTCTCGCCAAGACTGACCCCGCCACTTCCATTGACAATTTCCGACCTATCAGTATTCTTCCCGCGCTATCGAAAGCATTAGAATACATTGCTCACGACCAAATCAGCCGACATACAAATGAAGTTCTGGCTCCGTTTCAGTCGGGATTTAGACCTAATCACGGCACTAGCACCGCCATGACTCACATAACCGACGACGTCAGACAAGCTATGGACTGCAGACAGGCGACAGTTTTAGTTTTATTGGACTACACGAAAGCTTTCCAGTCACTCGACCATGATATTCTCATTTCCAAGCTAAAATCATTTTTTAATTTCACCACCTCTGCAACCGACTGGGTCAAATCCTACTTAACTGGACGTAAACAAAGGGTGGTTTATGATGGCAAGTGCTCGGCGCTATCTGAGATTACTTGTGGCGTTCCGCAAGGAAGTGTACTCGGCCCTTTATTATTTTCTTTATACATTAATGACCTACCAAATATCTTGAAACACTGCCGTTATCACCTGTATGCCGATGACCTCCAGTTGTACTATTCTGCACCCCCAGTAATGTTAAACGATGGTATTTCCAAGGTTAATGAAGATATAGAGAGGATTGTTAACTGGTCGCTAGACAATGGCATGTATATTAACCCTAATAAAACACAAGCAATTTTGATTGCTTCCGATAAACTGAAACGTTACGTAGATCTTAACATTCTGCCTTCCATTCTTGTAGATTCGACTCACATTCCATTTAACCAAACTGTTAAAGATCTGGGAATTGTATTAGACGGAAATTTATCATGGTCACATCACACAAGTTCGGCGTGTAGAAAAGCTTTCGCATCTCTGTATTCTATAAGACGCATGGGCAAGTTCCTCCCCACCTCTATCAAGGCCAAACTATGTCAGTCCCTAGTTTTATGCCATTTAGATTATTGTGACGTAGCGTATTCCGGCTTAACAGGTGAGTCAGCTAGACGTCTGCAGAGTGTTCAAAATGCCTGCGTACGATACATTTTTAATTTAAAATATTGGGACCACCTATCACCTTATTTTCTCAAATTGGGGTGGCTACGTATGCAAGAAAGACGAACGCTGCACACTCTGATTTTACTTTACAAAGTTCTCAACCTCAAGTCACCTTCCTATCTCCTCTCTCGCTTCCAATTTCTTCACGAATTTCACGATCGCGACACCAGATCACGCAGCTCCTCAGTTCTCTCTATCCCTGTCCACAGATCAAACTTCTTCTCCAACTCTTTCTCCGTATCGGCTGTAAGACTATGGAATCAGCTGCCAGAAAGCACTAGAGCAGTAAGCTCCGTCGGTTCCTTTAGCAGACGTGTTCGCCACTCTCTTCAGAGTAGTTGTTAGATCTTCCCCTGTCAAGCAGACTAAAAAGCATGTGCAAGTGAACGAATTCTTAAAATACCTTGCAGTTACTTAAATACAATTTCAAATTTTGCATTCTTTCATTCCATATTTAGTTTTTTGTGTATTATATATTTTGTATTTTGTGTGTTATATTCAGGGCTTTAAGACTTGTGTGTATGAGTATAATGTGTGTGTGTGGACCTATGTGAAATGACTTAGTGTACTTTGTGTATAATATAATAATGTATAATTTTAAATGTATGGTTGAGTGGAAGAAAAGGCATTGTACGGCCTTAACTCCGCCATTTAAAACAAGGCATTAATAAATAAATAAATAAATAAACATGGACAACACACAAAAACAATCTCACAGAGGATTATACTGGCTGTGGATTCATTCAGACACCAGAGCTTCGTTAGCCTGCAAATGCGATTTTGGTTTCATACAAAGACTCATACTGACATTATTTTTCAATACTTGACGTCTTGATGTTAATGCATATTCTATTACTTTCTTGATGAGATAGAATCGTGGCACATCCTGAAGATATCAAGTCACTCACTATATAGAATTGTATTAATATATTATTAATACCAGAGCACAGATTTTGATGACCTAAAAATATCTGAAAAATGATCTATAAAATGACCTAATAAAAATGACTTCTTTCTGTACCGTCAGAAGTGAAATTTCAAGGTGTATGTGAATTTTAAGTATAAAAATCTGTAAAAATCTTAACTTATTCAAAATTATTGCAGTAGGTAATGTCGAGGGGCATGTTGCTTTGTTCCTACAATCACGTGAGGATAGAGTTTTTGTTTTCATTGTTGCAGACATCAAGGCGATAAATGTCAGTTCCTGGCTAAAAATGAGTGAGTGAAACGTAATGCAATTACATTACTTTTTTTTGTAATTACGCCAAAACAAAAGACCAGAAAAAGAAGTAAAACGCGAGAAATGACCGAAAATGACGTGAAACTTGAAATAACGACAGAAAAATGACGTAAAACTTGAAAAAATGGTCTAAAACTTAAAAAATAGAAGTTATGACGAAAAATGCACAATAAAATTCACGTTTTTATGATCAGATGTTCATATTCAGGATTATAATACTTAAGGGCAATGCATACTATATAAGGAAAAAAAGATGATATGTAATCAAAATCCGAGCCCTGATTATTACTATTGTCTTTTGCATTTGTAGTTATACATTTTTGTATCGCTCTAATTTTTGTGTATTTCTTACAGGTGCATGTATATGTATTATTTTACATGTAGCTTACTGCTCCATACGCAGTTTATCATTATGTAGCATTACATTGACAAGAGTTAGTTGGCAGAGCAGCCCTTGTATATCGTAATCAAGAGCACAAAATGTAAATTACTCTACATTAATTCCAAGTTTTTCGTCTAGTGCAACAAACAAGTGTGTCTTGCCAACAATAAGCTACTCTGAAGTATTGCTGTTTGTGATAGGACATTTATTCTAGGCTGCTAACACTAAGAATCAAGAAATTTGTCCCCACACATAACACATGCCTTTCTATGTGCCTATATAATCTGACGCGATCCAACCCTCGAACATCAATTATAGATTTAAATGCAAATTCAGTTTCACTTGGCAACCGTTTCAAAGGTTGTCAGATATAGTTCTAGTTTTTGAAGTCTAATCTATTAAGTATGTATCTGCTATCAGATCCAAATACACTTGACATGCATAAAAAAAATTGCATCTCTATTAGTATTAGCGCAATTAATTTGTTTCTCGAGTTATTTTAACACTCACTTCCACCACTCAGTCGTGCCTGGTATCCACTTATCTGCTTCACGTAATACTTTATATAAAGAAATAAATTTAATATTTCTTGCCGAATAAAAGTTTTACTCAAAACAGATAACATTTTCCCTGTCTTTTCACTATTTGGGGTCTGTTCACATGTTGGCGCATTTGCACCTCCATGAAAATGCAGACGTCTCATTGTGTTAAAAAATTCGAACGATTTCTGTTTTTTGTCGAAAGCATATTAGTGTATTTTCATGTCGTAAAAATACCAAATGTTTGCTAAATTTATCATACCGTTAGGAGCAAAATTTACAGAACAGAAAATTGAGCAGAAATAGAGCACAACGTAAAAGACAATTATGTACAGTGGGATTCATGAGTATTACCGTAGAAATCGTCCATGACTATATTCATCAATTTTTCTCTTACTTCCTATGAGTTTTTAAGCAATAGATCTTTATGTATGCTGGTGCAGAAGTTGTCAACAGCTTGTTTTGAGTTTTCTTTTAATTCTTGAAGCTCTTATTGGGTCAAATTAAGTGCACGAATATGGTGATGAACAATTTTCACGATAATACTCATGGATCCCACTGTACGAGGGGTTTCAAATCGTCACCCATAGCGTTACGAATGAGCAAATTTGCCGCCCCAAATTCGTGCGCTTAATTCTGACCCTAATAAACGTCTGGCCTTAAATATTGTCATACAAAAAGGAAAGCAATACATTATGCTTTACTGATTTACAAAATCTTGTTATTCGGTGCGTGGATAAACAGAAATAATATAATTCTAGATGTGAGTTTTCACATGTAGAATGAGATGCATAAGTATTACGAAGTAAATTGTCCACCATCATGTTTATTGTATTTTTTTTTTACACAATGAGAGTTTATCCGTAAGCTGCTGCCAATCTCTGAACTATCCATAGAATACAAGTGAAAAATTAATGAAAATAGTCGTGGACAATATGCCGAGCAATACTTGTGCTGTACTGATTTAATGTTACAAGAAATGAATATAAAACACGATCGCAAATTAATATTGTTTGACACTTTATCGGATACAGTTTAACAGTATATGAATATCACGTTTAAGAATACTTGTAATGATTTAATGAAGCTTTCAGTAATTACTTGAAAAAAGAGACATAATGATTTGTTATGTTGTCATAAAACAACTCTGACAAAATCTTAAAAGCGAAATATCCACTAGCAGATGTGTTTTCCATAATTAGTGCAAATTTATTCATAATTTAATTATATGTATATAATTTTATCAGACATATTAAAGTTTAAGTGCAACTTTCCTCATGTATTCGATTCTAATTTGGATATTTAATGTAGACAAACAATATTATGCTGCCATTAACCATTTATAGACATGAAAAATGCAGTAACGGCAACATTCCTTACCGTTAGATATAATACACACGTGGCTGGATCTGGTTTAGCTTCTATTTGAACAAGTTTAGCTTACAAGAGAAATGCTCGTAAATTGGAATTGGATCTAGGAAACAGTTAATGGAAAATTAGAGTTGTGACGTCAGTGAACGAGCGAAGTGTGCGGGTGTATATATAGCCAGCTTCTTGCTTCTGAAGTCATCAGTTCTTCCAACTTATTTCCCTGGTGTACTGGTGTGCTCAAGTTTATAACCATGATGAAATTGGTAAGCTTTATTACAACACAGATTTAGTGTCTATGAAGGAAATAGCATTTACAGAAATTATGCGCCTTCAGCTTGCTTTACTGAGGTTGGATTAGGTTCAATAATTGTAAGAGAGATTTCTCGCCACGCAGGAGTCTCCATTTCTTCGCTTCTCATTTTTCTCTTTTCATAGCAGTACATCCTAGACAGCATGACTCAATTTCTCTACTTTTTCATTCACCCTTCCTACTTTTCGTCTCCGTTTATCTAGCTCTATATCTCTCTCTCTCTCTCTTTCCCTATTTATCTATTTTTGCTATCTCTCGCGCGCGCTATGTGTGTATGTTTTTCTTGCCTTTTAGGATAAGTGCAGAATCTTGTTTTCATTTCCGAAACTCTTGCGTTATGAGGAAGGACAACCAGAACTAAGTATAATTTTAATGCCTCCACACTTCGTTAGAAAAAAGCAGTTTCTGTTCTTAATTACGGTGCGCTTATATGACTTGTACTGTTTCTTTAATGGAAAATATTAATTAAACGAATGTGTACAAGAGGAAGTTGTGTAGACGACGAACCCAGTTCCATTCGAGCATGTTTACCTAATAGGCCATGTAAAGGAATATGATTCACGGCGTCATTTGGCGTGGCAGATATTCAACATTCATCGCATTGCGTCAGTATGTCACGTACTCAATTTACACTACATTCTATGCTTTTAAGAGAACACTTACCTATCTACTAAACTAAATATTGTATGAGCTACAAAATTTTAGTTTTTCAAGATAATCATATTCATTAAGATGCCATTTTGCAGGACGAGTTAGATTTTTAAAACAAGAAAATCGCGAAATACTTGAAAAGGAATGGATTCGTGTAAAAAAATATTATTTTGTCCAATTTTCAATTGTATTTCTTTCATTTCAAAATACCGGTTTAAAATATGACCAAAGACGGTGCAAATGCTATACTCTGTATCGGAAATATGTGGAGCAACGACAGAGAAAGGGAGAAACCGAGTAGGTGCGCTGCTGCAAACGGCTCAATCCCATCTCACGCATTAATACTTGAAAGGTGTTTTCGTTTGCTTGCTCCAGACAGTCCCGTGCTAAACGTAGTTTTAATTTTTAAAAATCTTGGTTAGAAACTCTCCTGTTTACGACCATGAAAGCAAGACTGTGCGGAAGGAATTTATTAAGAAACTTGTTGAAGATGATCTTAGAGTCGTTTGAGGTTTTGCTAACACGTAGAAATATATCATAGAGAAGTAGCCAGTAGGGAACCCGTCATGTTAATTTAAAGGACAAGACAACAACCGAAGAATCCTTTAATACTCAACTCAAAAATCAATGCTGATAGTATTATTCCCGACTGCAGCTGAAATTTCAACATTTGTTTAGTCCAACATAGTCTACATACAGAGCGTATCATAATAGAGTATACAACTTATCAGGTTTATCGTTAAAAAAACATCTGAAAGACAACAATGAGAAAATCTTCAAGTTTTGTTTTCATGCGCAAGACTTTTGTAAACACGGCCATTGTGGCGCTGGTGTAGTGTTAAAGAAAATGGCGACTTTCACAGGTGCAGTAAAAGCAGACACGTGTCAAACTTACACCCCTAGACTTCTGCATTTAGGGGTTTGTGAATGACAAAGTGTATGTGCCACCTATGCCGCAGAATGTGCAACAGCTAAAGGAGAGAATAAGAAACGCCCTTGCTTTGGTGGATGAGGAGTTTTAGGGGAAAATGTGGCAAGAAGTAGAATTTCGA
The DNA here is from genome assembly GCF_977018435.1 of Lepisma saccharinum. NCBI lineage: Eukaryota > Metazoa > Arthropoda > Insecta > Zygentoma > Lepismatidae > Lepisma > Lepisma saccharinum. The sequence continues at coordinate 28,961,457 of NC_139249.1, read as the reverse complement.
TGGGATGTGTGTCGCATAACTGGACATTTGTAGTAATTTGTAGACATTCATATAAACTTGAAGTTACCGATTGATACACAACAAATATCATTGTAGTTTAGTCGAATTAAATTCTTAACGTTGTTCACTCTATTATGATACACATTGTATACTAATAATGCTATACTGAAAAAAAGAGAGTTGATCTGATGGATGTCTTCTTCTATTTGACAGGTGTTCTCTGCCGCTCTTGTGGCTGTGGCCGTTGCTGTTCAGCCTGCCCAGTACCCTGCCAACGTGAGCCCTCATGACTGCCCCAACTACCCTTTCTGCGGCAACACTCCTCCGCCAACCCCACCACGCCAAACAGGCTACGCCAACCCGGCGCCAGCGAGCTACCCTTACGCAGGACAGCCTAGCTACACCCCGAGCTACAACCCAGCACCAGCGAGCTACAACCCAGCACCGGTCAGCTACAACCCAGCACCAGGTGGCTACAGCGGCTACAGTGGATCAGCATATGGTGCACCTGCTGGCATTTCCAATTACTTGTCTGGAGCTGGTGGTCTGACAAGAACCAACTTCAACACCTTACACGGAGCCGGACCCAAGTATCCAGCAGGTATCCAGGCATCCACATGCCCCAACTATCCTCTCTGTTAACAACCTTTCGAGTTAGATTTCCTTTGCATGTCAAATGAGGGGGAAACATCCATACAAGAGACAGAGAACAACGCCATCTGGTTTATTGGAAGAACTATTTTGACATCCAGTACACCTCCTCATCTTCCAACCTAAGTTGATCAACAACTATTTGAACAAATGACAATCTCCAATCCGTAAGATATCTTGCCTTTCCTTGTTTCTCTCTGCTTTCAAGCCACTCATTTTCCCAACTTGCCATAGATATTATACAATTTTGTCCATCACCATTTTCATTCACTGTTTGGCGAAACATGACTTTGAAGTAAAACACAAACGTCATTAAAATCGCAAACACAAAATGTGAATGGCTATGGTCATGGACAATTTCTCTCATCTACTTTTCTAATTGACTCTATCTTTATATACAGTACTAACGATGAGCCTTGTTATGGAATAACACAGCGAAACTGTGTTTAACATGTGCCAAAATGTCCTTTCAGCACTGTCAAGTACTTTGAGATGTTAGAAATACGTTGTTGTTCAATGTATAACAAACGCACAATGAATAAAATCTGTTTCTTACTCGTTAGTGTTTTTCTTTACTTATAGTCTAGATTGCTTGCAGCTTAGAAATCAGTATTATTGCAGGCAAAGCTCCTTATTACAGTGTTTCGTGTGAACGAAAAGTTTTGTAACTTCTAGTGCTTCTATTTGCAGAATGGTCTTTCAACACCAAATATCGGGGATATCCAGCTCCAAAATCCTCTTCCAGTAGTAGTGAAAGTGTTTTAACATAATTCTACTGAAATATTGCTTGATTTCGCAACAGATCACTCTACAAACCTCTCAAGCCTGCCGTTAAAAACACCAATCACTTTCCTGAATTAGGAAGTATTCTCTCAAAAACAAAACAAAAGGTACATCAGGAATTGATAAAATACATATGCACCGGCATTAGATACCGGCAAACTGCCCAACATTTGTGTAGTACTAATCGACATGTATTGCAGGAAAAATAAGAAATAATATGTGTTAGGTTTAACTACTATTTATTACAATACTAATGTGTGCACAGCTTAAGCCTACAGAATGTGAAGAGATTAAGCATTTCACAGGTGGTTAAGTGATCGACTTTCATAGTTCTCCGGTTCAAACCCCGGTGTGAGTATGGATGACCTTGTGACTGTTCTTTCATTAATTCCACCATATCATCATCATCCTCATCGCCGCGATTATCCAATAGTGATTGATTGATTGATTGATTTAGTTTATTTTACTTCGCGTTTTGTGCCTCTTGGCTAATTTGCGAAGATGGGGATGAGTGATGAAATGATGAAATTGATGAATGGACATTCACAAACAACCAAGCCCGACCGGGATTCGAACCCGGGACCATTGGCGTTGCAGCGATATGTGCTAACCACTCGGCCACAGGGTCGGGCGATTATCAAATAGTGGACGAAAAGCTACGCTAAATAAAAATGCAAAATCATACATATTATTGGAAATGGAATACAAAATTTTCAGAGCCTTATAACTTTCTTGTGGTTTAAGATGTGTTGAGTCCCACACAAATATTCAGACTATCTTTATCATCTATTTTCTCATTGTAAAGCAAGTTATGCCCCTTTTGTGTTGACGAAAAACAAGTTTACTTCAATTTACCAACGAGTAATTAATTCTTTCAGTGCATAAAATTAGATGAAAACACCAACAATATCAAAATGAATATAGTAAAGAATTATAGGACCAACTACCTAAGTCTCAGTACATACAAGAACCACGACAGAAAATAGGACGGTGTGAAAGTAAAAGCCACAGATGGCTTACCCAGGCGCCAGAACCATATTAGCCTCATAATAACTTATATGTAACATAACCCACAGCGCTACAGCACCTTGAAGGGCCTTGGCTTACCTACCGGCTGCTGGCCTCCCTCCCACACTGTTCCTCCGTCACCTGTTTATAGCGTGGAGGTCTCAGACCAGTATTGGGGTGACGGGTGATCAGCCCGACGAACCCCCAGCCGTTGTTGTAGGTCTTCTCGACCGTGTTACGCTCACTCACTCGGAGCTTCCCAATTTCCTCACGATGGTGGGTTGCCACCGGCCCTATACGTAGGCCGAATAAATTCCGACCAGAGCCGGATTCGAACCTGCGCCGTCCCGCAGCGAACGATCTTAAAATAATTTATATGTACTTCCAGAAAAAGGATGTTGGATCTTGAATGAACGTTCAAATGAACACTTTTAGCAACTCAAAGAGAGATTTTTTTTTAAAAAAAATAACTACTTAGAGTACATCACGATAAATGTATTTTGATGTCACCAGTCTTAGCACAAACAAAGGTCTTAGTCTTTTATTAAATAGAAAAAAAATCCGTGCTCATCTTACTGTACATCGATTTTGCGTAACAACTTATGAACTTTCCATTTCTTGGAAAGAATTCGCACTCGTTATTCAGCGCTATTTGCGAATTAATATTCCACTCACTTCCGGTGCGATACGATCAACCGCCTCAAGAATTTTCCCGCACTGATGTTGGGAACTCACTGCAATATCCACATGCACCTTGAAACCACGTGCTTCACCGGAAATGAAATTGAGACCGACAATCCATTTAGTTTGTGCAAAGCAGAGGAAGAATTGAAACATGTGAATTGAACTTAATGCCGGGTTCGATTGGCCGGGCGATGTCAGTGCCCAGGTGTCATCCATGGGTATCATTAAGGCCAGGGTGTGATTTCTGAATTTATCAAAAGAGGATGAACTTAGTGGGTTTACTATCTTAATAAGCATGTACATGTTTGCCAATATCTCCACAGAAAAATGATTTCCATGAATTTAAATCTTGCATGCAGTATAGTTTCACTTGAACGTTAATTGATTAAATCTAATTTTGTTATCGACTGGGACACAAATCAATATCATTCGAATTGAAATTCTGAAATCAAACTAAGAAAATTACATAAATCAGTTGAATATGAAAGAGACTGTGATGTTTAGACTTCATTCATTTTGTTTTAAAGTTTTCTGCATTGAAGCAATGCAATGAACGTACCTTGATTGAAAGGAAATATAGACTTGAAAGTAGACCAACTTCTAAATGATTTATTGGATCAGGTAAGGTTAAAGCCCGATCTACGAAAGAACCAACTTCAAATTCTGTTTTTGTATTTTCCGTCGAAAGCCAGGGAGGCTCAAATGAACCCTTGAACGAATTGACTTGGTCCAGTTGCAGTGGTGAGGGAAGATTCTCGTGGTATTCTGCTTTGCCAAACTTAAGTCTGAGAGCAAAAGTTTTCGAAACACGTGGCAAAGGAAAGGCGCGGCTGAACCAAACGGTCGTCGCCGGGTAGCAAGCAAATGGGCCACCGATTCTCTGACTTTTCTGAACTGAGAGCGAAAGGGGTATGTTGACAACAGAAGGTGTCTTTTACGATTGCGACTGGACAAAAATCAGGAGTTGCAGACCAGACTTACACGGTGTGAAGTGGGATCTGAACCAGGGTTGTGGGTGCAGAGATTTTAAATGAATTCAATTCCGGTCCAGGAGAGAAAATCAGCAAGCGTAAATGGGTTTTTATCTATAGCTAAATATTTCAATTCGGTCCAGGAACTTTTTTTCCGGATAAATTTCAATACGGTCCAGGAACCCTTTCTCCAGGATCAATTTGAATTCGGTCCAGGAACATTTGTCCCGTATAAATTTCAATACGGTCCAAGAACCTTTTTTCGATGAAACAATACGAAAGTTGAACCGAATTTAAATTGTGCGAGAAAAGGGGCTCCAAAGGAGAGGACAAACCTATGTAAATAGGAAGAGACAAAGAAACAAAAGAAAAAAGACATACAAAGAAAGAAAGAGTTAGAGAAATAGAGGAAGAAGAAAGAGATACACACACACACACACACAGAGAGAGAGAGAGAGAGAGATAGAGAGAGAGAGAGAGAGGAAGTTGTTCAAACTCAACTAGAGCTTATGCTGTTGCTTATGAAGGTCACATCCCTTGAAAATTGCTGCTCTTCGTATTTGTAATTTTGTAGAGTACCTTTCCTATTTTACGTGGCGTTTCTGTCTCGTTAAGTCTCTGAGGGACGGTACTTAAATCTCGGCCGTAGTAATTAGAGAAAACACACGTTGGAAGTTTCCATGTTCGACTCTTGTTCTAGGCATGGATATTTCTGTGTGAGTACCCTTCAGAAATTCAATCTAACGATCATTTACCCTCAGTGACATGTCTGTCAAAAGCGGCAGAAAAGCGTCAAAGTAACGAATATGGAAATAGTGTGTTTACTTCGGTATTCTACGTAGCGTTTTTCTCTTACTCATGCTTCTTAATGGATTACTACAATCAATACTTCTTCTTTTTAATGATGTCAGTTTCAATCCGTTGCAATCATATTTTGTTTGGATTGATTGATGTGCTTTGTTTAACTTCGCTTTTTGTGACACTTCTGGCTAATTTGCGAAAGAAAGGGACGAGTGATGATATGATATGATGAATGGACACTACAAACATCCATGCCCAGGTCAGGATTCGAACCCGAGACACCTGGCGTCGTAGCGTGATGTACTAACCACTTCGCCATGGGGACCGGCATATTTTGCTTGTAGTTGGGTTAGTTTACAAGCTCTTTTGTTACGTCTAAAGTTTAGGCTATGATTAGGCTTACCATACGTCCGGGATTAGCCCGGACAGTCCTGGTTTTTTAGTACTGTCCGGGGTGATGTTCGGGATTGCAAAATGTCCGGAGTTTTGAGAATATGAACATGAAAATAGCTACCGGTATTGAATATTGACGACCAATTTTTAAGGTGTTTCAAAAGACTGATATTTCATGTACCAACATTTCTAAAATGGTTGAGTTTGCTATGTCTTTGCCCGGAACATCTGCTCCAGTTGAGAGAGTATTTTCAATTATGAGAAATATTTGGTCTGCAGAAAGAGGTAGACTTCTAGTATCCACTGTTAAACATCTGCTGAATGTTAAAATTAATTCAGAACTTTCATGTTGTGAATTTGATGATGTTATTAAAACAAACAAGCCATTTCTGAAAAAAGTCATGGCTAGTGAAAAGTACAACTGAGTCAACTAACAGAAAATGCTGCCTAGAACAGAGAGGTTTCCTAAACATCAGAAAATGTATTATTCAATTAAACATTTGAAAATTAATTGATTGATTTTAGAAAACAATGTTAATATTTTTTCTTGTACAATTTATAGTTTAATGTTCCAATAAAATGTTAAGATATTTAAGTAATTTCAATTTATTTTTGTAAATAAAACTGAAATTCAGCAGTAACGAGTTGATTGCAAATATGTCCTGGGTTAGAACCCCAAAAATATGGTAAACCTAGCTATGATGCCATATTTTGCTTTCATCTACATTGGGAATTAAGATACGCTAACCAATCCGTGTTTTAGCTTTCTCTGTTCAGCTCACATCCGATCTGAAGCTCGGGAGGAAGAGGGACGTCCTGGCCGTCGAATCTTGTATGACTTCTTGTTTAAAGTCCATTTTATGCACAGATAGGCTAATCTGGATTGGACGTACAGTTTAAAGTGGGATCCCAAGAACTATGTGCTTCCACCGAGTATCGAACCAGGGACCCCTTGATTACAAGGCGACAACGTAAAACTGGTTATCGGGGAAGTTCGCCATGGCCGTCGAGACAATGAGGCCCTTGAACGAGGAAGAATAGGAAAAAGGTTTGAAAAGATTATAGGCCTACCTCGCGGTGCCCTATTACATTAAGAATATTTTTAGTTTCTTTAACACAACAAAAAAAGTTTGTCTTGCTCATTTCTCTCTCAATACGTTTTCTGTAGGAGTGTCATCAATGTATAAGGGTTGTTCACAATAATATCATTTACAAGGCACCCTGCAATGGCTAAAAGTTTGGGTAAGAGTGCTTGGAAAATTAGAAATGGTCAAAATCGAAAAATATGAGTTTAACGTTTGGATGAAGTGGCTATGAATGTGTATATAGTATAGCTGCATTATGAAAAGAAAAAATATTAGTATTGATTAATAACGGTTTTTCAGTTATAAAACAAAACTTCTTGGTGTTCTATTATACTTATACGATATAAGATCTACTAGAAATACAGGGTAATTCAAAATGAATGGTACATCATTACAAAGTTATTATGACGTTACTACGAGTATTTATGATAGAAAATCAGACAAGGCATCAATATAAAGAAAAACCCCTCTGGAAGTTTTATTCCCACTTAGCGGGCTGCTTATCAGATGCTCCACCAGGATCGCCAGTGTCGCAAAATGGCTAATGGCCAGTAGAAGGCGTATTGTGTGTTGGAGCTATCGAGAGCTGATTCAATCACAATGGTACAAAGGCATTTCCACATGCGTTTTGGTAGTAATGCATATGTTTCACCCTTCCGAAAGATTTGCCAAAGTTACAACTGTGAATTCTTAGCGCCTTCGAAACCGTTGACAACGACTTGCTGTCTAGTGCATAGCAAGTACTTGATTATTGTTTGGATCTTTTCCACGTTACACGTGGTTCCCAGGTTGAATCTTTATAATTTGAGTCATGTGAGTAAAACTTCCAAAGTTCTTCTTTATATTGATGCCTTGTCTGATTTGCTATCATAAATAATAACCTCATAATAACTGTGTAAAGTTGTAGTCTTCATTTTGAATTACCATGTACCGTGCGTCCATTTCGATCTGCAGCCGAGAGATCGGGAGAAGCGTGGCGGGCGGCGCTGACGGAGATGCCGACATTTGCGGCCTGAAATGCCCGCTTATTTTTATGGACATATGCAGACATTTATGTAAATATTGCAAAACGAGCACTAACCTGTGTTATAAGAGTATGGTTTTAATTTTAGTAGCTTAGTGACTGTATGTGCCGATGATTTTGACACGCCCACCTCTTGTGAAACACGGCGTAGAGGTTTGTTTGGAGAACGTTCTAACGCTGCACCAATATCATCGAGTTTTGCTTCGGTTAGAATCCGTCGTTTTTGCTTAGGTGTTTTAAAATTTAACGATACAGTTTCTCGTAATTTAAGGACAAGATGTCTAACCGTATCTCTGTGTGGAGTTGAAACGCATGGGAATTTCTGTACAAATTACCTACACTCGTCTCGACACGAGTTTGTTTTCACGTACGTGTCATACATAAAAAATCTTTGTTCTAACGTGAATCTTGCGGCTGGCATTCCAATCGTCTCACTGACACGTCACACATACACACTACAATAACACAAACAAGTAACTGCAAGTAACCAAGAATAACACTCTTGCGCACAGTACGAAATTAACACGCTCTTGGTTTACATTGCTCGCCACTATATTTGCAACTCTGTCTTCGCGAAGGAACAAAAAAACTCGAGCTCGGATATTTCGGATTGCAAGGAAGCTCACGAAAACCATTCACTTTTATCGGTTTCGTTTGCAGTGTAATCCTGATACAGTGTTGCACATTCGAAACCTCCAAACGATTCCCATGGCCACAAAACTCTTTCAAGGATAAAAAACTTAAACAGGACGTTACTGGTCAAAACTATGATTAAAATACTTTATTATCTGTGGCTCTTAACATCGTTTCTATAGCGTATTTATTTGTGTATATAAGAGCAGAACTTGGATGAATTACAGAAGAACTTTTGCGTGTTATAACACAGGTTAGTGCTCGTTTTGCAATATTTATATAAATGTCTGCAAATGTCTATAAAAATAAGCGGGCATTACAGGCCGCAAATGTCGGCATCTCCGTCAGCGCCGCCCGCCACGCTTCTCCCGATCTCTCGGCTGCAGATCGAAATGGACGCACATTGTTACGATTCTCTCTGTACCGTAACAATTGTAGTTAATATGTTCCATATTAACGCCAAATGTGCATTTCGAACTTGTTTGTCACAGAATAATTTAGTGAGCGAGCTTCGTTGCAGTTAAGACAAAAGGTATTTGTTGTAGAGAGAAAACTGTTATCATTTTTGCTATAAATTCCTAGGTTTTGCTGCATAAAGGTATTTGCCACAAGCAAGAGGTGCATGGACGCCAAATTCTATGTTATAATGGTATGGTTCATATGTTATTTACTTAATGTTTTCTTCCAGTGATAGGTCATAATTAGTTTTCCTTTGTTGTTATGAACCGTTGCAGTCATGTTCTTTTTTGATTGATTTATTTTACTTCGCTTTACTGTTACTTTTGGCTAATCTCGAAGATCAGGATGAATAATGAAGGGACACTCACATAGAACACCCATGTCCAGACGGGGACTCGAACCCAGGACCCTTAGCATCGAAGCTGCAAAGGAGGTCGGATTGTGATCTTTTTAAAATCTGTAAGTTTTTGTTAAGTGTGCTAATATATGCTAATATGTTTAGTTTTCAAATTGATTAAAAATGTATCTCAAGTTCTTCATATTTGAGGATAATGTGTGACAGTCTTACCATACTGTGCGTGTAAGTTTATCAGAATGTTTTTGGTACATCATGTACGAATAGTTGTTAACCAATACATCCCGTACATACCCTAATTGCAGCTTTCGGTTCTGGTTCAATTAAAGCAGCACTTTCCCCTCCAGTTGTATAATCGAAACTTCCACCTGTTGAATTCCAAAGAAATCTCTCCCCCGCAGTTAACCATCAGTGTTTCCAGTGAAACTTCCTATATAAAGGCTATTTGCATTTTGGGAAGGCATCAGTTCCTTGGATTCTTCTGAAAACCGTGTATGTGTGTGTTTGTCGCCATGATAAAATTGGTGAGTGTGCAATCTTTAGTTCCTCTGAGACGCATATGAGGATTACATACGTTCTAGTTGAAGATTGGTGAATTATCGTGAAGATGTCACTCTGTCACAGGAAGATAAACGAGTGAAAATGAGTCAATTTACCTAAATTTTGAATTGATTTGGTATATTTATCAGATAGTTCAGTAAGCTTGTTTCAGACTTGAAACACGCTTCCCGTGTAAAGTGAACAAGCTTGCTGGAAGCATATAATGACAAGTGTAAGTTTACATCAGGCTTGAATCAAGCCAACTAGTTGCCGGCTCCCGTGGCGGAGTAGTCCCGAGTTCGAATCCTGGCCTGGGCATGGAGGTTTATAAGTGTCCATTCATCAATTTCATCATATCATCACTCATACCCATCTTCGCAAATTAGCCAAAAGTGGCACAAGAAGCGAAGTAAAATAAAACAAACAAACAAACAAATAAATAAATAAATCAAGCCAACTAGTTATCGCACATCAAAATTCCAGCAAGCTTGTTACAGAAACCTTCATGCTTGAAACAATCTAGCATCATGCTTACATCCAGCTTGCCTTATCCAATTGGCCTTGACAAACTACAAGCAAGCAGCTTCAACCTTGCCACAAGCTTTCGTGCTATCTGGGTTTACTTCGCTTTTCTGCCACTTCTGACTAATGGCGAATATAAGGATGAGTGATGATATGATGAATTTTTTAAACAAGTTGCCATGGAAACAATGTGTCAATTTTTTAGCGTTAGTCACTACGCTATCGTGACACCCTAGCTTATCTCGATTATGCACTATGTCATTATAAATCTTACATTAATTTGCTTATTCAAGTAATGTTGTTCTTAGCTGCATCTTAAAAACATAAGTACTCATGTTGAATAGTAGCATGTCATGTCGTACATCTATGTTAATTATTAAATGCCCCTTGAGCATAAAACAAAAGGAAAAATGTACAACGGTTACAAAAGAATGACTCGAGGAACAAAACGCCTGAGTGCATCATTATAATGTGTAAACAACATGAACATCATACAAGAGAGTGAGTCAACCTTGTACTCTATTTGCTTGAGCAATAAAGCTGCTCAACAGATATAGATCTGCAGCAAAATGTCTTATTATTTGGATTATACGCACCAGTAAAGTCACATGGGTTTCATCGTAGTACTCCTTAACAAGAAATTAAATGGAAGTATAATACGTTGATCAAACTAAATTTTTATGTTTTTTCCTGCAAATTGATATTCTCAGTTCGGTAAAATCGACATTCTTTGACCTTTTTATTGTGATGCATGTTGGACTTCGGTGTATTTAATTTTTGACCAAAGAACATTAGCAAAAGTGTGAGATCTTTGATACACATTGAAAATTTATCTGTAGTCTGTGTAAACCCCTTAATGAATCTTTGGGAATTTAAATTGTCTTGATCTTATCGTTCACGTACAAGTTGAATTTCTAGTTTGAGTCAGTTCGGAATATTCAACATGGTTAGATGACATCATCACGTAAGGGGATATTGGCTTTCTGAAGAATAATAGTATTGTGATTTGAAGATATTTATGCACCTTATTTTTCACATGTGCGTTAACTCGTATGAGTATCGTTTATTGGAAGAAAAGGCATCTCAGAGGTGTGCAGCTCCAACCTATGTTGCACGAAAATTGCAGAACACAAAAAGTGCATGTTGATTCTCGCATAGAATCTACTAGTATCACGTTTCATAATACCAGACTGAAAAAGGGTATTTTTTTACTCTTTGTTAACTTGAAAAGAAAAATGCTGCAAAATATTTAGGTACTGCTTTTACAGAGTATATGCCAATGCCTTACATACAGCATAACAAGTAAAACATGTTTCATAAATGAACTACGACTGACTGTTCATTTTTCACTAATGACTATTTCAAACTACATATTATTTCCCTTAATTTGTATTAACTTAATATTTGAAATGCGAATACGTAGAGGTAAAGAAATTCAAAGCAAACTATTATATTTGAAAGAATTACATTTATGGACATCATCAAATGTTTCTCCTCGAAGTATGAGTTTACAAATAGATGCTAGAGTCACTGCTGTGAAGCTAAAAACTTCTCATGGATGTGTTTTCTTCCTCTTTGCAGTGTGTATTATTTGCCACCTTCACCATATCGTATGCCGTTCCTCCAGTGCTGTACCCTGCAGGAGTTACAGCAGAGCAGTGCCCCAACTACCCCTTCTGCGGAAACGCCCCTGCGCCCGTCGCCGCCAAGGGGGGTTCCTATGGCAACGCAGCGTCCCAAGGTGGATTCGCCGGTAACTCCATCTACGCCGGCCAGGGAGGATTTCAAGGTGGCCACGGTGGCTACGACGGTGGCCATGAGAGAGAGATCGCCTACAATGTAGGCCAGGGAGCCTATAACCCTGGCCATGGCGGTTATGGAGGAGCTCAAGGTGCCTATGGAGGCGCCCAGGGAGCTTATGGAGGAGCACAAGGAGCTTACGGAGGCGCTCAAGGTGCCTATGGAGGTTTCCAGGGAGCTTACGGAGGTTCCCAGGGCGCATACGGAGGATCCCAGGGTACATACGGAGGATCCCAGGGCGCATACGGAGGTTCGCAGGGCGCATACGGAGGATCCCAGGGCGCATACGGAGGATCCCAGGGCGCATACGGAGGTTCTCAGGGTGCATACGGAGGTTCTCAGGGTGCATACGGAGGTTCACAGGGCGCATACGGAGGTTCGCAGGGAGCTTATGACGGTTCCCAAAGTCCCCTTGGTGGTGGACAGGGAGTCATTGCTTTCGATCCTGAGAAGGGACCCTTCCCAGAGGCACAAGGAGCCTACCACGGTGGACAGAGCGCAGGAAATGTTCACTACAACCAGCCCACCACCTCTTTTGGGTCCGGATCAGTCGGCAACTTTGGAGGAGCCGGATTTCAGTCTGGTGGCTTCGGAGGCCAAAACTACAACAGTCTTCACGGATCGCTCACCAAGTTCCCTGCAGGACTCAACCCCGCAGCTTGTCCCAACTATCCAAAATGTTAACACTAAATTAACTTTTAAATAATCTTAATTTCGCGATACTTAACCTTCAGTAATTCGTTAGACTTTTCACCAAAAATTTCGCTACGATTGAATCTTTGATGACGTAACAAGTTTCAAACCTCAGTGTAATTACTCCCAAATACAAACGGTGGCCATCATTTCAATAATAAATGAACCGAATCATTTTGTTCTTTGAAAGAATTTCAACTGGCTATACATTTCATGTACAATTACACGTTTCTCGCAGTAAAACTCGATACACAATTTGGAATATTTTGAACCCTTTTGGGGAGAAACTGAAAATAGTACTTAAAGTTAAATATTTAAAAATGACTTTGCTATTTAAGTACATATCTTAATTTAAAGTAACAGAGTTACGAATCTTGTTACAACACTTTCCTTTTGTTGTATTTTACTTGATTTGTTGAGTCTTGTACAGAACGTTTTGAAAAGAATAAAAAAAGTTGTAATGTATATACATGTGTATTATATTTAAGTTTGTAGTTTCTGTAGAAATTATTCCATATTAAAGAATATGCGGTTTCATAAATATAATACACATTTTATAATAATAATAATAATGAAAATAAAATATATGTTATATGATCGTTAAGTCTATTTTATTATTTAAATTGAGAAATAGAATGTATTTTTCCTTTCTTTCACTATTTATACATTTATTATTATTTAAGGTTCTAGACATGAGATTATATTAAAATATTCATAATGAAACGATTTCATAGAATTATGAAGTATTTTGTGGTGTCTGCTAACAAATTAAAAAACTTAAGTATGTTGACATAGGCTGAATGCATGAAAAAACCTTTACAAAAGTGCCTTACGTGTGTGACGCTTTAAAAATGTTGCAAATTTTGACTTCATTTCTGTGAAGCACATAGGCTGCAGATGCTAGTAACTTTTATTGGTGAAATGTGCAAATTATATGCATTAACAAACATCTAAACATTAATACAATTAAAAACAATAATACTTTCCATTAATTAATTTTGTTGTTGACATGGAGTATTACCACTTTTCGTGGAATGCCCCACGATATCTGCATAAAGCGGCTCTGGGACTCATCAGGTTTGTTCAATGGATACTTACGATAAACGCGTTACATCACCGTCACTATACAGGTGCAATGCACAATGTGTACCCTTTACTTTTACTTGGAAAGAAATAGCAGGCTTATTCAAATGCACCTTGATTGTAGAGTATATATATATAGTCTGGATTTTTGCAACCTAACATGCAAGAAAAAATTGATAGCTAAATGAACCCTTATAGTCAGTCCTCAGAGAGAGACGTGTTGATTTTAGTAATTGTACGTGGATCGACTCCGTACGATGTGACTGGTGCAAATAGCCTAAGTACTGATTCACCCACAAGTTTGATATGATCCATATTTTTATGTGACGTCACAACTTTAAAATATGTCACTGATATATTATACTTTTATGAAAGAACGCGTAAATGTTGTCTTATTATATGTAATATTGCATCCTGTTTGTAATATATATCTTTTGTTTAATGTTTATTGTATTTTATGCTCTGTTATGAGTAGTTTAATGTATCTTCATGTTTGCAAGAGTGCACTATACGAATTTGTATTTCTAAAGTTGTATAGATGTCAGTTTTGTTGATAGTATCCTTTTGTAGATAGTGAGTGATTCATCTGTACTTTAATCTGTGTTCTCGAAAATAGTATAAAAGCGAGGATATCGCGTAAGAAATCATCATACTTTTTCGCCACGGATCAACGAAGCTTTTAAAATTAAAAATAACTCCTCGGTGTTGTGCATACATCTTGGTATGGTAGTTCGGGGCGCAAGCTAGGTCTATGTGATCATAGGCTTGCCGATAGCCACGCATTGAGTTTATGCGTTTTAGTTGAGTCAATTCATCGACAAAGCAAAGTCCTCGCCTTCGTCTCAAGTACATTTGCATTATAATTGCAATAAATAAAGAATAAACACTTTCAGTTTATACATACTTCAGTAATGTGGTTTTATTTCTCTGTGCTGTGAATATTGTCTTTGCCTAACACTATCCCTGTACCTGAGAGGAGTCTGTGTACTTCACTGAGTCTCATCGTTCACCGCTGAGTATTATTAAGTTAATGTTATTTAATAATAATAAAATAATACGACGCGTGAAGTAATTGCAAGAACGTATCAAGTTTCACATGGATCAATCAACCAATCACAGTGCAAAACAAGGAGTCATTTGTTTGCCCTAGATGATACCAGAATTCATTAAACATTGCCAAAAGGAATAATTTGCACCTTTGGGTACTAAGTTGAATAAGTTTTCATTTGCAATAAATAATGTGCAGACTTGTTAAAAACAACAAATTATATAGGTACATAAATATTATATGCAATACAAAAACGTGTTGCAGAAATTTAATAATAAAGATTTTTTGTCAAGTATATTATCTGTTTTTCCATCACTTACAGAATGGGCCATATTGGGAGCATTTCACCTAATGTTCTTAAGTTTCTTACAAATCAGTCAAGAGAACTACGTATTTCTTTAGTTTCCCAATGAACCTCTGAAAGCGCGGGTTTAATTATTTCTTGGAAACCATATTCTTGAGTTGGCAAAATGAAATAGTGCAAGCTCAGTAGTGACATAGTAGTGACAATCGCTCACTATCTATACAGCTTGCACATCACTTGTAAGTGATTTATACTTTGCAACACTTTACAGCACGTATTCACTATAAACTTAAGCTAAGCTTCCTTCTTATACTCCCAGTAACAACCACCATTGTTATATGATATGGAATCCTAGTCCGTTGGAATTGCAGACATTTGAAGTGAGAATTCTGAGCTTCCCGTTTGCGTGCGTGCGTGCGTGCGTGCGTGCGTGTGTGTGTGTCTATATACGCATATACAGGGTGTTCCATAAAGTCTCACCCCGCCCTGGGTATTGTGAGAACGGCTGTAAATAGGAAGAAATGGCGAAACACGTATTCCATGATGTTCAGGGGGAAACGTTTTGAGGCCAACCATTCCCTACCCGGGCCCCCCACAAGGGGGTAGGCTGGGGTCGACTCAATTTTTTTCAAATAACAAG
The DNA here is from genome assembly GCF_977018435.1 of Lepisma saccharinum. NCBI lineage: Eukaryota > Metazoa > Arthropoda > Insecta > Zygentoma > Lepismatidae > Lepisma > Lepisma saccharinum. Next base: position 28,945,980 of record NC_139249.1, on the reverse strand, counting down.
GGGGGTCGAAGAATATGTCGTTTGAAAGGTCTTATCATAACAACAATAATACAGCAAATCCGGGGTCTCTACGTAGCTCCAATTGACAATGGCGTGAAAGCAAATGTGGAACATGACCAGCATTGGACAGGACTCCAACTCCTACAGTAGTAATCCTAGACAACAGTGGGAGCTGGAAAAATGTTCCTACACTATAGCATGATTCGGAGATATCCTAGCAGTGTCTACAAATACGTACACCCCCCCTTCCTAAGAGATGGCAAGCGTTCTTACACAAAACCGCATATCATCGCGCCCCCTGAGGTTGTTACCAAGAGGGCATGGACCGACATGCACAGTCGCAACTCAAGTCAAGTGGTGAAAGAGGCACATAATTACATGTACAATGTCAACTGAAGGCAAATGGGGGGGGGGGTGGGAGGAGGGTTACAAGATGTTACAACACGTACACCACTAAAAGTCAAATTGAGCTTATCTACTATTTACAGAAAATGTTCGAAATGAGCCCCATTCACTTGTTTGAAGGAGAATGCAGACGGAGTATCGAACCAGACCAAGTAATCAGTGTTAATAGCGCGATGAAGATTCAACAGAACCATTCTGCTTGTGTTCTCGTAAGCAAACAGACCGGACACGTAGAAGAGTTGCAGTGTCGTACACACTGTGTTCTACTAACGTGTTTCTTGTATCTTCCGTTACCGTGGTTCTGTTTGTGTGTGTGTATTGGTGGTTAAAGTGTTTGTAACGACGAGAAAAATGAATGGTGCCGGAAGGGCGCGTTCTGGTGCAGACAAAGTGGAAATTATCTTTCTTTTCGGTGAATGTGGCAGAAACTACCCTCCCACTGCTAGACGATTTAACGAATTCTATCCCCAATGCCCTAATATTGACCATAAGTATGTTTCAGACCTTGTGAAAAAATTCCCTGAAACGCAAAGGAGATCTCACATCGATGAGGAAACAGTGTTGGAAGTTATAGGACGCGTGACTGTAAACCCTGAAACGTCTCTCAGACAAATAGAAGAAGCAACTAAGATTCCACGGAGTTCTATCAGTAAGGTATTAAAATTACACAAATTTCATCCTTACAAAATGCAGATAAAGCAAGAACTAGGAGATGATGATTTCGATACACGAATTGAGTTTTGCGAAATTATGTGCGACAGGATTGCTAACAACGAGAACTTCTTACACAACATCTGTTTCAGTGACGAAAGTTCTTTTACTAAATGGCTTTGTTAATAAACACAATGGCCCGACCCTGTGGCCGAGTGGACAGTCGAAGGTCAGCCTTCGAAGGAGAAACATCGCGTGTGAGCTCCTGTGTGTTGAGTGGACTGGTAATCGGCAACGCTAGCGTGACGCAAGAAATCGAATAGATTGTGAAGCACCATGGAACTTAAGCGAGTAAATACTTTGAAATTGTGTTTTCAGACTGTATCTCGTGTACCAGCATCTATGAACATTCATCGGTTCATTAGTGAAAAGCTGTTATTGACCCCGGATCAAGTGCTAAGTATTGAGATAGATTACTTTCGGAAAAGTGTGTATGTTAAACTGATTTCGCGAGTTCTGGGTGAACAGTTAATAGCTAAATGCGGTGCCACTCTGAAATATAGTGACGAAGAGGGTTCTCATGATGTGAAAATTGACTGGGCGGATAAAAACACTGTGCTGGTTCGATTACATGTAGTGCCTATGGAACTTTCGGACGACGCGATTCGGGCTGTGTTGACATCCTATGGTGAAATCAAATCTCTCAATGATGAAGTTTATTCAGGTGAACATATATACCCTGTTCGTACTGGGAGGAAGATAGTTGAAATGTCACTCAAGAAACCAATACCGTCTTATGTGACAATTCTAGGTCTTCGTTATTGGACAACTTATCCGGGCCAACAGCCTACTTGTCGACTGTGTGGGGAAGTGTCACATACAGCTATAATGTGCCCGAAAAGACGTTTATATACCCGTTCAGTAGTTGGGGGAGCTCGCCCGCCCGCAACGATTTTTGACAGTGTTTTCCATTCAACAGTGACTTATGCACAAAGTGTGCTTCCCTCTCCGATCCAGCTGCCCCTTGTGGAGGACACAATGGAATTTCTACCGACTGAATTACAATCTTCAGTTCACACCACGATAGGAGAAGTGCCGAAAGAGCCAGTGATACATAAGGATGAACCAGTGTGTGTACAAACAAATTCGCCACAAGAGGAAAAGATCGCCGAAATCCGGCAGGATGAGAAATTCACGACGAGTAGTTATAGTTCTTGTATGGTGTTTGATCCGACCGGTGTTATGAAATTATCCAGTACAGAGCAATTACAAAACCCATTGCCTGAAAACATCCCCGATTGCTCCAATTCAAACATAAGTAAGAAACAGGTGGGTAAACATAAAAGGAAGAAAGGCCAGGCAAAGAATGAGGTGACTTCACTGTCGGAAAAAAAGCCTGAAGATCGACCTTCTCCGTATCCATCACCGGCACGTATCACCAGATCCCAGAGTAATCCAAATACTAACGTTTTCGCAACTGAAAGTGAGAAAAATTAGATTTTTTCAATATGATAAATTTGTGCTGGTTAGTTTTTCGCGTTAGTATATGGTGTGTTTTTGTGTGGTGCGATAGGTTGTTCCAGGATGATGTGCGACATGCGGTATTCTTGGTAAGTGATAATATTAATTTTGTTGTAAAATGCAGAACCAAGGAAAGCAACATGGCCTGGGTGATTTTATCTTGCAATCATCTATTGATATTGCATTGGTTCAAGAAGTGTCGGTTCTCCAATTTGACTTACCATATTCCCTTCGTGTATACAATAATGCTACTTACAAGACACAAGGAATAGCCATAATAGTAAAGGACAATTTAAGAATCTTGGTGTGTAAGGTAGACCTAAAAACAGTAAAACAATGTATATATTTAACAGTATTGTAAAATCAAGTGTTTACATATCCATAGTGATGCTTACCACCATTAGACTTGCTAGTATAAACATAAACAAACTACAAAACAAAACAAAACAAAGTGCATTGGGGGACTTTCTAATTCAGTCCGCTATAGATATTGCTCTCATTCAAGAAGTAGCAATAACTAATTATGAGTTACCCTCTAGTTATATTGTTTATAATAATCCCACATATTCAGCGCAAGGGACAGCTGTATTAGTCAGAGATAATATACCTGTATTAAATGTAGAATACCATCCGAGTGGTAGAATTACAAGTGTACAAGTGGAAAACCTGTGGATATGTAATCTGTATGCGCCTTCTGGTAGTAATCAAAGGCAGCAACGCAATGAATTTTTCGCAACTGAAGTAGCGACGGAACTTCAAGGTAATAAGCAACATATTATTTGTGGAGGCGATTTTAATTGTGTGTTGTTGCCAAAAGACCAGCGCCCTGGATTTAATACATCCAATGCGCTGCAACAGTTGGTAACTGGGTTTCAATGGAAAGATGTATGGGACACTTTGCACCCAACTAGTGCAGGCTTCACGTATGTAAAGGATGGGGGAGCGTCACGGTTAGATAGATTTTATGTTTCACCATCAATTATCCCTAATATCACTAATGTTAATATGGTGCCAACTTGCTTCTCAGATCATAGTGCAATTATAATGGCGGTAAATATGCAACTGCCAAATATACAATATGGGTATGGATATTGGAAAATGAATATATCGTTATTTGATGATTCACTTTTTGCTGACAAATTCCAAGAGAAATGGAAATATTGGGAACGATTAAGAGCGAAACAAATAAATATAATTAAGTGGTGGGATGAATATCTAAAGCCAGCTATCAAACGGTTTTGTAGACAATATAGTAGGGAACGGAACCAGGATTGGAATAATAAATACAATTTTTATTATAAAGTGTTGAGAGAGCTAACTGATGAAGGAGTAAGAGGGGGAAAAGTGCAACAGAACATTAAACAAGTACAGGCAATATTGTTGCAATTACACGCGCAAAGAGAAGTGGGTGCAAAATTCGTAGTAAACTTTTACCTTTTGACCCTCTTGAAATGGCAAATATTAGTCATGTTCTACAAGAACGTAATCGTGGAAAACGCCAAACGATTCATAAGATAATAGACGAAGATAATTCGGAGTATAGTAATGTGACTGACATAAAGGAAATCTTTTACCGCGCATATCACTCTAGATTTCAAGGAACAAGTTATGATCCAGCTCAGGAACAAATATTTTTACAACAAGTTCCGGAAATTTTTTCTCTTAATGACAACTTGCGGATGGAAAAGTCCTTTACAGCTGCTGAGGTGTACGAAGCGATTCTAGGAATGAATCATCGCCGGGAATAGATGGTATTCCCATAGAATTTTATAAAAGATTTTGGTCACTTGTAGGTAATATTGTGACAGACTGGGTAAATGAAGTATATAACCAACACTGCTTGGGTAGGACGAGCAATACAGGTGTAATCGTCCTGGTTCCCAAAGTTCCAAACCCTACGATAGTAAAACACTATAGACCTATATCTTTGTTGTGCACGGATTATAAAATTTTTGCACGATGTTTACTTCGTCGTCTTTTGCCTTATATGGAAAGAATGATCGGTGTCCATCAATACTGTTATGGTAATAATAGATCGATATTTACTGTTTTACAGACAATTCGTGATGTTATAACTAGTTATAGACATACGACCATACAAGGTCACCATGGTATAGTGGCATTGGATTTTCAAAATGCTTTTGATACTGTACAGCACGAATTTTTATATGCTGTATTTTTAAGGATGGGTTGTAGTACAAAATTTGTAAATGCGATTAAGAGTTTATATGCTGATGCCAAATCGTGTGTAAAAATCAATGGGTTCTTAACTAAGACATTTCCTATACAAAGGGGTGTCCGACAAGGTGATCCCATGTCTATGATAAGTTTTTGTGTAGCGTTAATGCCATTTTTAAAGGTACTTGAAATGCAATTGCAGGGGTTAAATATTCACTCAACAACGATAAAATTATTAGGTTATGCTGATGATGTCACGGTGTTTGTGAATTTGCCAACAGATATGGAAATACTTGAAAATGTGATAGAAAAGTACAGCTCGGTGGCTGGACTAAAGATTAACTATAATAAAACTCATTGGATGCACTTAGATGCTACAAACCACTCGTATCAAAATGATAAAATTCAAAAAGTAAATGCACTGAAAATACTTGGAATAATTTTTACCCACTCTTTACAAGAAATGATTGCTCAAAATTATTCAATATGTATTGCTGACCTGAAAAGTGTCCTTAAACAAAACAAACTTCGTGCCCTTAGCTTGGTTGCCAGGGTAGCTTTTGTAAACATTTATGCGAGTTCAAAGCTCTGGTTTGTGGCACGAGTGCTTCCGATGAGGAAATTGGATTTGGTACAGATAAGGAGTGCGATAAACTGGTTTGTTTGGGCACACCAAATGCTGCGGGTGAGTCACGAGAATGTATGTCTGCCGGTACGGTGCGGGGGGCTTGGCTTGATTCACGTGGATTTAAAAAGCCAGGCTCTCCGAGTACAAGCAGATATGTCAATGTTAGTAAACTTCCCAGACAGTTTAACGGGTGTGATACTTAAGCAGATTTTGGACACCATACCATTGCAGTCTCCGATCGCTATAGCAACGGTGCCACCGCAGTATAAATATTTACAAGAATCAGTGCTAGAAATTTGTTATATACTACTTTCAGCGAAACCTCTTGAAATACCAAAAGTATCTAAATTATACCAGGCCCGTTGTTTGGCTACATTGCCTAGCTGCAAGATAATGATTAATCAACCAACCCATCCCTGGCATAAAATATGGAACAATGTTCACGCACCACATTTATCGCCCTTGGTAAAATCTGCGTGGTACTGTGTGGTACAGGATATAGTGGTGACGGAAGAGAAATTACATAAATTAAAATTGTTACAAGACCCACTATGCGGTAGGTGTAAAAAAAATGGTTCGATTTTACACTGGCTAAGTGAATGCATACGGACACGTGAAACATGGAAATATCTATGTGTGTTATTAGGAAAAAATTGTCGCACCCATCCCAATGCGTTTACTGTGCATAACATAATGTTACCTACGTTTTCGTATTTTCCATGTACTAAATTGCGTAGTGTACAATGGTTGGTTGGACATTATATATTGTTTGTCTGCATACATAAAGGTATAGATTTTCATGATCAATTTTTAATATATGTTAAACAGGAATATCATAAAGTGTCTCAAGATAAAAGAAAAATATTATTTGCACATTTTTTAAAGGTGCTGATGGAATGTTAAAAGAACTATTGTTATCCAAAACCTGTAAAATTACTGTATGAAAGAAAACTTGTAAAAAAAAAAAAAAAAAAGTGGTTAGCACATCGCGCTGCGACGCCAAGGGTCCCGGGTTCGAATCCCGGTCGGGCTTGGTTGTTTGTGAATGTCCATTCATCAATTTCATCATTTCATCACTCATCCCCATCTTCGCAAATTAGCCAAGAGGCACAAAACGCGAAGTAAAATAAACTAAATCAATCAATCAATCAATCAATAAACACAATGTTCGAGTATGGGCAGATGTTAATCCCCATGTTGTGAGGGAAGGCTATACGCAAAGACCTGAGAAGGTTAATGTGTGGGCAGGTATTTTAGGAAATCACATTATTGGACCCCTATTTCTTAATGGCAATTTATACGGTAATCTGTACCTGCAAATTGTACGTGACACAGTGGATCCCTTGGTAACGGACCTTGTAGAAAACTCAGTCGATGTCAACGGTGTGCCTGAATTTGATGCGGACAATATCGTTTTTTTCAGCAAGATGGATGTCCTGCATACTACAGCCAAGACGTACGTGAGTACTTGAACGAACATTATCCCAATAGGTGGATAGGCCGTCGTGGTACCATCGAATGGCCTGCGAGATCGCCTGATTTGCTTCCGAACGATTTTATCATTTAGGGACACCTTAAATCTGTTGTGTACAAAACAGAACCTAGTAGTCTAGCTGATATGCAACAAAGAATAATAGCAGCCTGTAGAGACATTTCAGCAGACACGTTCAGCAAAGTGCGACGTGCATTTTATACTCGTCTGTTCTACTGCCAAGAAGTGAATGGGGCTCATTTCGAACATCTTCTGTAAATAGTAGGTAAGCTCAATTTGACTTTTGGTGGTGTACATGTTGTAACATCTTGTAACCCCCCATTTGCCTTCAGTTGACATTGTACATGTAACTACGTGCCTCCTTCACCATTTGACATGAGTTGCGATTGTGCTTGTACTTGTCCTCCTAGTAGCAACCTCAGGGGGCGCGATGACATGCGGTTTTGTGTAAGGACGCTTGCCATCTCTTAGGAAGGGGGGGGGGGTGTACGTATTTGTAGACACTGCTAGGATATCTCCGAATCATGCTACAGTGTAGGAACATTTTTCCAGTTCCCACTGTTGTCTAGGATTACTACTGTAGGAGTTAGAGTCCTGTCCAATGCTGGTCATGTTCTACATTTGATTTCACGCCATTGTCAACTGGAGCTACGTAGAGACCCCGGATTTGCTGTATTCTGTATTGTTGTTATGATAAGACCTTGCAAACGACATATTCTTCGACTCCCCTTGCTATTTGAAAAAATTGAGTCAACCCCAGCCTACCCCCTTGTGGGGGCCCGGGTAGGGAATGGTTGGCCTCAAAACGTTTCCCCCTGAACATCATGGAATCCGTGTTCTCATAATACCCAGGGTGGGGTGAGACTTTATGGACACCGTCGTCGTACCGTCGTCGTCTTGTAATCAAGGGGTCTTGGGTTCGATTCCTTGTGGAGGCGCATAGTAGTTCGGATCCCACTTTAAGCTGTAGGTCCAGTCCCGATTAGCCTTACTGTGCATAAAGTGGACTTAAAACACCAACTAAATTAATATATATATATATATATATATATATACATTCGGTAAAAAAAAAACACTGACTGCGTAACTGTGTTCATAGATTGTGTAATTTTAAGAATTCGATTTTTTCTGTATCATCAAACTGAACTAATTACATCTGTGTGGTGTATATAGCGTCTACCCTGTCACTGTTGTACCGAAGAGTTAGTTAAGTTTTGTCTTACGTGGATCATTACAAACAGAATAATTCTTTGTAGAAGACTTCTTTGTTAACTCTATTCAAAATTTAACACTTACGCACTGTTAACTCATTGAGTCAGGAAAACATTTCAATCCGATTAGTGGAAAAAAATAATTGACTCTATACGGAATTTCTTTCATAACAAATATAATTTAACCAGAATTATAGAACACTGCCAGTACACAGATCGCTACAATGGTTACTAACATTTTGGATAGTTTGGACAGGCTGCGGGGTTAAGCCCTGCAGGAAATTTTGCGAGAGAGCCGTGAAGGCTGTTGTAGTTTTGGCCTCCGGCGGCACCAGACTGAAATCCGGCTCCTCCAAAGTTGCCGACTGCTCCAGATCCAAAAGAGGCGCTGGGTTGGTTGTAGTGGACATTTCCTGCACCCTGCCCACCGTGGTGGGCTCCCTGGGCCTCTGGGAAGGGCCCCTTCTCAGCGTCGTAGGCGATGACTCCCTGTCCACCACCAAGGGGGCTTTGTGAACCATCATAAGCTCCCTGCGAACCTTCATATGCTCCCTGTGAAGCTCCGTACGCTCCCTGTGAAGCTCCGTATGTTCCTTGTGAACCTCCATATGCTCCCTGCAAAGCTCCGTATGCTCCTTGGAAACCTTGAGTTGTTCCATAGCTGCCATGCCCAGCGTTGTAGGCTCCTTGGCCTACATTATAGGCAATTTCTCCTCCATGACTACCATCGTAGCTACCTTGGTCACCTTGGTACCCGCCGTCGGATGCCGCGTTGCCGTAGGAACCGCCGTTGGCAGCGACGGGTGCAGGGGCGTTCCCGCAGAAGGGGTAGTTGGGGCACTGCTGGGGAGAGACTCCCGCCGGATACTGTGCTGGAGGAATTGCAGACGCCACGGTAAACAATAAAGTGATGGCGACCTAGAATGCAGCAGGTAAAAAGCATTAAGTGACAGCATTTTTGAGCAGAAAGACCTATTAGTGCAAATTGGATTATAACGGCAGTTAACATTGCTTAAGCTGAATACCGCTACTTGACTCGAAAAAAACGACAATCTTCATACTAATTTGAAATTGAACGTGAGATTCCTGAAAGTCTATCACTCCACACACTGCTTGCATAACGGGTAGAGATGTGTGTATACAAGGTACGGCCATATAGCATAACACAGACGAACTTTCACAAAGCTTGGAAGATATCAAAACGAAAAATCTTTTTTGGTAATGTTTTGCTATGAGCCAATGAAAAATGGCTTTTTCTATCATGCGTGTAAATAGCCATGTGCAACAGATTCATCGATATTTCTTTCATCGGAATAGACAATATTTTTAGACAGATTATTTAACCAATCAATATAGGCTTCAGAATCCTGTTGTCACTGCCACTTGTGAATACATGCCTGTTGTGCTATCCTGAAAATGATCTAAGGTTAAATCCACTCTACGTATAAAAGAAACGTGTTACGTTCAAGACATTTGCAAGTAATCGTTATTTTTATGAGTTAGTGCAAATTAGTTACTTAGTTACATGAACTTTTAACGTACTTTGCTCTTCCCTCAAAATTAGACTTACGAAATTGATTACTGAATTTTCTTTCCTTAAAATTCTCGTTCTGAATATTGGCATAGCAATGGAAAGACCGATTGTTAAGTCCCAATAGTTAAAATATAGCATCGTGTTATTTATACAGTAACGCAACTGAGATACTTTCAACAATGAGTAACTCTAAACAATCAGGACGCAGTTGCCAGTAAGAAGGGTCTGGTGCGGGGTACACCAAGCTTCAACCAAACGCTAAAAATTAATGCTAAAAGCGCGGCGTTGCCAGATCAACAAACGGAGGAGCTCGAGTCGCTGTTAATCGCTAATGATTTTGACAAATTTACTTCCTTAATATCGTATAGGAAATCTTCAAAATCTATGTATTTGATGCATTTTGAAAAAAAACAACTATAGTTACCTCAAGATTTGCATGTAAATCTTTATATTTCGACGTAACTATTTACTATTTTACATTTGCATTATATGTGTAATACACGCAACTATTGTTACTTCTTTCGTTGAATGTTGTATCTTTTACATAAACAGAATTAAATAAATACAAAAACAAACATTAAGATACATTTTTTTCCGGAAAATAAAGCACACTGCACTTCCTACGAACCGGGACACCTGCCTGCAACTGAATTGTAACCTTGGTGGCGCGCAATGAATTTGATACGCGAGACAGCCCGCATAAACAAACTACGATTGCGGAATAAATAAATAACGGTGCTGTGGAGTAACAATGCATTCTAAAAATAATTTCAAACAATTGTCAACACTTTTCTCGCTTGGTCTGCACGTGTATCGCGACAAACCGAAAAATTTCTCGCTAACCAACTTTTTCGTGTTACGGTCTGATGATTTATACAAAATATCTCTCCTCGTAAGCAAATTAATTTACTCTGGGGAAGAATATCATATCTACAAACACCATAGATCCCATAGAAAAAAAAAACTGGCGAAGTTGTTCAAACGGTTCCATATTTATGGCTTTTGAAGTACTTACTAGAAAAAAATTAAGCGTTATTGCAAAATTGCATAATTATGGAAATTTCAGATCACATGAATTTATGACAGGTTATATAATGCCGTCAGTAAATAGAGCATAAAAAACTCTACAGGATAATTATTTCACTGTTTGAAATTTATGACTTTTACTTTTTGTAAATTTTGTAACAACTGGCGACGCAGCTGTGGTAGAGAAGGACAGAGCTATTGGCAAAACTCATGTATTAGAGAGAGAGGGAAGTACTCCATTTACTTCCATACTGACTTTTAAGGTTGAGACACACTATAGCCCTCCTAACCTAACAATTACTAATCTACAATTCCGCTTAGGTCTGTGGTTAGCTTAGGTTAGGATGACCAAGTTTAGATAGAGCTCCTAGCATTTAGTTTTGGCCTGTGGTGGAAGCTGAGTTGTGCCCCGCACCTGACGCTTGAAACAATAATTCAACCACAATATTCAAAGTCGAAGCTGTGAAGGTAATTTTTCCTCGTGTTATTCAGCAATCCGGCGTTTTCTCGCCACAAAAAAATAATTTAAAAAATTATATATATATATACGTATATATCCCTGACGAAAGAAAATTATAGTAGGTATACCATTTCTTTACTATGGAACAAGGACATCTGAAAAAAATCACAAATACGGCTATGAAACGTCCTAGGACTCCGTTTAATGCACATCAAAGATTTCCCTACCGACAAATATACAGCCTTGTGGATTAAAAAGGACACTATTCTGCAAATGACCAACCTCACCGAGCAGAAACAACAGCAGGCTGTTTTCCACTTGAGCTTTCATGGCATAGTGATGATATTTTACATGCATTAAAGTGTTCACAAGAAACTTGAAGGTGGGTTAGGTGGACGTTAAGTTTGAACTTAGCAATAGAAATTTGGTCAAATTTTCGGTGTTATTAGTTCGATAGCTGTCTGCGTTTTCTTAGAATGCAAATACAGTAAAACCTCGTTAATCCGGACCCAAATAAACCGGACTTTGCTTAATCCGGACAGGCAAAAGGCCAAAAAAAGCATAATGCAAGGTTTTAAATGTGTCTAGAATTCAACAAGAGAACTTCCCAAAGAAAAGGCAGTCAACCACTGATGAAATCATGTTTCCCGCAGACTTTGTACTCTACTGGATATGTATTTAGGCCTATGCCCTTTAAATACACCATCATAAACGTGTTTTGTTGCTATGAACGGAGTTTCAATGCACTTTCTACTGTTCTTTTAGGTTATTTCAGTTAATCCGGACTTTCGTTAAACCGGTCAACTTATCCCCCATTAATTAGTCCGGATTAACGAGATTTTACTGTATAGCAAGTGTTTCTAAATTATGTCTAAATGTTATCACAAGATTTAATGACCTAGATTAGTTCAAAGATACTTAGAACCGCAATACAATAGTTGACTTTACTGTCTTGTAGCAAATTTTCACATTTGCATATCCCTCCCAAAAAACCTAACTCCCAAAATGAAATCATAAACACGCCACTGAGTGGGCATTCCCCCAAAAGCAAAAATGTAATTCGCACAGTGCTGAGAAGTGAAGCACTAGAGCTTTCATTAGGTTGTTAAGTTACCATGTCCCCACTTACTAAGTTCATCATGATTGCAGTGTGAGCTTAGTTCTTGAAGGTGCTGGGTTGACTGATGATTAGCATAAAGGTAAAGGGGTTTATATAGGAAGTAGCAGCAGAAAGCAGGGATCAACTAATTGGCAAGTATTGTTGAAATTTGCTGGAAGGAACTTGCTCGCATGCAAGAGAGGCAGGAGGAATGTGCTGAACTCTCTCGCACCGGTCTTCAATTGTTTTATTATTGTGCATGGTAAAGAGCTGGAAAATGTCCTGTGTCGTCTTGATTCCTATCTGGGTGTCATTTCCAGTACAGAAAGCAAACCGAGGTACGTGGATGTGTAGCTGGTTGAACGGTGACCAAAGTAGAGGAGACTTCCTCCTACCACCAATCTTTATTACTCGCTCGCATGTCTCCCAGGCAGTGGTACCAACTTTTTAAAAACATTGAGTGGGCTGAACTCTGAGATTTGTTTTATAATTTTACGAAATGATATTTACCCTAAAATGCCTTTTTGGTTCGTTCCTTGGTCGGAAAATCCGATCAGATCCGTGATTTTGGCAGTTTTGCATATTTGGAAATTTCGGCAACATTTGTTGGCTTGCCTTCTTATTTTATTTTTGTGGCATTTCTTCATGTCCTGTTTTGTGTTTTACTTGCTTCATGTTGTTTTTTTCTTTCGCACAACTGTCGTGCAAACTGGAGTAGGGTTGACTTATACATGTTTAGAATTAGGCTAGGTCTCTAGACCTGATCATAATTCGTAATTATACACTTATATTTCACCGTATATGCACTCTGTTCTGATTTGATGACCAACGGGGACACTGCTCGACCTTTTGTGCGTGCTTTTGTTGTAGGTATTCGGTGTTTCTGTGTTAATTAAGTCGTAGCATTTTATAAATTTTTATTCTATGATTCCGTTGGCCGATGATGTGAATGGTAGCATTTTTCTAATATGGATAGTTGGGACATTTATATCTGCTTCAGAGAGTATTCTCATTGACGCATTCTAATGATTTCTGGTAAGATGGTGCACTATGTTGCCACACTGCGCATGCATATGTAAGCACTGTCTGACCAGCACATTAAATAATGTTATCCTGTTTTTCATTGTCAGTGCGGAGTAGGCTTTATGTCTAAAAATCGTTCCAGGCTATTTATGAGAGGAATACATGATTTATTTTTAGTGGCTTTTTTGGGTCCATTTTAGTCCTAAGTGTCTATTTAGAAGGTCACTGAGGCTAGAGTGTCTAGTTTGGGGAAGCGACGAAAAATCTGGCGATGTTTATTAATCTTAGTGCCCATTTTGTACACCGTGTATCAAAAAGAATCATCCGATTTAAAAGTTCTATTTTTAGGAAACCAATGGACATAGAACCTTGCAGTAAGTTGTAAAATACATGTTGGGGTGTAAGGGGTGACCTTCCACGTAGGCGCCCAAAAGTCAACCTCACTTCCACGTAGTGCACCCTGGACTAAAGACTAACGAGGCTCTGGCGACTGGCAATATGGCCAGTATAATTTTGTGTGTTTTGTCCTGTTTGTTGTCCTTGTGTGTGCTGAGTGCCCGTTTACGGCCTCAGCTTTTAACAGAAGTCAGAACATTTTAACATTTTTAGTTATGCAACGCTAGAGTTGTTATTTGTAATGATAAGGGGCTGGCCCCCGTATAATGTGACGGGAGCAAAATAGCCTAAGTGCTGACGCTCCCAAAATTTTAAATTCAAAAAATTCAAAATTCAAAAATACATGTTGGAATATGAAGTTTCACTTACAATACGTTTTACGTTGTTGCAGGTAGGTACGTTCCGAAAGTCTTAACGAAACGAATTTAACGAGAGTAACTTCGCTCGTCAACCTGGTGAAACGAGTTATTTTACAGACTTATGGAACGCTCTAGACGAAAGCGCAGGCGCAGCGTCCTCGTGGCGTCGAGCGGAAGGCATGTCCTTATGGCATAAATAAACTCTACTGTTAACACTGTTACTCATCTTAATCACATTGTAAGAACAGTTGAGGCACACTCGTCTTACGCATGTTGCTTCATATGCAGTTTAAAGCCATCATGCACGCGCGTTGCCTGCACGCAGCAGACGATTCTCACCGAACAAACCAGTCTTCTGGCCCGTGCGTTTGGTGAATCTCGTTCTTGCACGAGAAGCACGGAAAGCGACTTTTGGGACAGCATAACGAAATGCACGAGAGCACTTATGGGACGGCCATTTACCATAACTCGTTTAACGCGTTCAACTCGTGCGACTTTCGGAACGGGCGCCTGGTGCTGCTTACTCTTTAGTCCGCTTCAAGATGACATCCCAACAACCGAAAGCTTTCTGCGTTCTCCACTTCAACAAATGTGGTCCGTTACAGTTGTGCAGTGTGAGTTTCGTCGTAAATACGGTGCTGCATCACCTACTGCTCACAGTATTCGACGTTGTACGCAGAATGCTGCCGGTTGCTGGGTTGCCATCCTGACGCGGACTAAAGAGTGAGCTGCACCAGTGGCACCTACCTGCAACAAAGTAAACCTTATTGCAAGCAAAACTTTATATTCCAGCATGTATTCTACAACTTACTGCAAGGTTCTATGTCCATTGGTTTCCTAAATATAGCATTTTTAAATCGGATGATTCTTTTTGATACACCCTGTATATTACAGAGTTTTTTACCTGCCTGTTTTGAGAGTTTTTAATGCCTATCGATCCTCATCCTGGTTATAAGCCCTTACCCTCCTTTACTTTCCTAATAACGACGTGACCACGGATAGTGTAAATTATATAGGGCACTGAAAAGTATCATATCGGAGATAAAACAAATTTTTATTACATATTTTTATAACAGTTAGTAATAATATTCTTTAGATTTATAATGATGAAACATTTTGTTTTCCTCAGCGCGGGGACTTTATTTCTAAAATAAAATTTAATTACAGGCAGAGGCCATGGGAGCCAGCTCAAGTTCTAAAATGTGTCTGTCAGCCTAAAAACCTACGAAAGTAACGTTGATGATTTTTAAAATTTTGCAACAATTTCGATTTTGTTTTTGCACAAATGAATGTGTTGTTTTTAAATCTGTAGTCTGCAATATTAATTAATTTTAGTTTTATAACCATTGATGCAAGGTTACCAGACGTCTCGATTCAGTCGGAACAGGCCTTTCCTTTTAATGAATGTCTCTGTTTTTTTTTGTCTCGGCTCGGATACTACTTGCTACTAAGGACGATTCTTGTACTATCACTACGGACATTGCACTGGCTATGTAGGACATTCTGAAATTGTTAAAATTGTTTTGAATTTCCCATGAGTCAAAAGCGTTTGTTTGACACTCGACAAACAAATAGGAACCCCTTGATAATTGAATGGTTTCTTCGATTATTGTCAAAATTGTCCTGAAGTACTTTTAACAAAAAGCATAATTTTTCAAAAACTCAAGAAATTAAGTACAATATCATTTACCAGATTCTGTCAATCGGAATTTATTTTACTACAACTTTTCTTCTTTTCTACTTGTAATTGCCTTGAACATAAATACACAGGGGTGTGACTGTACAACATCAACAACTTTCTGAGAGAGCCGTTGAAATTGGCATTTTTGGTACACTATACGTATGCAACCCCACTTAATAGCTTTTTGGTTGCCACTGACATTTATTTTTACTGTCGAATAAGATTCTAAAAGCGACAATACGTCATGGAAACAATATTATGCCAGCAGAGACACTGACAGGTTGGAGTCACTTATCTTAAACTTTCCCTTCAGAAAATACATTTACAGGGTACCCACTGAAAATCGTGGAAGGCCTGGAGAAGTCAAGAAATCAGGGTAGGAGTGAGAAAGTAATTTAAAACACAGAAAATTTGTTAAAAACACTCAAAACCTAAAAATTCACGGATTGGTAACCGAAAACACATTTAGTTCTATCATCCCAGCAACCTTCCTTTGGGGATAACATTAAATATATAAGACGCTCTCTTATTTTATTTTTCATTTATTTTCAGAAATATTCAATAAACTTGATTAATTTGATTAACTTTCAAAGTTGAAGTACAACTATTATTTATTAGCAAGTTAAATCATTGTACAGTAATCTGGAAAGTTATACCTGAAAAATTGAGGAACTTTGATGTTGCAAAATGGGTGTGAACCTTCATCTACGCATATCACCGGACACACATATGTTGCTTATCGTAGACTACATAATTTGTTGCCATATAAAATCAAAGAATTTGTAAGTTTCATAAGAGATATTTAAATACAGATGATTTATGTAGTCTATCCATATCATAACACAAATTTTTCACTCTCTGACAGAAATAAATGTCAGTGTCAACTGCGAATATCTGTCACGTGGTTGCATACGTAGTAAATGTCGTTCTTCAAAGATTCGTAGCATAGAAATAAGCAAAGCATAATGGAGTACATGAATATTGTCTATAAAGATGCAGAAGTCAACAAAATATTATGTAGCATCAATGTGTCGAACAATGTAAGTCTCCAGTAATTTATGTATGTGTGTGTATATTTACAGCATTACAATTACAGCATATGCTGTGCCCCACTAGAGAAACTTTCTAGATGCGCCTATGGATCTGTCCTTCCGCCTAAAGAAATCCTGGGTACGGAACTGATAACAGGCAAATTATTGCGTGGGCTCCAGCCCCATAGACCCATATAAGTTGGTGTCACTGCCTCCAGGATTACATAATTGAATGGCAGTTGGCAACGGTATCTCTTGGCCACTTCTATCGCACTGATCCTGTCTCTGCCAATGGAGAATTAATAGCCGCATCCAGTCTCCCCTCTAGTAATGGTAACTGGAAGGAAATCAGAAGTCATATTCGGTAAATTCTGCGCTGACTTTGGCCGCGTAACAACTTTGCACTCAGTAGGAACCGTAGAGGGTTGGTTGGGCACGAGGTGTAGTACTGGACTCTCATTTGAGCTAAGCAAATTTAATGCGTATTTCTATCAGTATTATGCTGTTATTTGACTAATTTCACACAAATATGCGAATATTAGCTTTCTTTAGTTCTTCTCTAAAATGTTTCAAGTGCAATATTTTTTATTATTTTACTTTGTAATCGCAGCATCTCCCGATGACCGGACGTCTTGCCTCCCTTTGGGATTGGATTTCCAACGAAAAGCACATTTCTTTACGAGTCTATCGTTCTCTTCAGTGGGCAGCAAGACATCTAGTAATGATAAGCCCTGTATTAAAAATACCCCAATTTATGCATGTATATTTGCGTGTGTGAAGTGAAAAACAAGTCCTCAAATATCCATTGATGTGCAGTGAAAGCATTGCCAACGTAGATAAAATGCATTGCAATGCTTCTTAAAAGACCACAGTAGATGTTTCTAGGTGTTTTAATGCTGACACGTAAGCATTATGTAGATACAATATTTATTACAATTGTTACTATAAAAATGTAACAGTAAACAAAATTATCTTAAAAATTACAAAACCTTTTGAACAATAATTATAAACAAGTCTTTCAACATTCATGTTTAACTAATCGATCACAGACACTCTTATTATGATGGGTACCTTGGAAGAGACGCAAGGCTAACTCAACCGTGATATCTTCCTGCATTGAGGTTGATGTAGCTTCTTCCAGCCCCTCCACTCGCTCTCAAAGATCCTGGATAGTTGTAGGCACCTTGTCCTTGATGTCCAGCGTAGCCGCTGATCGCCTGGCGAGCATAGTTAGCTGGTCCTCGTTGTCCAGCGTAGCCGCTGATCGCCTGAGAAGCGTAGTTAGCTTGTCCTTGTTGTCCAGCGTAGCCGCTGATGGCCTGGGGAGCGTAGTTCGCTTGTCCTTGGTGTCCAGCGTAGCCGCTGATGGCCTGAGTGGCGTAGTTACCCTGTGCCAAGCCACCGAGGTTGGACGCTCCACCAAGGTCGCCTATCCCAGCCGTGTTTCCGTAGTGGACGACTGATGGATGGGCGATGGTACAGAAGGGGTAGTTGGAGCATTGTTGAGGGGAGATACCGGCTGGCAGTTGAGGGGGATCAGCAGAAGCTAAGGCCAAAATGACAGCACACAACACCTAGAAGAGTACACATCATTGAATAAGTTTTCAAATACTGGTTGAAAGTGTGGCAGATACAAATCTTCAGAACCAGTAAAAAAGGAAAAAGATTCCTGTAGTATAGTATGAGTAATAGCTTTAAGCAACATGAAACAGGTAGATCGAATTTAAGATAAATTTATGCATACCGTTTGCCTGCTGTTTGATCAAAAACGTTAGTTTGTCATTGATTTATGCTTACACTCAGAGCTAATCGGAAAAGGAGTTATCTACAGTGCTTCACCGGAAATCGAACCACCAAGACCCCGTCATTACTATAGCTCTCGCCACGAAAACAGTCCAGTCAAGGTCACGCCACCCACCTACAGTGTTGCCAATAAGCTACAATATTTTTTTCTTTGTAGTCGACAGCGTTACCACGACATCGTAGAGGAGGCCCTACTAGTTTATCTTTTCATCTTATATGCTAGCGATTCACACTTTCTAATTCTGTTTTAATCATATTATAAACTTACGATAGGAACTTCTACTTCCACCTCATACTAACTATCATAAGTTATTTCACATTTTCGGACTATCTCTTGTCTCTAACTTTTAAAAAGAGTTTGCCTTTGAAACTTGGAATTGGCAGAAACACTGGTATGAGATCTTTTTATTTATTTTTTTTTAAAAAAAACGATTACACTGAAAACATGTGGAATTCTATGTGCGAAAGTAACCAAGTCACGCGACACACATACAGGGTGGTAGACAGAATTCTAGAGGTGGGTGGGCGAATATTCTTACAGCGTGGTCTATTATGTCTGCTACGTGCATTGGTGTGCAAAGTTTGTAGACTTCAGGGAGGGCACACTGCCGACTCAGGGTGAGCAATTCACCTCTGCCCCCTTCCCATAGCCCTGCTCGTATAATACGGAAAAGAGTTTTCCTTTATGATTCGGCCTAGCAAGAGTGAAACATCTCCGCGGTCCTCGTGGAGGATGCTCCGAAGCATCTTTGGAGACGTAGCTTACCTGTTTCATCATAGCTGTTGAGGAGCTTCTGCTGTTCGCAACGCAAGAGAGGAACTGATGGCCTTCCAACCAGATAGGAAGTTATATACGTGCATGTGCATGTACGAGACGGGCTTTCAGGTGTGCAAAAAAAGTGAAATTCCCGCATGCTAATAGTAACTGTGCACTGGAAAGTTTTCTATCTACCGGAGAATGTATGAGCTTTTCCATTTTTCTACTCGTGATTCATATTGTTCGTTTCCTGTATACTTGAGACATAGATGATTCGTGAGACTTAGAAAACCGTAATTATCAGTATAATCTAGGTCACATTACTAGCTCGATTTACATGTAATGCCTACGTCCCAATATCGCATTCAGTTTTGTGTATTTAGTTTAAATTTTGCTGTTTTGATGCGTAGAGGAGATGGAATTATAAAAAACACAGGACTCTTGCTCGAAGGGTGTATGTCTATCACTTCTCCGGGTCTAACACTGCTGCTGTATATGGGTATATACATACGTATATCTACTAGCACTAGCGTATGATATATATATATATATATATATATATATATATATATATATATATATATATATATTTTCAGGGAACTGGAATTAGAAAGTTGTGTATTACGTATCTGCGCTCAAGAGGGTGGGCTTTACACAATATAAAATATTTTGCAATTACCGTTTTTCACTTTCGTTTTAAAAGTTGTTCCAAAGACACAAATGGTAGTGGTAATTAAGATGGGTTTGCATTTTCCAGCCTGTTCTGTACTGCTTCTATTTAAAAATTTTGGTTTTCTCAACATTTCTAGAGGGGCTGTAACCTCATCAGCTCCTCCTGCGTACGCCAGTCTCCATTTGTGTATATTAGTTGAGCCCATCTACAATATAGCAAGTTATTTCCAGATGTATTTCTTAAAATTATTTTTGTCGCTTTTCTAGCACTTTAGATTAATCGCGACGGCGAAGATTTTTTATTTTTGTTGTCTAGTGTCGTTCTTCTTCCACACTTGGCCAATAGCGACAAGGGGGATGAGTGATGATGTGATGAAATTGATGAAGAGATATTCACAAAGGCTGTGATTCGAACCTGGGACCCATGGTTTCGTAGCGCGCTGTGCTAACCACACCGCCAGCATGCCAGCGAAAATGAATACTTCTTTGTTGAAATAGATTGAGGAACAAATGCAATGGGACTTACCAAGATTTCGAATCAAGAAACCTTGCATACGTAAAGTGATGCGTCAACTATTTCACCATGCATGCTGGTAATTTTAAAAATTTCATAATTGTAGTTTGAAGAGGATTTTGAGATGACATTTCTGAAATAATAATTCTGTTACGTTCATGTTTAATAGTATGTTTTTGCTGTTATTTTCCCTAGCATTAGTGTTTGTGGGGCACTGCATTTGTCAGTGCGCCTTCAATTTCGCCAAATCATCGTTCATCCATACAGTTGAGATCAACTTTAAAAGGCAAAAAAGCGACATTAAGTAGGTAAAATGCAACAAATACAAAAAAGCTATAGAGGAAGGTTTACATGTTACGGTACGGTCACATTGGACCGGTTTCCGCCGAATTTCTATTTTGCCATGCCATGTTCTAGCGAGTTCGACTGACAGATGTTCTCGCGATGTGGAGGTTACATTGCAACAGGAAAATTGTCAGTGTCCCGGTAGAGTTTGATGGGCAGAATGTATTGAAATAGCCGACGATTTTTTTCTGTTCGAAAACTCTGCATCTATATTCTATATATATAAAAATGGATGTATGTGTGTATATATATGTGTGTATATATGTGTGTTTGTTCCGGCAAAACTCTCGAACGCCTGGAGCGATTTCAACCTAACTTGGTACACGTATCACTTGCAATCTCGAAATAAATACTGTGGGAAGACACCCCCAGGGGTGGGAGTGGGAAGGGGGTGACATGTAAAAATATTCGAAAACAACCGATATTAGTGTGGAATCCATAGTTTTCGGAATCACTAAGCTAATTGGTGACATTCACGATTGCAATTTTCATATGTGTACCAAGTTTGGTTGAAATTGCTCCAGGCGTTCGAGACGTTTGATTACTTTATAATTTGTATACTGTACTTATACTTTTCAATATCTGTAAATAACATTAGTTACATTTTACACTATAGTTAAAATTCATTATTTTCCTGTCTAATAGAAGATTGGGATAAATAAATGCCCGGGCAACGCCGGGTAATCAGCTAGTTGAAAATAAATATTGGTGAGGCAGAACGGAGAGTGTTAATAAGGTTTTGGAAGATTTTTATTATTTGTGCCTTCTTATAATGACAAACATGTATTTAGCGCTTTGCAATTCCCCTTCATTGAAGTGTGTTTAATAGTCTACGTTCGTAAACCAAGTCAATAAAACTTGAAATGTCCACTATTGTCATCCAAATATATAAAGTGCGAGACATCACACTTCTGGCGAAATGATAAAAAGGAAGTATTTGCTTACATTGGGTGCTCGATGAAACAAGGCTGTGCACGCCAGAATACCTCGGCGCCAGCCCCCCCCCCCCCCATACTTTTCTACCGTTTTCTTGGCGTGTACACCTGTGTAAAATTTCGGCCGAAACCAGATCCAATATGACCATACCCTTAGTTTTTCTTAATTTTGTATTTTTAATTTGACCAAAAGTGAAACAATAGATAACCTGTATTTCCAGTAAAAGTTACATACATTTTTAATACAAATTGTTTTTCTTCCTTCTTATCAACAACAAATTATGTATGAGCTGTGACGTTGGTCATTTCGTCTGCTGCTATCCCAACTTAGGGGTTGGTATAGTGTTCCTCAGACGTTTTAGAGCAAATCCATGAAAAGTAGAAATACTGGAAATTTTTTAGATTAACATCTTCAAAAGATATAAAATTGTATGCATCTAACGAGTTTATTATTTCACTTTTGTTTTTAGCATATCTTTTTGGTATTGAACTTGAATTTATAGATCATTCGTAATGACTGTGACAAAACAAATGTAACACCTGTGACACAGCATTTTTTTGTTGTTTAATATTGAATTTAAGAATATTTTCAAAAGTAAAAACGTTAAGGAATTACTTGTTCTTCATACATAACACAATATTCATTTCAATGCATACGGTTCATTAGGCAACCAGTGTTTCTTATTTGAAGCTTTCCACATGCAAAGACAGTTCACAAATTTGGTGAGACCAGTGACAGCATATTTCCTTCAATTTTTCTAACAAGATAAATCTAAGGATTTATCTTAGTTCATGTGAGTTTGGCTGCAGGAAGTTATTGGTGTACAACTTCTGTTTCTGTTACAATTGGAAGAGGTAAGTAAGTCGCACTATCTTTTCAGTTAAAATGGAGGGAAAATGTAACACACATGAGTATCTCTGAGACCCATAACTGAATTCATATATCTATACTTTTGCAAGGAATTTTGCACGGACCATGAGGTCATGTGACTTTGTTGCTGTTTCGGTGAAGATTAAGTGTTGAGATTATCTTCGTGTTTGAGTTTGCCAGTAGACTTCTGCAGAATATAATAGCAACTGGTACAAACTGGGTCTTTGAGACCCACTGATATTTTCCATTTGAATATGTAGATGGCGCTGGGGAAATGGCGCTCGTTGTCCTGAAACTACTTGTCACAACCAAAGGACGTAACCCCAATACCACAGTATTCGGGTTTCAGAAGGACGCAATGCTTGCATCGTACTGTCCCAAAAACGGCAAAGTAGTTGTTGTTCTCAGCACCATGCACTCCAAAGGCAACATCGATGAGAGCAACTCATTGAGAAAGACAGAGGTCATCCTCTCTTACAATAGCACCAAGGCAGGAGTCGATACAATGGACCAAATGGCTCGTTGCTATTCTGTGAAGAGAATGACAAGAAGATGGCCAATGGTGATCTTCTACAATATGATAGATATCAGTGCTCTCAACGCTTTTGTTGTGTGGATGTCACTGAATGGGGACTACTGCAGTGGAAAATCACGCACGCGTCGACTGTTCCTTATCGAACAAGGGAAACAGCTTGCTGGTGCTTCACCCTCGACTGATCCGAATCCTATTCCACCTCCAGCACTAGGCAAGAAGTGAAGAAGATGCACTGTTTGCAAGTGGAAGGCTAATAGGAAAACCAATCACATCTGCACAAAATGTAAGAAACCCGTATGCATGCAACATTCACATTTTGTTTGCGGGAAGTGCATAGATTTGTAAATAAATTTCCTACTGTGCAGTAGTTCTTGTACCAGTGTAATAAAACCATAATAAAATAAAATTAAAATTGTAATAAAACAAAAGAATAATGTTACAAAACTGAATAAAGTGTAATAAAACATATAAATATGTATGTAGAAAAACGGAAATAACTAAAATAACTAATGATAATGTAATAGAACAAAATTTAGTAGAACTGTAATTGTAACAACACGTAATAAAGTGCAATAAATGAATAAATCAAAACATAATCACAGGCCGACCCCTGTGGCGGAGTGGTTAGCACATCGCGCTACGACGCTAGGGGTCCCGGGTTCGAATCCTGGCCTGAGCATGGATATTTGTGAGTGTCCATTCATCAATTTCATCATATCATCACTCATCCCCATCTTCGCAAATTAGCCAAAAGTGGCACAAAAGCGAAGAAAAATAAAGCAAATCAAAACATAATCACATAAAATAAAGATTCTTAAATAAAAAATCTGCTTAGTGTTATCCAAGGTAAATACCACAATTTTTAACACTGGGTCTGAGAGACCCAGATGGTACCAGATGCTATATTTTTCTGCGGTACGTCTAGGGTTAAGAAAAGGTAGAAATAGAATTCAGCTTGTCTCGATTTGGAACTATCCAGTGGTGGCTTGTCAACCTGCCAACAATGTGGTTTTTATCTTGGCTTGAAAAGGCAGAAGTAGATATTCGAGAAGACCTTGAGAAACAATATCCACGAGCACCTAGCTACTCCTAGCTGTCATATTCATATGAGAAAATGAAAACCTAATTAACCAGATATCTGAACGAAAGAGAAAGCACAATAAATGCAGTAATTATGCCGAGAAGTAGTTCTGAAATCAAGTTTTCACTCATGGAAAATCAGTGGAGACATTAAAGAAACCGATGCAACAAAATGTTACCGTTTGAGGCACTTTCCCTTGTCATGAATCTGCCGTTTCGATTTACATGAAGCAGTCTCACCCAGAGCCGTAAAACGCATCGTATAAAAGTCACTCCCAGGGTGGAACAAAGCATCAGTTCCTTCGCTCCTGTGGAAACAGCAGAAACGTGTTAGCAACCATGATGAATTTGGTAAGTTGTCTTTCAATAATGCTTGTCCGGAGATGCTGTATATTTCCATAGTTCACATACATGGCAGTCCGCAGAATTTCTTTCAGGGAGGACGAGCAAGTATTTTTCCAAAATTACTTAAAAAAATTTCAGTCCTTTATATTAAATTACACGAATGAAATATATAATAATCACCAAGCCTCCATTCATTGATGGTCACTTCCACGAAAAAGTCTTACCCAGGAGGGTAAGATTCACAATTACAGTTAGGAAGCACAACATACACAATACCACGAATCACTTGTGTTTGATTCAAATAACTTTCCCAAATCTTAAACCTTCTCTTTAAAATGTTTGATGTGAACCGACATAAAAAAAATTCTGCAACTACAACTTTGTACAATGCATTTGCGTCTTCTCCTGTATTAGAACGTTCGGGCTTACATTATGTACAGCGTTGTGTGTGATTGCCAAATAAATTTAATGTTGTGACAGAAACTGATCTCGATGGTGAAGTGCTAACGCTCTTGTCTTGTAGTCAACGGGTCCCAGGTTCGATACAAGGTGGAAAAACGTAGTGGCTCGGATCCCATTTAAAACTCTCGACCCAGTTCCAGTGCATAAATTGAATTAAAATAAACTTTATGCTTAAGAATTGTTTCAACAAACAAAGGTAACTATAACCTTTAAAAAATTAAGAAATATTTATCTGATATTCTGTTCATGAAGATATTCTTGCGGGCGGATCTATATTTTCTCCAGCTTTAGCTACAGTCCGTAAGTTTTAGAAACACCCATCATTCAAATCAAATATTATTTTCTCCTTACTTTGTTACTACCAAATCCTTTTTTTTCTTCAGGATATTCTATCTAGTCATTCCTACCAAACTGTCTGATTAAGTGTCGTGGCTTGATCAATCATAACTTCGGCAATTTGTTCTTAAATACTAGTGACGTTCCATTTCTTTCAGGTGTTGTACTCCGCCATTTTGGCCATAGCTTCTGCTGGTCAACCAGCTCAACTGCCCGCCGGCATTTCTCCTCAGGAATGTCCCAACTACCCCTTCTGTACCATTGCCCATCCATCAGTCGTCCACTACGGTAACACGGCAGGGATAGGCAACCTAGGAGGAGCCTCCAACCTTGGTGGCTTGGCACAGGGTAACTACGCCACTCAGGCCATCAGTGGCTACGCTGGACAACAAGGACAAGCCAACTACGCTCCCCAGGCGATCAGCGGCTACGCTGCAAATCCAGGACAAGGCAACTACGCTCCCCAGGCGATCAGCGGCTACGCTGGACAACAAGGACAAGCTAACTACGCTACTCAGGCAATCAGCGGCTACGCTGGACAACAAGGAAAAGCTAACTACGCTCCCCAGGCGATCAGCGGCTACGCTGGATATCAAGGACAAGGCGCTTACAACTATCCAGGATCTTTGAGAGCCGCTGGAGGGTCGGGTGGGCTGCCTGGAACCAGCTACATCAACCTCAATGCGGGAAGATACCAAGGTTGAGAGCTTTGTTCAGGAATTCGCGATGCTAAGAGAATTTGCAGTTTGAGTGTGTCGTACGAAAGAAAATGTTGTATGCTTTTTTTCCTTCTGTTTGTGTGAGCGTGAGAGCTAAATTATTTGCCTACAGATGTCAGGATTTTGCTGTTAGTGTAATTGTGTGGTATGTAGCTGAGAGAGTATGTCTGATATGAATCTGATCCGAAGGATTTGATTATTCGAACTGAGGTTTAAGAATAAACAGTTAGAAGTATATGTATGTGTGTCTTTTCCCTGAAAACAAGGCTAAATACGTAAGCAAATGTTATCAAAAATCTGAATGAGATTAACTTGTACTGTGAATAAATTCTGTCCATCTTTATTTTGTTGATGAATGGTTCGCCTCCAGGGCTTAAAATAATATCCTCGTACGATGAACAATAAATTACCATTTTTCACAACAAGAGAGGAACGAACCGTTTTTACCGAATTGAATATCGTTACAATGATCATTGATTCTTCTAATTACAAATTGAATCGCTGAGACATTAATTATGTTTTCAATAATTTACACAGAAGAGAGAGAGAGAGAACAAGTCTTTTGAACAATGGCTATTTTTAACATTATAGATTATTTAGATGCCATTATGATTACAATTTTTCATGACGTAAGCAGGGTATGAAATAGACAGGAGCAATTTCCATGATCAAGAGTCAATTTTCCCCACAACGGTTCCTTTCATAATAAGAATGTTTTACTTATTACTTTCATATTTTATTTTGAGGAGCGTCTCAAGTTGAAAGACAAAATATTTGCAATTGTAAACAGAGGAAAATAATATAGAACAATTGCAAATTACATATAACGTACGGCACGTAACTTCTTTAATTTAATAAAACTAATTTAACGCTTTTGACCATCTGTCGAACATGTCACAAGAAATGATAATTATCTTATCGTATGGACACACATTGTTGCATGCTCCATGTCGTTTCATTGTTGCACTAGCTCAAATACAACAAACGTTCATGAAATCTTTGGTAATATTTTTTCGGGCGTGGGAAAGCAAGGCATCTTTCCAGAAAAGGGCAAGAAAGGTATTAATTTCCAAAAACGAGCACGGAGGACATTTTTCAGAAACGGCAATTAATGCATTCTTTTTTTTTTTTTTTTTGGAAAGGACGAGCAAGGATTTTTTTTCCCAAAAGGGGCAAGCGAGGCATTTTTCAGGAAGGGGCAAGCAACGTACAGTCGGGACGCGCTAGCAACCGACGTGGAACCACCCGCTCTGGTAGCGATGCGCTGTTGCCGGATTGAGTTACTTCAGGATTTTCGCGAGCCCACAGAAACACGTGTAGGATTAAACATCTGGTTAAACATATAATGACGGGACACTTCCATTGTTCTCAGTCCCACTCTGTTCATATTTGAAGGAACAACGTTAAGGCTCCTTCATACATTTGACGAAAGTCGAATCTGAGGAAGAAGAAGAAAAAAGGAGGGTCATGTGGGTTGGTTTTTGCGTGGCTTACTCCGTAACGTGTCTCGGACGTAACCGAGTACGTCACGAGATTGGCAGTCTTCACAGTTTGCCTGGGTCTCAGCTTCTACTTCCTCGTAGAGCTCCGACACAGTAAATAGTCCCTAACGAACCTACACAAGTTATGTTAAAGAAACAGCGAAATGATTTTGAAAAAGTATAAAAGATCACCTACACATGGAAACAGATCTTCATATGAGATCGTTGAAGATAGGCATTTGCTGTTTACTGTTCACGGCTGACGGGAGGGCAGTTGGGGTGGGGGAGTACCTGAGGAGAAACAAACACAATCGCTTGCAAGGGAGGAAGGACGAAAATTTGTTTGTTGTGAAGCAGTTGACCGACCATCTGGCGCGCAGGCGAGCGAAGAAAGCAAACATGAATTATCGTTCTTTTAACACGTAACGAATTTTTCATGGATAGTAAATCCGTAATTTGATGACAAAAGATTCTCAAACATTCATGAAATGGAAGAGGTGATCACCTCTATACAGCCGCGCTTTCATGTCTTGAATCTTGGATATATCATTATGTGGGAGAGGCAGGGAGGGGAAAAGGCACTTTCTCTCTCTCTCTCTCTCTCTCCCACTCTCTCTCTCTTTAATCTTCCATAAAGAGCAATGAAAGAAAAATCGAAAACTGTTCCTGTTTTGTACCTACAGTTCCTAAATAGAAATTACAATTTTTGTAACTATAATTGGCGTACGCAGAATTTTGTCGCGAGGTGTTTCAAGTTTGTTAAGATTTTAGTATTTATAGTAATAATAACAATACATTGTTTTTTGATTGATTGATTGATTTGCTTTATTTTACTTCGCCTTTTGTGCCACTTTTGGCTAATGTGGTGATGATATGATGAATGAACATTCACATACAGTGGCGCAGGAACGGAGGGGGGTACAGGGGTACATTGTACCCCCAAATTTTTAAAGGGGGTACTGTACCCTAGTAAATCGAGTTGTAGCCCCTTTTGGTAATTTTACAGCAGACGGAAGGTACTATTTCAATTCACCCAATAAAAAAGTGTATATTGTTTATAATTTATGAGCATTATCTTTCTTACCACAGAAATTCAATCCATTGCAAACTTATTCTACTACATTGTGCTTGCTACTAGTTAGTTCATTGACCTAAGTTCTTGGAAACCTCTTTAAGGAGATGAAAATTGTTTAAAATGTGTGTGGAACGATGGAACCATATTTGCTCTCAGAAAATCATGCTGCAGACGAATGCTAAAGAAGTGGTCTCGTCGATTCGAAGATAAGATACAAATATTCATCAGAAGAGTATATGATTGACTCCATTTTCTTTTGAATGTTTAAAATGTAATTTTTCGAAACGAAATATTTACACAAACGAGACGAGACACGACAGACCAACTTGGGGGGTACAATGTACTCCTGTACCTCACCCATATTTTTCATAACTTTGTAAGATGGTGTACGGAAAACTATACTTAAACCTATATTTTAAGATATTTTTTTGGAAATAGAGTCCCGATTAGCCTATTTGAGCATGAAGTGAATCTAGAATAAGTTTTAATAACTTCAGAGTGGAAACCGAAACAAAAATAAGCACAAACAAGAACGAGAAGGACCTCACCACACAGGAGACGAGATGAGGCTGTGACAATTCTCGACTCATCGCATAGCGATATCATTCCTAGGCGAAATTAAATTTTTCCATCACATTTAAACAGGATGCAATTTGCGACTTTATCAGGGGGACTTTTTTTTACCTATGTATTAGGGTATACTTATAATTGGATATTAATTGCTTATAATCTAATTGTGATATCGAATGCAACACAAACACAAAGCCATTTTAAGTTAAACCCTAAAGTCAAACTGTACATTACATTAGTCAGATGAATGAACGACATAAATGAGATTCACTGCAGGTTCTATTGGTATATTTTGGATTGGATGGATTCACAAGGTGTTTGATTCATTTATTTTACTTCGCATTTCTGTCACTTTTGGCTAATCGCGAAGATGAGGATGAGTGATGATATGATGAAATTGATATACACTCACAAATAACATCCATGCCCAGGCCGGGATTCAAACCTGGGTCCTCTGACGTCATAGCGCGCTATTCTAACCCCCATCGTCACGGAGGCCGGCGAGGTGGGAATGCGTTTTGGATTTTCTCTGTAGATGCGAAAATTTTTAACTGTGACGCGCACATGCTTTTGCTTACATTAAAGTTTACCTTTTCACATAAACGAGAAATTAACATGTCACCCAAAAAAACACGCATGCACCTGCATTTAATACTATTACATACGAAAATAAACCTTGGCCTGCTCTTCATATTGTCCACCAAGGATTGAAAAGAAGAAAAAAAGTCTTGAGCATATAACTTTCCTAGTTTCCTCTGATATCTGAAGGATTTCAGTTTTGTATATGTAATGATAAAGTGCTTGTAGAGTGTCATTAGGTACAGCTAATTGTAATTATATAAGAAATAAATGCTTTGTCAAATGTTTCACAAATATTTCAAACTTAGACTTCTTACGAGTTGATCGGGAACCATCTCAACTCGAGTTTTATTTTCTTTTTTAATACAACGCCCTGTAGGTGTCTGAGAAAATACCAAATACATGGCTTCTCAAAGGCATTGGATGTGGTACACATCTGCCATAAATTGTTTAAGATATTTTTATGCGTAGCTATGGCACTTTAAAATTAGAATGAAAAGAACTGAAGTGGAACTCCATAAGTATTATATATTTAATAATGTAATTTCTATATCCATTGGGTGGGAGATGATTATTTCTGGATGGGGTGGCCCAAGATCCTCCTCATCCCCTTTAATTTCAACCTGCATTAAAATGAATAGATGTATCTTTGTTCGCAATTTTCACAGTTAAAACTCCTGATTTTCCGTTCCGTTAAATTAAAACAAACCCCGAACGAGGTCCAGAGCTTTATATGTTTCAGAATTTTTATCTGGTTTTAAAATCTGTTTTTTTTTAAATTCTAAGAAAACAAAGAAAAAAATATTTATGCAAAATATCATTAAATAACACGAATGTGTGTGTTGTTCTAAAATATAATATTTCACATTATACTTAGATATCAAGGACGTATTTAACGGGGGGTTCCTGATCCCCCTCCCCGAAAGACTTAACAAGTAGTAAAAGTAAATAATCAAAATATTGTTTAGCTTTTGTTCGATGATTATTTCCGCTGAATTTATTGGAAGTAAGGAATTTGACGCATACAGCTTTGAAGGGTTCCAAACATTTATGGACACTACTAATATCATCCATAAAATATTAATCAGGAACTTTACTTTTCATTAATTGGATCCAACTCCTTTTTGGATATTTAATAAATATTCAATTATTTTTTTTATTTGACATTAAATTCCTTGCCAGGGCAGTTGTTTTTATGCAAATCTTGTCGATCTTAACTATACGTAAGCTAGATAATGAATACGTGCTGTTATATCTATATTATTTTACTATATTTTACCTATTCATGTAATAATAATAATTCATTATTAATTAATTTACATATTTAATTAATATTTTAATTTAATTAAATATAATAATAATTATTATTATTATTGTGACACTTGGTTTGAAGTAGTATGTGTGTGTGCGTGTATATATATATATATATGGGGGAGGGTGAATTTTGTACCCCCCCAAATGCAAAACGTTCCTGCGCCACTGCTCACATACAACGATACCCAGGCTAGGATTCGAACCCGGGACCCCTGGCGTCGTAGCGCGATGTGTTAACCACTCCGCCACGGGAGCCGGCAATACATTCTTTTTATTATAACATTTATTAACAATAGTAATCTAATAATATGAACTGTTTATATTTTCGTGTGACACTAGTTAGTTTAAAACAGAGCACGAATTAAACATTTCTTCAGTTTGCCCAGTCAGTGATCACAACAGGTTCATTGAATGGACAGTGTTCCATAAGATATACACATATCATTCTGATCATGTACAATTAACTACACGTATGCTAAAATTGTAGTTTTACAACTTTGCTTTTACAACGAACAACGCTCACACTGGAAGAGCAAAGTTGTGAGCTACTGAATTAGTAGGCTTTCTGTATTATTTTCTGCAGATAAAGTTTATTTCGTGGTGAAGAGTAATGAATGGGATGATGAGAACAGACATCGCAGGGAACGGAGTAGACTGGTTTTTCTCGAGGTACATTTATTTTTCTTGCTTAAGTAACAGTTTCTTATGTAGATATACCGGGTGGGCCATACTCAATTAGGCAGCTTTTGATTAGATGTTATTTTTATTTTTTCTTCATTTTATTTTTATTGACAAATGTTAACAATTCCAACGGCTACAAAATTGTTACAAAAGTGGAATCACACACACATAAGTCATTGATTTTTAAGATAGTGGTCGACCTGGGCACCATCTAAGTCAACACAGGCTTGTAGACGCAAAGCAACATTTTCACACGCCTTCCTACACATGTTAACCTGAACATTCTTGAACTCCTGAACAATTACCTCACGCATATGTTGCTCACTGTCAATGGGATTAGCGTACACCTTGTGTTTGAGGTAACCCCAATGGAAAAAGTCTGGTGGGTTGATGTCGGGTGATCGGGCTGGTCAGTCCACAGGCCCTCGACGGCCAATCCAGCGATCAACCTCGTTCACAGCATACCGTATGATGCAGCCATCTATTGACAAAAAATGTACTTTCCAATTTTTTCCGTATGCTGTTGGATTTATTGGTTACTAATGTTCGAAAACTGCCTAATTGAATCTGGCCCACCCTGTATACTATTCCAATCTTTGCTTATTTGAAGTACAAATAACAAGAAAAGAAAAAAATCTGACAAACAGATAAAAAATTACTGGGCTACAAAAAATAAAGAAATCATACACGGACAGAAACAATGAGCTTCTTAAATATTCATGAACAGCAGTGCACGTAGATACACTATGTAATACAATAAGAACAAATACATGACAACGAAATTCTCACAATAATTGGAAAGCGCCCTGTGTTTCTGTACATTACGTTACATAAGCTAATAATACTTTGCGAACAATTTATATGACAAAATCAGTCTCAAAGGTAAACATATTCTCTGTTGCTATACAAAACGCCTCCTGTGCACTGCAATACATAAATAAGATCAAATTCATGAAGAAATTAGCCTCTAAATAATTACTATAGTAAAATCTGTTGCTGTACGTTATGTGTAGGCCTCCCAGAAATAACTACTTCCAACTATGCCACAAACAATGCATACGTTACCTACAAAGGTTACCTCGTTTAGAAAGATTCTCCTTCTTGATCGGTTTGCCGGTGTTTTTTTTATTCCCTTCTATTTTGGGCTTGGATTATTCTCGTGGGATTTCGGATCTGCATTGAACATGTGTGCCGTGGATAGACAAGTTTTGGTAGTAGACACTCAACATAGAATTGTTGTAGCTGCGTTTCCATATTCTTCTTCCAGAACTGATCATCTCTCTGGATGTATTCTATTTTAACACCTTTCTGTGTCCACAGACCAAAGATACAGTACCTTCTTCCGTGTAATAATTACTATTACCCTACACGTGGTAATAGTAATTATCTGTGGTGTTCATGATATTGGCGTTAAGCTCTTCGTCAAATTTCCAGAAAGTTACTTTCTTCGTCTTGATGGCATGTGCAGGTGTTACATGTTTGACAGAAAAGGGACACTTAATTTCGATAATTGCATAACGAAATAAATGTTAGATACAGTGAAGTTTCAGATAGATATTGTATACATATTGTTATGAGTTGTAGTATGCATAAACCTTCTTTGTAATATCATTCAAAGCCGTGCTATCCCAATATAATCCTTGCTTTCCAATAAGTTCAGTCTGTTCAGATAAAGCTAACAACCATCATATACAACAAATGCTAAACGAGTATTGTTATTATTTTATTACTTGGTAATCTTTTCGTTTGAGGGAGGGGGTCCAGACGCCCTAAATAAATCCTTTATGTCTTTCAAAGCCTTATGATCTCAATCCTAATCATTGCCTTCCAAAATATTCAGAGTAAAAATAGTAGTACTTGATAAGTATTTCGGGTGCTATACTTCAAAGCCGTATTATATTTATAGCTATAATCCTTCCCTCCAATACGCGTTCAGAGGAAATTATCCATCGAATATGCAAAAATTGCTAAAGGAGTATATTTACATTATTTAATTTTAGTACTTCATAATCCTTTCGGGGGGGTCAGGACCCCCAGCAAACTTGTTCTACGTATTATAGCGTAATATTTGCCAAGGACACCGGTTTAATTGAATTACTCAAAATACGTACGTACAATGTAAACGTCTAATGGAAACCGATAAATACTTCCCCATTTGATGATGTAGTAAACGGATAGATATTATTTAAATTTCATTCTGAACCCTTCCACAATACGTGAACGTCTGTGTAGTTATTTTGCCGGCGATTTTGTAGAGCTTGAAACTTCATTGTTCTCGGAGCCCACATCTTACGTCAAACACACTTGCTGCCGTCACCCATATTTTGCAATTGAACACGTCCAGTTGACGCACGCACACTTCCCCCTGTCTCTCGCGATCGTGTTTTGTCTTCGAGCTATTTTGTTGTATCCCTCCGCGTTCTACTGTGGGTGGAGTTTAGAACGCTTCTAACTATCTGCACGAGATGTCGCCACAGTGCAGGGACACTTTTACGTATTGCAAGGGTTTCGTTTTCCTCAAACAGTCTCAAAATAGGAAAACTAACTTCTGGAGTGATGATGTTAATGTCAAGTACAATGAACATTGCATGGCCCCAACAAAACAGTTTTCCATAAGCTTGTGTGGTTAACGAGATAATTGCATGTGAAAATTACGGTTTTCCCCATTTTTATGCCCAATTTACTTATTAAGCAGGGTCTTTTTTAAAATTTCTGCTTTGTAGGAGATACGCAGCCATATTTTCTGAAGGATAGAAAACAAACCCCGAGGTCCTATCTTTGCTCGTAACTGAAAAATCTGTTTAAAACGGAACGTCTGCACTGCGCGTTTTCGTCAATGTATGAAGGAGCCTTAATAGGCGGAGAGCTTTTGGCTGAGTGAAGTGCGGTTTCTTCTTCTTCTTTTATTTTAATATTCAGTCCAATTTCTGCATTGAATACTTATGTGCGTGAGCGGGCGTTTGTGTGTGTGTTTGTAAGAGTTGTTTGGAGAAATTGTATTGCAATGTCGGAAAGAAGAAAGAAAGTAATTGGTAGCTTCCCAAATTATCTCACTTCACACACCCACATGTGCCTCCCCGATGGTACAGTAGTAGGGTAAGCGTCGTCGCCTTTTAATCAAGTAGTCCTGGGTTCGATACCCTGTCGAGGCACATAGTGGTTCGGATCCCACTTCCAAATGTAGGTCCATTCCAGATTAGCCGTAGTGTGCATAAAGTGCACTTTATAACCAACTCAATAAATCAGTCAATTCACACACAATTGATTTGTTCTTGATAAATTCTTCTCCATAATACAGTAACTCAGTTCTGTGAAATTCTGTTTTAGAAGTACATTTTTGTAGTTTCCGCAAAATATAATTTAAAAACGTGTTAACGAAACCAAGTTGTACGTAATTTGTTTATACGTAATTCGCCCTTATTTTCAAGAAATACATTTCATTTGTACGTTCTGAAGCTTCAACAATGTCACAGAAGTATAAATTCCATGTCGTTACAAAACAAAGGGCGAGTTTCATATACAAAAAACAATAGCTGCTGTCGGTATCGAGTTGCGAAAAAACGAACGCCGCGGCGTGACAAAGAAGGCAAAGAGAGGCGGCATGAAATCAAAGGAGAACGATTTGCCACAGTTGTTCATAACACAAGAAGCATTTTCTTTTGTAGGTAATTGTGATACGATACAACATAAGTAAAAAGATCCCGGTAGCTGATGCTTGCAATGTACCATAATAAAAACACAACAAAGGTTCTTTCAGTGAAGGTTTTCGGTTGCTGTGTAGAGCAGGAAGAGAAAATGTTTCATGCTTGCCAGAAAATAAAATTCACACGGGAAGTTAATGTTAACCTACAAGAAACTTCGGATTCAAACTTCTAGATTCGTTAATTTATCACTTTACGACGGAAATAACATATATTAGCATAGTGATACGTACGTGCTTAATTTCGTGTGACTTTTTATTTTTTCCGAGCTTGCCAACAGCTCATTAGCCTGTCCGCCTGTTTTCCAGAAAGGAGCAGGAAGGTATATTTTAAGGAAAGAACAGATATTACATTTTTCCAGGAGGGATGCAAACAAGACATTCCTCCTCAAAAAGCGCTGTCCTCTCAAATAATACAACAAAACAAACAGAATAATATTTAACGCAAATTACAGTGACTGGACCGATATTAAATGTGTGACATTAATTTCCCAGGGAGGCCGAGTCCACCATTTGTGACTCCTTATGACCGCTTGTTCTGGGAATACCCTCTACCAACGCACCAAAATATTATCTTAATGATTTATCAGTCCGCAAAATTACACATAACACTATCTCCTTTGAATGTTTGGGGCAGGGGTAGATAAAACTGAAAATAATTTAGGCGCAAGTCTGATTATCGGGAGTTAGTATTTTTTTTACATGTGCAAAAAATTCTAATACATGACTGACTTTACCATATCGCTGTAGATTTTAAAATTCGTCTGGCAACAGTGTAAAAATTTATAATGGCATGTGTATTGTTCTGATTTAATGATACACACGATACAGAAAACACACAAACATAAAAAAAAACACGCCCTCTCCGATGGCGCAATGGTAGTGTCTTCGCCTTGTAATCAAGGGGTCCCGGGTTCGATACCCGGTGGAGGTACATAGTGGTTTGGATCCCACTTTAAACTGTAGGTCCAGCCCCGATTAGCCTTACTGTGCATAAAGTGGACTTAAAACACTAAATTAATCAATCAGTATTAAAAAAACACATACTGTAGTCGTTATTTGTTAAAAGGCAATGGAAATTTCAATCAGCGAACTCCAAATATTAAAAAAATATAATAAAATAATCTAGGGGCCAGGTGAAAATTATCAGGTGCCATGACGACCGGGCGCCCCCTGTAATTTTCTACAATTTATTGGGGGAAATAGTGTATATAACGCTGATATGAAATCATCGCACATATGTGTACAACATGTGTGTATGCCAATGCCAATGCAAATGCTTTATTAACAGGTTTTTTGTAAGTATCGGGACCATTGTGCCCTTGACTTACTATCATGTTCTTACAAAATAGTGTATATACAACATTTTTCTTGCTATAACCCGGGTCGACTGTCGGCCGGGATTTGGACAATAGTTCATCTGTATTATTTCACTAATTTGAAATTGTTGAGTTCCTTGTTATAATTTTGCATTGACAGAGGAAGGAAATAATCACTATTATTTTTCAAACCATACAATAGTTCGGTGCACTGATGAAAAGTTCTAATCACAAACTATATTTTGCACATCACTTTAAGACACAAAACATAAAATAACCACATAGAATAATAATAATGATAACAATTTATAAGTAACAATAAGTAACAAAGAAACAACAAAATCACAATCTGTGCTTTTATAGCTGCACTATCAAGGAACACTAATCTGCTCCATTGAAAACGTACTTTGAAGTACTCATAAACAGGGAGTATATGTAACACATAACACAATAATACAATAGCATTTTTGAATTTAGATTTGTTCAAAATTTCGGGGCATGGAGTGGGTCATCCGGACCTGTGGTCGAGTTCCAATGCCTCGAACCGCTGGGTTTGGATGCTGTTGGATCTGGCTCCAGAAATTGTAACACATGGCATATATAGCAGATTGAACATAATCTAGTTCAAGGTCCTCATGGATTTGTAAGATACGAGTATCTCGGCTATGACCAGTAATAAGTCGAGCAACATTATTCTGTATAATCTGCAATGTCCTTATGACTGAAGGTCGGAGATGACCCCAAGCTGGTGCTGCATACAGGAGTGTGGGACGTACCATCATCTTATACACATGCAAGTGAGTCGTCAGTCCCAAGGTAGGATTTCGGAAAACTGGGTACAATTGTCCAACTCGATTTTGTGCTTTTGCTGTCACAGTTGAGATGTGTTTATGGAAATTTAGTCTTCGGTCCAAAACAACTCCTAGATATGTGGTAAAAAGTTTGTCCGGTATAGAAGATCCCTGGAGTCGTAGAATCTTTGGTAGTTGTCTATGTCGACGTGTAAATAAAACCGCAGCACTCTTCAGTGAATTATACTTCATTCACCAGCGAGTAGACCAATCTTCCAACTCTAATAGTTGTTGTCTCATCCTGCTATAGCATAGATCTTGTAAAGGGCTATTTGTAAAGATGGCAACATCATCTGCATAGGTAGCTAACATGCATCTATGAGTAGCAGGGATATCACTGGTATATAAAGCAAACAGAAGTGGAGATAAAACAGCTCTCTGAGGAACACCAGCATGTATGATCTTAACGGTAGATCGAGTACTTAAAAATTGCACCTGAAATTGTCTCTTTTGTAAATACTGATCCAATAATTGCACTAAATAAATAGGAACTCCCAATTCCGATAGTTTCACAATTAATCCAGAATGCCAAATTCGATCAAAGGCTTTGTCGGAGTCAAGAAATACCCCTAGAGTATGTCGACTGAGATTAAAGTTTCCTGTAACATACTCCACTACTCGGACCAGTTGCGTAGTAGTACTGTGATGTTGACGAAATCCGAATTGATGATACGGTAGCAAGCCTTTTTCATCCACCACAGCTTGTAATCGTCTGAGTAGTATATGTTCAAAATTTTGCTAACATGGCTCAGAAGACTTATAGGTCTATAATTCTGTGGTAGAAGAATGTTCTTTCCTGGTTTTGGCAAGAGGATTATTTTTGCTAGTTTCCAACTTGATGGATAATAGCCAGTAAGGAATATAGCATTGAAGACTTTTGCTAGAAAAACTAACAATTTTCTGGGGCCGTTCTTCAGTTGTAATGTAGTAATAGTATCAAAGCCAGGTGCCTTACCAGGTCGAAGAAGATTTATAACACCTTTGACCTCTTGAGGGGTTGTGAGAAGTGGATAAGCTGTGAGTGGTTCATGACGTAATTGTTCCAGTTGATGTTGAATCTTCTGGATATAATTGCCATTATGCGGTTGATCTGGTGTGTGGAATTGGTCCTCCAGATGTTTGGAGAACACTTCAGCCTTCTCCTCTGGTGTGTACATCATGCCATTTGGACCCTGGAGAGGGTAGGCAGCAGATTGTGGATTCTTTCGCAGATAATTTCTTAATAATTGCCAGAATATACTATCCTGCATTGATATCCCGGAGAATTCGGTGTCCCAATCTGCTTGTCGCTGCCGAATGAGGTATCGGCGAAATCGATCGTGAAATTGATTATACAACTGTTTGTAGCGATGGTTATAAGTTTGTTGCCATTTCCGTCGGAAATATTTTTTACAGTTCAGGAGGATCATACCCTCACGGGATAGACAGCCATAGTTATTGTATAACTGAGGGGTTCTGATAGTGGAGTGAAGATAAGAAGTTTGTATACCTGCTGTAAGGTTTTGTAAAGCCGAATCAATTTCGGCTGGGTTTTTTAAAGCTAAATGCAAGTCAATGATAGGCACTAATTGTCGAGTGTAAACATCCCAGTCTGTTGTAACATGATATTTTGGAGGAGGAGGCTTCAATAAATTATGATGAACAATTTCAAAGAGTATTGGTTGATGGTCCGAGTCTAGATCATGAATAACATAGGGACCAGTCATAATATTTACACCTTGATATATCAAGATATCCAACACATCTGGAAGTCCACGTCCTCGTGGATAATGAGTGGGTTCTCTTGGGGCAAGAATGGGCAAGTTCAATTGTTGGACACTTTGGAGAAGAGAGGCACCTCCACGGTTCACTACACGCGAATTCCATGCAGGGTTTTTACAATTTAGATCACCAGCTAAAATCACTTTGCGGCACAAGCGAAAAACAGTCTCTAGTTCTTGTATAGGAATAAGCTGTTCTGGAACGTTATATCCTGCTATCAAAATTAGTGGGTCGGTGGTAGTTAATAGTTCAATTATTGTGATTTCTAAAGCTTCTAGAGCTGGATTTGGAAGTTGACGTGCAAATAGCGAAGATTTCACAACTACAGCCGTACCTCCTTTCCGTCCCGGGAACCGATCGTTTCTATAAATGGTATAATTTGCAATTTTCCATTAATTACGGGGTTTCAAGTGCGTTTCATTCACCAGAGCTATATCAACATTATATTCACGTAAAAATTGTTTGAAAGTCAGGAATTGAGTACGAACTCCATCAGCATTCCACTGAACACACGTCAATGTTCTACTTATCGGAGTACCTTTACGGGCCATTTCCGAAAAGGTTATCCAAAACATCCATGGCAACACTGAACTTATCTACGATTGTCTTGGCATGACTAATTCGCTGTAGACCAGATTTAATTTTTTGAAGAAAACCCCTGAAATCGAAAATTTCTTTTATGCTAGTCCAAATGTCCTTAAATTCCTGGCCTCTTGTATTAGTTTTTGTATTTGCAGCAGTAACATAACTCCTAGTGTTTGGTAGTGCAGGGAAAGCTGTCTGGTCTTGTAAGGAAGGAGGTGATTGCTTAGGAGTGTCGGAAGAAGACTGTACACCATTTTTGCGGAGTTCTTGCGCTCGTTGTACACGTTGGAAAATTGGACAACCGCGAAAGTTAGCAGGGTGGTCACCTTCACAGTTTACACATTTAGCAGGTGATGTACGGTCTTTTTTTAGGGCATTTCCGTGTATCATGTAATTGAGCACATTTGACACAGCGAGCTATGGCATTGCAGTTCTGTTGGGCATGTCCAAGTCTCTGACATTTAAAACACTGTATAAATTGCCGTGGGTGATACTCCTCAATCACCACACGGTGTTGTTCAAAATATGGTTCTTTATAGATTCCTTTCGCAAATTCAGTCTTTTTAATGGTCAGCAGAAAAAGAGCTAATGGCACGAGTTTATGGGTACTTTGATCCTTCTGTTTCAACTGAGATACCTTGAGCACATCATAACCTAATTCTTGATAGAATCTGCCGATATCCATGATATTTGTATCGTTTGGAAGTTTTCGCAGTACAACTCGAAGTACCGGAAACCCTGTTTGAGTCCCGGTTGCATATTCGAGATTATGACTTTTCAGATGATCAATAGCAATATTATACTCCTCCATAGTGGCAAAGTGAATTTTTGATCCAGTAGAAGTATGGTATATTGTAGGATTAATTTTAAGTGCTTTGAAGTGTTGGGAGAGGGCATAGAAATTGTTAAGGTTAAACACATATGTGGGTGGTGGTTTCATTCGACGGGTGTCTTGAATAGAATTTCGTGTGGTTGTATCATCCCCTTTGTCACCAGGAGCATCCTCAGTTTCGTGTTCCTGAAGAGCACTAAATTGATTATTCAGTGGGATGGATATTGGCTGATATATCGGTAATCTCCTTGCCGTCTTCTTGCTGAGCTGAAAGCCCTCAGCATCCACTCGGGAATCCTCACTAGATGAATCGCCACTATCACGGGGCCTCTTGTTGGAAACACTAGTTGTAGATTCGGTTTTCTGTAGTTTAGGGTCCGTAATAGCACCTGGGAGCGAATTCGTGGAATTATGAAGTGATTCTCTGGAGCGAAAGTTGGGAACAGTCGATACTTGTAATATGTGTGGTCCATGATATATATAAATTGAAGGAAAGAGACAGAAAGAAAACATATCAGCAAAAGATTACTGACAGACTGAAAAACCTGGAAGATGGCGTGAACAACACCAATCCCAATGAAGAGTGGTGCAAAATACGAGATGTAATAATAAAAGTAGCAGATGAGGAAATAGGGGAAATGAAGAAACAAAACCGTAATGAATGGTTTGACGAGGAGTGCAAGGAGATAACCAAGCATAAAAATGAAGCATACAGAAATATGATACAAAGTTATTTTACAAGAGCAAAGCTAGAAGTATATAGAGAACTGAGAAGGAAGGAAAAGAAAATACATAAGAGAAAGAAAAAAGAGAGTGTGGAAAGTAAAATGAGACAAGTGGAATCATTTAATGGAAAACGAGAGAGTAGAAGATTCTATAGAACTGTCAATGAAATGCGAGGATTCCAAACTGGAGCATATATATGTAAGGATAAAGACGGACGACTGTTAAGTAATGACCAGGATATTTTAATTAGATGGCAGGAACATTTTAATGAACTTTTGAATGAACAAAACCAGAATGGAAGTGGAATGGAGCAAGAACAGAATCAGCATACGGAAGAAGATCAGAATGTAACAAATCCCCAGCTTAATGAACAGGAAAAGCAGGGACCTAGCCTTGAAGAAGTTAAGAGTGCCATTGAGAAGCTGAAAAACAATAGAGCGCCAGGATCTGACAAAATAACAGCAGAGATGATGAAACTTCACGGAAGGGATTTCTTGAGAAGCATTCAAAATCTACTAGATAAAATATGGAAGGATGAAGAAATCCCATCACAATGGGAAGAAGGTATAATATACCCCATATATAAGAAGGGGGATCGCCTACAAACAGAAAACTATAGAGGCATCAGCAAACT
Organism: Lepisma saccharinum; assembly: GCF_977018435.1. Classification (NCBI taxonomy): domain Eukaryota; kingdom Metazoa; phylum Arthropoda; class Insecta; order Zygentoma; family Lepismatidae; genus Lepisma; species Lepisma saccharinum. Next base: position 28,903,803 of record NC_139249.1, on the reverse strand, counting down.
TAACACCGGATACAAAATTCTCTCTAATATACTTTTCCGAAGGCTCTCCCCGTATGTAAACAAAATAATAGGTGACTACGAATGTGGCTTTAGAGAGGGAAAATCGACCTCAGACCACATACATACAATTAGACAGATATGCGCAAAGACAAAAGAATTTGGAATAAATACATATCACCTCTATATAGATTTTAAATCTGCGTATGATACCATACGAAGGAACGAGCTGATTGAAGCCATGAGGGAATTCAACATCCCACAGAAATTAGTAAATCTAGTAGAAGAGACTCTAAAAAACGTGCGATGTAGAGTACAAATAAGAAATCAGCTATCTCAAGAATTCGAAACAAAACAAGGATTGCGTCAAGGAGATGCCCTGTCATGTATGCTATTCAATATTGCACTAGAAAAGGCTGTCAGAGAATCAGGCATAGACACTAGAGGAACTATAATAAACAAGTCAGTGCAAATGATGGCATATGCAGATGATGTGGTTATAATAGCTAGAACAACAAGAGCATTGCGTGAAGCTGTAGCTAATCTCCTTACAGCAGCACAAAAAAATGGGGCTTGCAGTAAATGCTGCTAAAACAAAATATATGGAAATAACCAAGGTGCATACTAGTACTACACATCTTGAAGTTAACGGGCTCTCCTTCGAGAGAGTACAGGAATTTAAGTATCTTGGTGTGTATATAACAGAAAAAGTAGATTCTCTGACAGAGATTCAACACAGAATAAGTATGGCAAATAGAAGTTACTTTGGACTTGGAAAACATATGAAGTCCCGGTATATCAGAAGGAAAACAAAAGTTAAGCTATACAAAACGTTAATAAGACCTATTTTAATGTATGGATGTGAATCATGGATTATAATTAAGAATGCTGAGACAATGATCGGAAGTTTTGAAAGGAAGATCCTGCGCAGGATCTATGGTCCTATATGTGAAAATGGATTTTGGAGAAGAAGATACAATAATGAACTATATCAACTCTACCAAGATATAGATATTGTGAAGGAAATTAAACTAATACGGTTAAGGTGGCTAGGACATATATACCGAATGCCAGATAACTCGATGTGCAAAAAGATAACGTTTATGCATATGGAGGGCAGGAGAAAAGTAGGAAGACCACCTTTAAGGTGGGTTGATTCGGTAGAAGAGGACCTAAGTATGCTGGGAGTTAGGAGTTGGAGAAGGAAGGCGCTGGATAGAGATGGATGGCGGAAGATTCTGAAGGAGGCCAAGGCCTGTGATGGGCTGTAGTGCCAGAAAAGAAGAAGAATTTTAAGTGCTTTGAAGTGTTGGGAGAGGGCATAGAAATTGTTAAGGTTAAACACATATGTGGGTGGTGGTTTCATTCGACGGGTGTCTTGAATAGAATTTCGTGTGGTTGTATCATCCCCTTTGTCACCAGGAGCATCCTCAGTTACGTGTTCCTGAAGAGCACTAAATTGATTATTCAGTGGGATGGATATTGGCTGATATATCGGTAATCTCCTTGCCGTCTTCTTGCTGAGCTGAAAGCCCTCAGCATCCACTCGGGAATCCTCACTAGATGAATCGCCACTATCACGGGGCCTCTTGTTGGAAACACTAGTTGTAGATTCGGTTTTCTGTAGTTTAGGGTCCGTAATAGCACCTGGGAGCGAATTCGTGGAATTATGAAGTGATTCTCTGGAGCGAAAGTTGGGAACAGTCGATCCTTGTAATATGTGTGGTCCATGTATTTCTGCCAGATCCGTATCAGATGAGGAAAGCTGAAAACCACGTCGTCTGTATCGAGCAGTCCTGAGTGGAGGGGATTTAGGTGTTTCAAAGTCCTGTTTTTTCATTGTCGGAGCTTGAGGAAACAGGAAGCAAATTACGAAGACGCCTAAGTTGGTGAAAAACACCCCCCAATTGCGTTTTCGAACATATTATCGGTGCACACAACACCTGTCAAAGTGTACACCACGATTTGTATCTTCCTGTTGTGTCCGGAAGGAATGAAGCAAATGTGCAGTACGTTGTCTTTTATACAGCACGATTACCCCGCACTCGCGAACCGGTGATTTTTGCCGAATTACACGATTACACGAATATACTAGTTCTCAGTTCCCCAAAGTACAGTCCGATGTGAGATTTTAATTAGGTTTTATGCACTTCGATCACCAATGGAAGGCTGACGAACCACAAATGTGGCTAACGGTGTATATAATGCGATCTGAGTCCACTGATTCAAAAGAACTGTTCTTTGAATCAAAACAAAGCACCGTCTGTGTACTTCGCTAAGCACAGTTTTTAGCGATTTTTGTACAATTATTCACAACCACGGAACCGAGTTACTAACATCGGGCATCTGACAACTTCCGAAACACTAGAAAATATCCGGATAACACTAGAACTTGATTCTTCTTACCGTAATTAGCGAAAAATAGAGAGCTCAACGCAATACGTCCGACTCACTTATTACCGCCACCGGAAGTCCTGTGTGTATGAATTACAGAGAGAAGGTCTCTCCAGAGATATTTCATATTTGTATCTTTATCTCTTTCTGATGACATATGAATGAGGTGCTGTAAAGTATTAAATACTTTAATTAGAAGTACGCCTCTATTACACAGGGGCTTCTCGTTGACGCAGTGGTAACGTCTTCGCCTTGTAATCAAGTGGATCCGGATTCAATACCCAGTGGAGGTACAACACGTTTCCATCCGTAGATTCAGCCCTGCTTGGAGCCTCGGCGGTCCAATAGGTACGGTGTCTGAATCCCACTTGGGAGACCCGGGTTCGATTCCCGTGATGGATGATCTGAGGTCGGAATAAAGCTGTTCTGGGGCTCACCCAGTATATAAATGGATACTTGGGGACAACACTATTTGATAAAGGCGACCGGAGCATAATGCTGATCGCATCACCTCCAAAAATGGCTGAGATGGAGAATACGTGGGGCCCTATATCCACATCCCCCAATGGGCCTACTTTTTTGAGCAGAGTAACTATTACTCAACTACTTTCCTTTAAGTAACGGAGTAACAGTTGATTTCGCAGTTACTTTTCTGTATATTTCAACACTAATGAACAAAATTATGATTTGCTAAAATAAATAGAAATCTGCTTCTGCTGGGACCAAATGTTTTGCATGACGTAATTCTTTCAAGTACAAGAGTTTACTTGGAAATTTTCTTACGTCTAAGTATTCGTATTAGGTTTGTTATAAACTTATCTAGAATATTTATTTATTTATTGAAATTTCCAGTACAGCAGAAGCTATTTTAAACCAGAAAGAGACAACAGTAAAACAATAGACTAAGATTAAAAACACAAAAGAAAGGACAACATAAAATAAACAAAAATAAAATAAGCCAAAAAAGTGCCAAGGTAAATAGATCAGTTTCACAAAAGCATTACTTATGTACAATTTTGTCTATGTTGCTGATAAAAAATGAATATGAAGTGAATATATTTGGTTTGAGATTATATTGAACTGATTCGGTAGCCTATGGAATAGTGAACGTTGTATGAGTGAGAGCCTGGGAGTAACTGTTAAAGTAAAAGATTTATTTAATTATTTGAGGCAGAGTAATTGTAACTGAAATGCAGTTACTTTTGAAAGTAACTTCCCGAAAACTGATTTATTACGACTGGAAACTATAGGCCTACGTGATATAGGTGAGTTTCATTTGACGTCAGGATGCTCACAGTCGCCATGTTTGCAGCCAATTTTCTTTGTCGTTTGCAAGGAAATATCCAACACGTAGCTTTGTTTACATCTTCACGTTTGTTTTAAATCACAAACGTCTGTGTTAGTATCTTCCACCAGCCTGCTTGAATTCCGTATGCTTACAAGAACTGGCCTCAATCATGGCTGCTCGAAGCCACAATTCAACAGTTTGTGACGTAGGTGAAACACACCTATACTATATTAAAGCAGAGATTGTACAGAATGTTACTACCCTTTATCTTAACCCAAACTTAGCTCTTATTACAAAACACTAGAGGCAATTCAACAGGCCGTAAAAATGTCGTCCGATGCAGAAATCCTTATGGGTTTCCTCATTCGATAGTGCCGCCATCTGGTGTTGAAATTGACAACGAATGTGGATCGCGAAAAAAAGCAAAGAAAGGGGGAAAAAGACAAAGGCATGTGGTTCTACGGAATAGAAAGTAGCAACACATCTTGTTTTTCCTCAGTTATTGTAAAACACACTCCGCTGAGAGCGAAAAGTCCGTTCCGCACTGCATACAATGCAGGGAGAACACGAACCAGTGACTCAACGAATTCCCGCGAGATGGCAGGCGCGCTGCTTTCCCTTTCGGTGACGACGACAAGAAGCAATTTGAAATGTACGTGTGAGAGCCTCGGCTGGGAAAATGTCTGAGATTTCTCCCTCAGTCGAATCGGAAATGACCTTATCCTTCGGGAGTATAAAAGCTAAAGAAAATGACAGCGGTGCACCAGTTCTTGCAAATCTGAATTCGGCGAAGTTACATTTATTGGTGCCTGCTGTCAACATGAAATTGGTAAGAGCTCGATTCCGATTTGTGTAAATTGTGTACGGAAATGTGCGCCGATTTTTTAAAAAATTTTGTTGGCTCTTTACGAACATCTAGAATCATACCCGTGACATTAAGCATCTTATCTCAATTCGAAGAGGCATCACTTTTTTTTTGTGCTGCATTATGTTGAATTTTGGCACGTCGATTTTCTACACCTCCAGTGATTCATGACGATGAAATTTACTGATACACCAAAAGTGTCGGGACGAGATAGAGACGCCGGCCTACGTGGCGGAGTGGTTATCACAGCGCGCTATGACACGAGGAGTCCCGGGTTCGAATTTCCATTCTGGGCATGGGTTTTCTTTGTGACTGTCCCTTTACCAATTTCATCATATCATCACTAATCCTCATCGTCGCGATTAGACAAAAATGACAGAAAAGCGACGCAAAATAACAAAAACCAAATAAAACGAGATAGAGCGAAACAAGTACTTGTGAAACATTTCAAATGAAATGACATGAAAGTCAGTTACATACCTTATCAAGACATTTTTTTTCTATGAGTTGGGCTACAAAGTACAGTGAAAACAAACGGAAGATATATGAATTTATTTGAATTTTAAAGTCAGTGTTTCTCGCAAGTACAAAAATGTGATTTGGCAATATCTCATCAATGGAAAGAACAAACACAGTGAAACATGCAAACCTTGACAGGGTTCGAACCTATCGCCACGGTCTTCGTAGCATGTTACAATAACCATCCCGCCATAAGTGTTGCTTACTTTTTACAAAAATGCTGTTAAATATAAGTGTGTGTGTGTGTGTTAACAATCAACTTTCTCCTGGTATAAAATTCAATACACCATGTTACAACAAGTTTCTTTTTCTTATTAACTGCACAAGATGGATTTTATTCAAGGCGGCACATTGCGTACATTTTGCTTTCGGAGATTTTCGTATGACGTCACTTAGAAGGCCCCACAAATTTGAACAAAACGGTAATTCTGTAAGTAGTCCAGTCAAGTTGTACATTTTCTCCCTAATAGCGGAAAGAATCGAAAAAGGTTGTGTTTTGCATATTTGTTCAGTATGTTACTAACACGAAAAATATTCCCAAAATTCCGAGTTGAGCTTTCGATGTCAAATTTCAAACAAAAACATATTCTAATCGATGAAATGAAGGTTTTTTCGTGAATATGTTTTCGTAATTTCAATTTTTTTCATGTTATTAGACATATCACGACACAAGTTTTTAGTTAAATTATCAAATTAGCTGATAGAAACAATTCAGTTAAATTTGTTATTGCAAGAATATGGGTGGTATTAAAAGGGTTATAGACTGAAGTCTATTCTTGATTAAGGTTTTTCAACGACAATTCAACTAACTTCCTAGCCTTCTTAAACTCGAAGGTTTAGGCTGCAGCAACACAAGTCTTCCATCTGTCCCTATCCTGAGCAAGATCAATCCTATCTTTTCCATCCTTACCGATTTCCTTTAGGTCCGTCTCAACGTCATCCCTCCATCTTCGTCTTGACCTTCCTAAAGATCTCTTACCATCAGGTTTCCCAACAAGAATCCTGTAAACTCTTCTTTCCTCTCCTATTCGTGTCACATGGCCTGCCCACCTAAGTCTTCTTGATTTAATCATTCTAATAATATCTGGCTATAAATACAAATTATACAGGTCTAAATTATGTAACCTTCTCCACTCACCTGTCTCCTCATCCCTTTGAGGTCCAAAGATTTGCCTAAGGATCTTATTTTCAAATACTCTCAATTTATGTTCCTCTTTCAATGTAAGCGACCAAGTTTCGCATCCATATTATAATACTACAGGCAAAATACTGTTTGTATATTTTAACATTTAATTTCTTAGATATTACACGAGAAGATAAAAGTTTATGAAGAGAAAAGTAACATGCATTTACTGAATTAAGTCTGCTTTTTATTTCCTCTTTAATATCATTTTCCTTTGTTAGTATTACTCCTTGTACTTGAATTTGGGAACTGATTCAAACTAGTTGTTATCGATAATTAAATTTTGAATAGTACCTAAAACTTGGTTTCGGCCTGTAAGCATATATTTAGTTTTCTCTTTGCTAACTTCCAAACCTATCTGTTTAGCTGCTTTTAAAAATATTTTAGCATTATTCTCAATTGTATTTATATCATCCCCCACTAAGTCTATATCATCTGCATATGCTAACAACAACAGAGTCAGAACATTTAACAGTCCTTCATTGATTTCTTTTACCTTCCTAACAGCATATTCTGTTGGCAAAATTAAAGAGCAATGGAGATAATGCATCTCCTTGTCTTAACCCATCGTGAATTGTAAATTTGTCAGACATATTAATATCCACACGAACTTTACTTTCTGTTTCATTATTGCATACTTTTATCATATTAATAAGCTTCTTAGGTATTCCAAATTCGACAAATATATAACATAATTTATCAAGGATAATTAATGAGTAGGAAACTAATTACATAAAACTATCATCAGAAAGTGAGGAATCTCCAAGTGATGTCATGCAATAGTGTTCATTGAGTATTCCAGATGAATCTATCTGTACATTACCATCTTTTTACTGAATCGATTCACTGAAATACTTAGGTCTAATACAACCTTGTTGATGAAATATTTAGACCAATCCTATGGCAGTTACGAGTTAGTTAGCATTTGTAAGATTCATGACCCGGGATCGTGATTGGGAAGGTTTGCTATTTTAAGCATTTGTGTATGTAGCCCCCCCCACCTACACACAGCTCTCTCTCATATGATTTCATATCCAAAGCTGAGAGATTCGGCTTTCACAAACTTTCAGTTTCACGAGTAATCCAGTGATGCTTTCTCGGTTTCAAGTAATCATGTTTTGAGTTTTCTTTTCCTTGTTCACCACATTTTCTTCTTAATTTTTCATTCTTTGCTTCCAGTCTCACATCTCTATCGTATTGTTTTCTTTTTCATTTCATTAGTTCGTTCCCACACGACTTAATTCACAAAAGCTCTTACTTATTTTCCACCATTTAAAAAAACTCTGTTGTCCTAAAGTGCGCAATTCCTTTTATTCGTATACCTCCATTCATTTCTTCCGTGCTTTCTCCTGTCTTCTTCTATCTATTATAACCTACAACGAGGAACATATATTTTCATTTGAATATGTATTTACAGCACGTTCTTGCAATTTTGTTACATAAACGGTCCCTACAGTTAAGGATACAGTTTTCATGGAATTTTGTTATATCAAGGTTCTTATAGTTATATCTAGGGAGCGAAGTTGATGAAATGTCATCTTTTTTCTGACATTTCGGACACGATGCCCATTAAATATACACAATATTACACTTCGTCCAGAACCTAAAAAAGATAATTTTAAAGTGCATTTTTTTGCAAATTTTCAGGTTTTAGTTCATTTTCTCCGATTTTCTGCATTTTCAGCTATTTTTCGAAATATTCAGTGTATAGTTTCGTCATATTTGGTCACTTCTTTCATTTTGGTAATCTTCTTGAGTCTTTTCACCAAGATGAACATAGGCCAAAATATATATCTCGCAGGATTGCAATTTACTAGCAAAAGAAATGCTGAACTGGTGGCAGTCTTTGTTGTGTCTGGGGAAACCACCAGGTACCCGTCTGGGGCAAACTCAGATATTTCAAACAATTTCTGATGTTAAAAATTACTTTTCCGTTGCACTTTTTTCTGGGGGGCGTGGTGCGTGTCTATGAACCCTTTCCCGGATGCGTCCCTAATTTTGGTTTTTTATACAATTTGTTAAATTTCTAAACAAAAATTGTCTTACGTGGATCGTGATAATTTATTTTCTTTATAGTTCCACAGAAACACACCACACTACATCACCAGGCAAAGATGCGGGAAATTAATGCATTTTACACCAATTCATTCAGTGTACACGACTCTTCATTAAATTGTTTTAAAATTATTCAGTTGATTCCATTGGAAATCCTCGTTGCATATGTTAATTGAATTTGCATGTGGCATCATTTGGCGCCTTTTTTTAAAAGTAAAATTGCATTTTGTTTAATTTCCTTTTCACTTCAATTTTTAACCTGAAACTAACAGATTTAATGGTCATTTTTTGCATTATTTACGGAATTTTTTCCAATTTTTTAGGACATTCTGTAGGTCATATAATTTTTAGGTCATCAACTTCCGCTACCTAGTTATATCAGTTTAATGGTTACTAGGTTTAGCCGACCTCCGAGGCAAAGTAGTTAGCACAGTGCGCTACGAAGCCAAGGGTCGTGCGTTCGAATCCCGGCCTGAGTATGGATGTTCTTCGTGAGTGTCATATCATAACATTACTCATCCTCCTCGTCATGATTAAACAAAAGTGGCTGGAAAGTGACGCTAACTATCAATTATATATCCAATTGTATAACTTGGTCATATTAATCATTGAGCGGCTCGGGACAAAAACTTGATAACCAACAAAAGTAAGAAACCTAGAAAAACTCAGGTGAAAGTTCGCCCATTGCATTGTGGGTTATGGCTTACCCAGATTTTCCCACATGTCACCGGCTATTGAAGGAACTTCATTCACTATTGTACAGCAACTGGAGACTATGCAGCAACTGAACCCAATGTTAACTCAGTTTTGAACGGAGTGTGCCCTATCACGTTTTACCACCGAGCCGCTCATTACATTAAGAGTATTTATTAACTTCACGTAATTCAATGCAGCTTCAAACGTGGGAATATATTGTTTTGAAATGTAATGCATATCAAGTACATAATATTACATATTGCAAATTTATTGCATATTCAACTATTTCTATTTTTAAATCTTATTGTATAAAATATGAAATTTTATCATAGGCTATATAAATGTATATTTTTTGCTATTCTTTTTTGTTCGTTTCAGATACCGTTCGCAGCACTTCTCTCGCTAGCTATGGCAGTGCCCCCGGCGCAGCTACCAGCGGGCGTGTCCCCCCACGAATGCCCCAACTACCCCTTCTGCCCGATCAACCACGCCCCAGTGGCGTACTTCGGAAACGCGGCCGCCCCAGCTGCTCTGTCGCCGCACACCCTGTACGGCAACCTGGGCCAGGGCAACTACCTCGGCGGGTACAGCGGCAGTCCGGGACAGGGCGCCTACGCCACGCAAGCCTACAAGACTTACCACTCCAGCCCGGGCCTGGGGAACTTCAACGGCTACCACGGACTGTCAGCCCTCGGTTCGGGGGTGGTTTCCAACAGCATCCATGGAGGTGGATTTACAGGCAGCAGCTACAACAGCCTGCATGGTGCTTTGCCCAGGTATCCAGCTGGAGTCAACCCAGCGTCTTGTCCTCACTATCCCCTCTGCTGAGGGTTGCAGTGAAGCAGAAGCAGTGTTTTCAACCTCACGGGGCAAAAAATACCTAAAACATGCCCCTCTTTGAACTATGGTCCCCTTTTCAAGTGTGTAAGTGCAAAAATCACATGAAACCAAAGTGTATGATATGGTCGCACCAATGCCAAAACCACGAATGTGTAAATCGTGATTTTCTTTTCACCTAAGTGCATTTTCTGACTACTTTTTCTTGATATATTCCTATGCTAACTTATATTCACTAATAAACAGACAACAAATGCAAAGCTTTCCCCCAGGACCTTCAATATTAAAATGCTTTTGTCTCAAAGTTAAGGTTTAAGCACATTCGTGAATTTGGCATTGGTGCCACGATATTTTAACGCCAAATTAACCTAACAAAATGCAACTTAAGTAAAGCTTGCTGAAGTTAAGCATAATCTAGACTGGACATACAGTATAACCTGGGATACTAACCACTAAAATGTGCGCCCACTTGAAATCGAACCAAGGCCACTTTGCTTTCAAGGCAGTATCAGAAAGATCTCTATTGAATTGGGAAGCGAGTATCTCAGCATCTAGGTGTCACATTTTTTTGCCGGTGACTGTACGTTAATAATGGGAGAGTAGTGGTCAGATGTAATCAGTATTTCAATTAAAACTAAACTTCATTAGTGAGCTTTTAACAGTCAGAAACTATTTTAAAACAAATAAATATTAAAAAGAGAAATGAAAAAGAAATCAGAACAACAGTGCCATGTACACTCATGGACACTTCTGGGTTGTAACGATACCATTGCAGTGTCTCATATTCTCCACCCGGCTACTTTTGTTTGAAGTCCCCAACGCCATGCATTAATCGATCATTCCCAGAATCCGATTCTCCGTGAAAGCAGATTATATTGGTTAAGATCCCACCTTAAACTGTAGAACCAGTCCTGAATAGCTTAAAGTACTTAAAAGTACATAGACTCTTCATCCTCTTAAAGGTTGCGCTAACATGTGGCTCAATATTTTCGTATGTTTTCAGAAAAGAAATTCAATATATCCCTCTCCCTTGTGATTAGGTATTTGTCATTTGATATTGCAACACTGCTTTCAAAGAGGAATCAAAATTGAGATGGTGCAGTGCAAAATTGAAACACTGCAAATACTGTTGCAGTTGTACAAGTGGAGAGTGTTTCTTCGTTACTGAAATGAACAATATATTTACTTGAAATGTGAAACATGACATGGATGTTTCGTCAACTATTGGTATTATATGTATCACGATTAGGAGGATCAATGTTGAGTGTGTTCAAGAGAAGTTGATGAAACGTGATTCAATTGTGAACATGAACCACAACGACCCATATTTATTTATTTATTTATTATTTGCGGTAAATAGTATTTTAGTATATAAAATATTATTGTCCTTTCGGTAATGCGCTAATTCTTGTGGATTTGGCACTGTGAACAATAAAGAATCTAAAAATAATTATAATTTTGTTTATTTGTATGGTCAGTGTATATTAAAGTAAGGTGACAATCTTATTTCTACATCATGAGCAAGGACGTATTTAGGGGGATCTAGGGGGTCCAGACCCCCGGAAATGCTTACTAACTGCTAAAATTAAATAATGAAAATAATAAAATAACTAGAAGTAAATAATGAAATTATACTTCATGTTTAATCTAGGTTTCTTTTATAGCTTCCGTACTTATTGGAAGGCTAGAATCATATGACTTTGACAGTACCAAAGAAGATTTATTTAAGATTTATTACCATATATAATAATATGCATAAAATATTACCAGGTACATAACTTTTCGTCTACTGGATCTAACATCATTGTTTGATATTCAATAAATATTAAATTCTTTCTCTATTTGACATTAATTTCCTTGCAACGTCCCTTTTTTCTTACAAATTTTGCCGACCTTGACTATACGTAAGCTGGATAATGATTACGTGCTGTAATCCCTATCCTCATACCGTCTTTTTATATATTCATTTAATAAGAACATAATATTAATTTGAATATTTTAATTAATATTATTTTAATTTAATATAATTATTATAGTTTTAATTTAAACATTATTATTATGAGAAAATTGGTTCGAACACCCTCCCCCCGAAATATATTTCTAAATACGTGCCTGGTTGAGAGTCATGTTTAGCAGAAACTAAACGTCCATATTCAGGTGCCACTGTACACCAAACTCAACAACTTATTCCTTAAATGCAGTTTGATGGTAAAACGTCACATGCTAAAAATTATGGATGTGGAAAAGCTACATTTCTGAGCTTTTCAGGGCTACAAAACATGGAGAAGAGGGAATCATACAATCAGAATTTATTTAAAACATTTCTCTAATTCCACATTGAAACGTGCAACCTATATATATAAATATATATATATATATATATATATATATATATATATATATATATATATATATATATATATAATATTTCGTCCCCCTTTCTTTTTTCTACTCATCTCCTCTCTACTCTTTCCTTATCTGTCTTACTCTCTCTATCAATCTTTGTATGCCTCTTCAATTCCACCCTTTCTACTCTCTCTATCAATCATTGTATGCCTCTTCAACTCAGCCTCCCTACTCTCTCTATCAATCTTTGTATGCCTCTTCAACTCAGCCTCCCTACTCTCTCTATCAATCTTTGTATGCCTCTTCAATTCCACCCTTTCTACTCTCTCTATCAATCTTTGTATGCCTCTTCAATTCCACCCTTTCTACTCTCTCTATCAATCTTTGTATGCCTCTTCAACTCAGCCTCCCTACTCTCTCTATCAATCTTTGTATGCCTCTTCAACTCAGCCTCCCTACTCTCTCTATCAATCTTTGTATGCCTCTTCAATTCCACCCTTTCTACTCTCTCTATCAATCTTTGTATGCCTCTTCAATTCCACCCTTTCTACTCTCTCTATCAATCTTTGTATGCATCTTCAACTCAGCCTCCCTACTCTCTCTATCAATCTTTGTATGCCTCTTCAATTCCACCCTTTCTACTCTCTCTATCAATCTTTGTATGCCTCTTCAACTCCACCCTCTCTACTCTCTCTATCAATCATTGTATGCCTCTTCAACTTCCCCCTCTCTACTCTCTTTATCAATCTTTGTATGCCTCTTCAACTTACCCTCTCTACTCTCTCTATCAATCTTTGTATGCCTCTTCAACTTCCCCTCTCTACTCTCTTTATCAATCTTTGTATGCCTCTTCAACTCCCCCCTCTCTACTTTCTCTATCAATCTTTGTATGCCTCTTCAACTCCCCCTCTCTACACTCTCTATCAATCTTTGTATGCCTCTTCTACTCCCCCTCTCTACTATCTCTATCAATCTTTGTATGCCTCTTCAACTCCCTCTCTCTACTCTCTCTTTCAATCTTTGTATGCCTCTTCAACTCCTCCCTCTCTACTCTCTCTATCTAACGTGTTCTTTTTCAGTACCATGTCAACGTAATACTTAGGGATGAAGCCTTTTGGACCTTCAACTTGTCGTATAGACTATTGTAACACACATCTGCAAAAAATTGCTCAGGTGGCAGTTTTTAACGATACGATACTTTCCTAGGTAACACAGTTAAGGTCACTCGGCATCCATGACGAGTTTCCAGCTTTCGATATTCACTTGCTTAGAGGTGTTGCGAATTCTACGAAATGCCATGTTTACTGTTGCCCCGGTGTTCACTCTTGCCCTGGTTTCCCATATGTTTGGTTCTTCGTTTTATCCTGTCCAGTAGCACCGACTACAATTACATTTGAGGAGGGAGCAGTGCTCAAATTGGAAATTCCTAGCGGGGGGATGACTTGTCGAATTTGAGGGAAAGTAGAATGATGGCTGTATGGATCAGTACCAAGACAATGCGTAGGGGCAGGCGGGATGCCTGGAGGGATGCTTTATGAGAATTTTCATATCTCAGATTAGCATCCCCCGCGTCCCCCCTGAGTGGGGGGAAGGCAAGATTGACATAAACAATACTTTACATATATAAATATATATAAAACCTGCTTCCTTGGTAGAATTCTGTGAATTCAAATTGTGCGTATATGAATCCCGTCTGCTATTCTTTCTGTTTTCCACCTTACCTTCCATATTCTCACCCCTCTATAGGTACTTTTAACTTTTATCAATCTCCTCTCCTCCCTCAGATTGAGAAAAAGTTTCTCTACTATCAATAACGTATTTAGGGGGTGTCCGAACCCCCATGAAATACTTACCAAGTACCAAAATGAAATAATGAAAACGAACTTGTTTAGATTTTGTTTACCTAATGTATCCTTATTCAGTTCCTCTGAACTTGGAAGGCAAGGATATATATTGTATTGGAATCTTAATGCTTTGAAAAACAGTATCAAAGCAAAGATGATTTCTACTTATGATAATATGCATAAAATATTAATCAGGAACTTTACTTTTCTCCAACTGGATCCATTTTTATTATTATAATAAATACTCGATTCCATATCTATTTGACATTAATTTATTTGTTCTAAACAAATTTTGGCGATGTTAAGTACACGCAAGCTAGATAATAAATACGTTCTGTTATATCTCTGTTCTTATACCATCTTTTTGTGTATTCATGTAATAATAAAAATGCAATATTAATAGATTTACATGTATTAATTAATATTAATTTAATATAATTCATTTATTTTAATTTAAAGATTTATATTATTATTTCTGAAACACTTGGTTGGGAAACCCCCGCAATATATTTCTAGATACATGCCTCCTCACTACTTAACCCAAGAATAAAAAACCTTCTGTGAGAAACGTAAAAACAAAACGCTCATATATTTCACGACTCAGTTTTATATATTTTTAATGTTCTCAATTATTAACCTTTTATAATTTTTTTATGTTTGGTGCTATTAGTTTATATTCTCATCATTTTAAAAACATACATTTTGATAGTTGTTTTAGTGTCATTATTTGTATAAAAAATATTTCTTCTTATGGGTGGTGGGAAAAAATGAAAAAATAGGGTTTTTATAATTTATTTTTTAAAAAATAAACAAGAAACTTTTTATTTGTTTGATAGGTAGTTAAATGTTATAAAACGTATATAATATCTTGTGATACTAATCCAAAAACCAATTTTACAAATATAAATCAGTTTGAAAATTTAGAATTTGGAAAACGCCATGCTTCTAAGGTGGAGCAGAAACCTTCGCAGGGCTGGGATGAATATTCAGTATGATTATGAGTATGATTCGCCTAGTCATTTTCTAATCGTAGCATCTTGTCGTTCTGTCCAACGTTGTTCCGTAAAATTTACGAAGGTTTTGTGTTCTAGAGTTAAACCAAAATATAATATTCTGACAGGCAGTTTTCGGTTCGATCGTAAAAATTCTTACTCGACACTACTCGGCACCGTCCTTCAGACCGTACGCAAAGACTGGCGTGCGTATTGCATCATCCACAAACCACTTGGCGTGAAGAATTTCCTCCCACGTGCGTGTGCGTGTGGTCAAATGCATGCCGAGAACCCAACGAATCGTTACCGAGAGTGTGACGTAACATTCCGTCACACTCCGACACCTCGAGATGCACGCTTCAACGAGAACCACCGTTGGACTGAAGCAATCCGAATTTTCTACCTCGATTCACCCAACCAGATTCACAGTGAGCAAACAATCTATCTGCGTTCAGTTTAAAAGGCTCTGGAGTGCAATCAGCCCCCTTACAGGCGAATACAAGGAAAGGCGTTGATAATAGACTCCAAACTTCCTTTGAACGAAATGTATTTCTGCAGAGGTGCAGCTGCTGGTCGGTATTCGAGGTAATTACGTCACACTGAGGTATGGGGCGCGTTCGAACGAGTAACGAAATTGGAAAAGAGTAAACTTCACGGATATCCGTACTAAATGAATAATATATTTTCCCCAAGGAGATACATTTAAGAAAAGATTCAAATGAAGCACATTTCTTAAAATTAGTTGTTCTCTGTGATATGATGACATGCTATTAAATATTAGGCTATCATTTATTTTGATTTTCGTTTATTTTACTAAAAGCGATGAGGAGACAGGTGAGTGGAGAAGGTTACATAATTTAGAACTACATAATTTGTATTCATGTCCAGATATTATTAGAATGATTAAATCAAGAAGACTTAGGTGGGCAGGCCATGTGGCACGAATGGGAGAGGAAAGAGGAGTTTACAGGATTCTTGTTGGGAAACCTGATGGTAAGAGACCTGTAGCAAGTCCAATACGAAGATGGAGGAACAACGTTGAGATGGACCTATAGGAAATGGGTAGGGATGGAAAAGAGTGTATAGATCTTGCTCAAGATAGGGACAGATGGAAGGCCTGTGTTGCTGCAGCCATGAACCTTCGGGTTTAAGAAGGCTAGAGAGTTAGTTAGTTAGTTAGTTATTTTACTTCCCTTTTCTGCCACTTTAGGCTAATCGGGAAGATGATGATGAATGATGATATGATTAAATTGATGAAGGGAGACTTACAATGAACAAAAAAAAACCAAAAAAAAACCTTTTGTCGAATTCCGGTAATGAGCAGTGAGTGCTTCCTTACAACACACAAACACTTTTCGGTCAATTACTTCACTTCCTCAAGCAAAATATTTCATTTGAAATTTTCAGGGTAGGCAACCCGGATGCTTTTCTGTGTGATTATACGCGTAGTCTGTGGACAGAAATTGCCATTTCTACCTAAGAAATACCAGGTGTAGAAGTATGAAACCGGAATTGGCCGATATATGGTGCTAGCCGGCAGTGGAGGGCGCGGAAGATCGCGTAAGCAGCGCCAGCTGCTGCCCGCCACTCCCGAGGACGTTATACCGGAACACAGTAACCCGAGTGCCAGACAGAGGAAGGTGTTGGACACCCGGAACATGTCGAGTTTTGTGCCTACGAACTACGATTTGCGGACAGCATTGGTGTTCTGTTATCATTTGAAGAAAACCGCCGCAGAATCGCATCGAATGCTCGTCGAAGCTTACGGCGAACATGCTCTCGGGAAAACACAGTGTTTCGAGTGGTTCAAGAAATTCAAAAGTGGCGATTTTGACTTGCGAAACGAGGAACGTGGGAAACCTCCGAAAAAGTTCGAAGACAACGAATTGCAAGCTAAAACCCGGTGAAACCGTTAACGCAGATCGTTACCAACAGCAAATGATCAATTTACATCGAGCGTTACGTGACAAACGGCCGGAATATGAAGCAAGGCAACACAAGGTCATCCTGCTCCATGACAACGCCTCACCACACACAGCAAAACTGGTCCGGGAAACAATCGAGGCGTTTAAATGGGAGATACTAGGGCATGCGGCGTATTCTCCCGACTTGGCTCCTTCAGATTATCATCTATTTGCCTCACCGGGACACGCTTTTGCAGAACAGCGCTTCAATTCGTATGAAGATGTACGAACATGGCTCGCGGACTGGTTCGCTTCAAAAGAAGAACGTTTCTTTTGGCGTGGCATTCATAACCTGCCGGAAAGGTGGGAGAAATGTGTAACTAGCAATGGAGCTTACTTTGAATAAAATATTGTTTCTCAGTTGCAAACACCAGCCGTTTACTTCTTGCAAACAAATTCCGGTTTCATACTTCTACACCTGGTAGCAGCTAATAAGCAGTAACGGCGCCAGCCTGAAATACGTGTGTGTCTGGGGCGTCAGATTTCGGAGTCAAATTCTCGGGGGGTTAACTAATACCGGTTAAATAAAATGTATTTACTTAATACTTTATTACGGTGTACGAATCTTTTATGTCCAATAAAATGCAATAATTATATTGTTCTCTTTTCCTAAGCCATTATTGGGTGGAATGATATCGCAGACTTACTATTCATATGACCAGTACAAAAAATCCCATAAGAACTACACTCATTATCAACTCGCTACATATACGTATCAGTGTTACGTATATACTACACGTAACACTATTTCTGTGTAAAGAGTATTAGCACCTTTTTGCTAAAATGATAAAATAAACCACAGAAAGAAACTACGATATGTTTTATGAGCAGCTACAACTTTGTTTAAATCCAAAGACTTGCAAGCTCTTTCTCAAAGGACAGAATAGATAGAGCCATCAACCTCTCGTTACCAATTCGATTACGAAGGTCACACTTGATTTGCCGCAAGCAGTCGTTGATGGAGGCATGCACATTTGAATACCACGAAGCTTATAAAGTTCGTAAAAGACAATTTTGAATGTTTCAACCGTTGCAAGCAGCTGCTGAAGGGTCCTTATTTTAAGTTGCTTTCTGCCTTGTTGTGCCATAACTCTAAGCTGTTCAAATCATAACAGTGTAGGGAGCGGCAGAAGATTGTAGCTTTTCGTGCTTAAGAATAGCGGCACTAACTTAATAAAGTAAGCATCAAATAAACAATACCACCCTTGAATACCATTTTCTCTGCCATCATGAAATATCTTACTTTTTCTTGTTCAACAACTGGAATTCAGAACTTAGGGCTAAAAATGGGGAGGATGCGAGAAATACAGTCTACTTAGGTGGCACCACTCTCAAGGAACAAACATATTTTCACTACAAATTCACCTCTTCTAGGAGATAAATACATTGACATAAAAGCAATGAGTATACTGTAGTTGCAGCTCTTGCACTGGGCATTTTTATTAGTGAAAATAACTGCTGAAGATTTTAATTCAATTCAGAATATATTATGCATAAATACTGAACAGAATTGGATCAATAATTTTAGATGTGGTTCAAGGATTAATTCTCCTCCACGGAATCGTAATTAGCCACTGTTGACGGTACAGCAGACATTATTTTCTAACATTTTTTCCCCAAATGATAATTAATTAACATGTAGGAATAGGACTCCGAGCAATAAAATTGCCCAAGCGTGCTGATTTTCTTACCGTATTGCAATGATTAGCTAATTGGATTTCTATTAAGGTCCACTATATGGACAGAGGCTAATCGGGACAAGAGCTACAGCTTCTAGTGGAATCCGAAGCACTTAATGATAAGTTACCTTGACTGGGGATCGAACCCGGGTCCCCTTGATATGAAGTCAGTAGCTTTATCGCTAGACTATCGGGGGTGGGAGCCCAATTTTAATCTTTCTAATTCCTAGCATTTAAGAAATGGGTAGTTTGTGTACTCATTGATTCTTTAACATCGTATATCTCCCTCCCGGATATTTGCAGCTATACATTGATTTGTCACACCTGTTAAGACTTATTCCGAAATATAGAGATACGATTTATAGAGGTTAATAATTGTATACATTTAGCCGTATATGCCAACAATCAAGAATTAATATCGCAGCCACTGAATAAAACCCACCTATACAAGGCAGGCAGCAGATTTCGTAGCAAGTTTGGCGATTCATGATTGGCCAATTACTTAGCATCAAATGATCAGTCCTTGATTTTAGAATACATTGTAATAATGTAACCTTACGATCTAATAGAACTGGAAAATGTACTTGAACACTGTACTTGCACCAATAGAAGTTTAATAATGGAAAGTTTTCGGTCGAAATGCGTCTACCGTACTTCAGAAATCTAGGGGGGCTACAGGGGGGTTCTACAGGGGGGCTTTAGCCCCCAGTAGCCCCCATGTAGTCCCTGCTAATAAATATAACCGGCTGAAATGAAGAAATAGAGCCCATAACACAAGGGAACAAATTAAAACTTTTTTTTTTTGCCTCCCGAGCCAAATAACCTTCCTTCTCTGGAAACATAAGCGCTGAATTCGAAAATGGCCATAAAATGCTCTAACAGGCAACGTTTAGTTGTTACAGGGGTATATCAATATTTAGGGAAATGCTATATAAATTAGCATACAATGCCAGAAAACGGACATCGAAATCTAAGTATAAAAAAGTAAATGCGCAAGATGTGAAAAATGCCTACGATTCAATGACGTCTCTTACATTCACTGTTACTTTCTCGCTTGAGAGATCAGCGATAATCTCTAGATCTCATCGTTCCTGCTAACGGCGTTCCATTACAGAAATATCCTGATCAAAGCGTTCACTCTGTTCATCGCCAACTTCACCCAAGTTCCGTGGACATGCATCGAGATGAGAAAGAGCCCATTTCTTTGTAGCACCTCAGTAGCTCTGACACTAGGAATTCATAGTAATCTTCTTTTCTGTTTCTCGGAAATTCCCTCACCATTTCTTTGAATGAACTCCAGGCGGCTAAATCGACAGTTCGGAGTTTTCATTAAAATATATTTATTTTCTTATTTCAGGTACTACAAAAATACCCTTCCTTTAATTTTGATATTGTCATATTCGGACAAATCCTCGACAGTAATGGAACCCATTTCCATCTTTTTATCAAGGCTTTCACAAATATTCTTAGGGCTATTTCACATTTTTTTCTCCAGGCACATATTCTTCCCTCTTTCTCCAATCGTTTAACAACATAATAATTGTCTGTTTCCCCACTATTCCACAGACAGGAAAAACAGCATGTTTTCGTAAACCCTTCTTATAATCCTGTAAGCAATGTGATAAACTTAAGATTAGCACAGATTGCCATCCATATTCATCATAACATATATCTTTTAAGAGAGTATACACTGTTTCCTATGTTTCCTTGAAATAAAGAATTTATGGTAAAACCTTATTGTATTAGACATCAAGAAAAGTACGCAAGCAAGGGGAAAATACATATATCTCGCCAGAGGACAGAATAGAATTCGATGCTCCTTGCACCTAATTTGGTGTGCCCCTGCTTGAAGTAAATTTAATTATTTAAAATTTTGGAGTTGAATTCAATATGGTGGCCAACAATATAGTGAACCTCCGCTTGTCACACATAACTATGGTTTCCCTGGGTTTAATCTGTCTCTATCATGACAAATTGCTTTGAATTTGCTTTGAATCAGTGTGTTCAGGACAAAAACATTATCTACAGTGATATAGTTGGACCTGAAACGAGCCTGCAGGGGGGTCAGTTTATCAAAAATGTCGGCCCATTTTTTAAGGAATGCTACAATATACCTTCCCTAACAAGGGGAGGAAAGAAACCTCTGTAATTATTTCTGTCATTTATATCCCCTCTCCACCTGTATAGAGGCCAAATAACGCTCGTTTCCCATAATTTTGGGAAGGTTCCACTATTGAATATATTGTTGAGGAAAAACCTTTCCGTTTCCGCCAATCGCTCGTTACAATTCAGTGCATTCACGAGATCTGGCCCTTTCGGCTAGAGTGATCAATACGCTAATGAATATTTACAGAAGGGTCAGATTTTATGTTAATTGTGGGCAAGGGGTGGTGTCTGGGCAGCACGAGAGCAAGGTAGGCGTCAAACAGGGTTGAATTATTTCGCCTTTAATTTTCATTATTTTTATTAATGACGTTGCTAGCTCCGTGGGAGAAGAAGGTGCCGAAACACCGGAGATATTCGGCACACCGATAGCAATGCTCCTCCATGCGGATGATCGCCTTTTATTATCAAACGAAGTACAAGGGTTAAAGCGGGGATTGAACACACTGAAACAATATTGCACAACATGGATGTTGAAGGTAAACACACGAAAAACGAAAATAATGGTGTTTAAGAAAGGTTATGTCTTCGCAGCAAAGGAGCGGTGGGAGTATGGGAATTCTGAGCTTGAAAGGGTCAAACGTTTCACCTATCTAGGCATCACGCTGAGTATGGCAGGGGAGTGGACAAAGCACGTTGAGAACAGAAAGGGAAAAGCTTGTTATGCGCTGGGCAAGGTAGAGCGACTGCAGCGGAAAGTCCCTGGAGTCAGTGTGAGATTGCTGGAGCAAATTTATGAAGCAACGGTGAAAGCAACCCTATTTTACGGCGCGGAACTATGGATGAGGGGAAGGGGGCAAGTAGCAAATCAGATACAAGCGCGGTTTTTAAAACAATTACTGGAAACCAGCACGAATGCAAGCACGTGTGGCGTCCTGAGGTATGTGGGAAACATAGAGAGGATGTGGAAGCCAAGATGAGATGCTTCAAGTACTGGGTGACGTCGTCGCCTTGTAGTCAAGGGTTTCCGGGTTCGATACCCGGTGGAGGCACAAGTGGTTCGGATACCACTTTAAACTGTAGGTCCAGTCCCGATTAGCCTTACTGTGCATAAAGTGGACTTAAAACACCAAATCAATCAATCAAGTACTGGGTGAAGCTGGAACAAGGGACTGGAGACTCACTGAAAGAACAGTGTCTGCGAGTCTAGATTTTGGAAGGTTCGCACGCCACTGGGTAAAAGGGATTACAGATGACCTGTACAGAATGGGTCTCGGGTAACTGTGGGAAGAAGTGAGAAACTGGGATGTTGCAAATTATTTTAAGGAGAGGTTGGTGAACATTAGCAGGCAAGACATCGTGGCAGAACGTAGGAAGAAAGTAACGTCCGCCGCCGCACAACCGCCAGAGGTGTGGTTGGAATTGGGGAGGAAACGATACATTGATACGTGTACGTATCAGCAAAGAAGTGGATTCGCCTGATTCCTGCTAGGAAGGTGGAGGCAACACAAACTCAAGGGGCCGGACGGTCGTGCCTTCTGCACCTTATGCAGCGAAGAGGAGACAAGGGCTCACATCCTGCATGAGTGTGTTTGGTCGGCGCCCCTCAGACAACGCAAATGGGGGGACAGCATTGAGCAGACAATCCAGGCTGTATCTAGGGAGGAGAGGGATGATATAACGGATGCAAACATGAAACCTCTGGGCTCATACTTACATGCAGTTTGTAGTGAGCGCAGAAAAATGCTGCAAGGGGTCAGTGAAATTGAAGGGTACGGAACAGTGGCTCAGGCGTAGGCCGAGCGTGTAAGCTGCTCGTCAAGTCAACCTTGCAGCAGGTTTTATGTATCAATCCGCGCGAGAACTGAGCTCAGAATCTTCCGTGCCAGTCTTTCCTCAACCGCCGAGCTGCTTACATCGCAGACACTGAGAAAATCCACAGTATTGCCAACCGCACAACACATCAAAACCCGCATGCATGTCAAGTGGAATGTATTTTTGCTTCTCTTTGTCTCCTGAAACATAAAATTTTAAAAGTACTTTCTGCGCATAGATTATTTAATAAATGTGTCTTTACTTAATATAAATGCGAAATATCTTCGAAACATGAGAGCGTGTGTGTATATTTCGAGCACGCAAAAATAAAAATGAACAAAGATAAAAGTAAACAACGATAGGCCCTCTTGAATTTAATGACAATTTTTTTTTTTGGTTTAGAAAGAAATACATTTATGAAAAACGTGGTTGCTTCGTCCGCAATACATCCGTTCCTGTAAGACACACGCAATTCAAGTTATACCACCAAAAAAACATGATTTGTTATTGGTGATATATACAATCAAGTGCATTGTCTGTCGCTATTACTCTGGTTTCAATTTATGAATCACTTCACTAAACCAGGATTCAAATCTTGGTCTGTCCATTTCTTGCGGATAATCACCCTTCCCTTTCTTTGCGCGGAACAGTAAATATGCACCTTCAACAAAGCTTTCATTGCCGCCAGTGGGTGAAACAATAAGCCTCCCCCTTCCCCTCATCGTTGGTTTCTTCAGCCCTGGCGTGGTTTTGCATGCTGGTATCCTTCCATGTTTTATTCCCCCTTCCCCCACCCACCGAGTTGAAGGACGTCTCGTCCAAATAATAAACATGTTTCTTCTCACTGCGATATCTTTTAATACCGCGGAGATTCTTTTGTCGTCAAAAAACAAACAATCGTTTCCTCTTGCTAAACTCAAACAGCAAATCATTCAACACCCGTGATACAATTCGTGCGCACATTGACGGCAAATCACCTCACGCCCTGTTTTACTTTGATCTTGTTGCCGCAAGGAGGATTATGCATTCAAAACAACTTGCTTGTCTTTGAAGAAAATTTCCCTTCGGACGAAGTCCAAAATAACATTCGGGTAAAACCGCGCGCTGAACAGTAGATTCAGCCATTCTCGCCGCTCTACAATAAACATAGGGTTAAAAGAGTGGGATGTGCAACACTGGTATCGCCGATTCCACGCATTCTGCAACGCATTCAGTCTCGCTCGACTCGCTCTAAAGTTTCAGTGTCTCTTCAACGCACTACTCATTGCAGTTGGCGAATCTACGGTTCTAAGTTCGTCTGCACAGTGATTGCAACCAATTAAGTCCATACCTGCTAATGGATGTACTATTTTGTCTGTATATTACAAATTAAATAACTGTTTTCTTGCAAGTATGCAGTTGTGTCGGAATAGAACCCGTCTCAGTGGAACTATGTTCTTGCGCGCACGTTTGGAACTACATATGCGAAAACCTGCTGCAAGGTTGACTTGACGAGCAGCTTAGTGCATTGTTGTGAAGGTAGTGATGATGAACAATCTTAAATATTAGAAGAGGGCCATATTGCCTTTTTATACATGTACATATATATTTTATTTTTCCAAATGTCTCTGTTTATAAATGTTTATAAATGTATGATCAATGGGATGTATGCTTAAGGCGGGGTGTAGGATACGCACAGCCCAAGGGCTTATCAATATCAATAAATATCATATCGTATCATGACCAATTGTACCCAGCATGTACCTTTTAAAGGCGATGTTAGGAACTTTTGACTCACCCTGTAGATACTCAACCGGTGGCTATAGAAGGTTACATAATACTCAAAATACATAATCTACAATCGTCTCCTGATATTATTGGAATTTTTTAGCCACGAATGCTTCGCTCGATGGGCCGTACGGTATGAGAGAGACCTTTAGAAATACCATGACGAAGGTGATGTTGAGACTTCAAGAGAATGGGCAAGAATGATCAAGATTAAATTGATATAACCGAAAATAGGAACAGGTGGAACGTTTGCGTTGTGGCGGCAGGAAACCAAAGAATGTTGATGGTTATTTTAAATTTAGCACAATAAAGAATATACAGCGTTCACTTTCTTACTTGTTTCAAGCTTTTTCTTGACTTATAAAAAACGGTGGTCATATGTATTATTGCAACATCACTGAAAAATTAACAATATTGCAATAATTACATTCCCTATACCCGATCCCTCCTAGTATGTGTAATAAAAAGTAGTGGAAATACTTCTGTCCTTTAATTATTATAATACTGGGAACAGTAGTCATAGAATGTACATTGATTGTTGGAGGGCAATGGCATGATATTTAACTATATGACGCATGTAAATCAGAAGAAAGCACATGCTGTTAAGTGCAAAGAAAGTATAATTCAGCAGATAATGTGGATTCTCTTCGCGGTAAATAAACAGTAATATTAAATTTTACAGTTACTATTATCAAGAATACCGCTTGAAAAATATTGCGAAGGTCAGTGAATTTTCTCCCCGGACACTGCTATCGGTCAATCACTCGGCATTTCAGAACAAATGCATGTTAAGAATTCTACGGATCCGAGCATTTTATGCAAATGCGACGGTAATCCTGAGATTGGCGTATAAAAGCGTTGACGTGCAAGAGCATGTCGAGTTCTTCCTCTTCGGCAGATCTCGTACACACCGACTTCTCCAAGCTGGTGAAAATGTTGAAGTTGGTAAGGATTTAGCTTGCTGCTGTATGTGTTGTTTGTGTAGGTGATGGGAGAATAATTTAATATCTGAATGAGTATCATAATCTTATTATCGAGAGATACCTTCTAGCTGGTAACTTTTAAAAAAAAAAATCTCAAAGAGCCACTCAATGCGAGTCCATCAAGGTGAGTCAATCAACGGAAAGTTAATGTGGATTGGTTGACAAGAAATAATTTCACGTGTAAGTACGTAGTCTATTTTTAGGAAACTAGTTACAGAAGAATCAGCAATGCATAATAATGATTATTTTAGTGCTTCATGCACATTGTTCCAAGTGTATATTTCCGTTGCAATCGTTAATATTTAATATATCGGGTTAATATATATTTTTTAATATTTGAAAGTAGCAAAATTGTGCCAAGCTTCGATTTACAAGAATCCACATAACTCCTTGTTGTAGAGACCAAGTTTAAAGCTCTCTAATGGGCTTTAAAATTACATAAAATGTACAGTGGGCTGTATAAATATTA
Source organism: Lepisma saccharinum (assembly GCF_977018435.1). Lineage (NCBI taxonomy): Eukaryota > Metazoa > Arthropoda > Insecta > Zygentoma > Lepismatidae > Lepisma > Lepisma saccharinum. The sequence goes on along the minus strand of NC_139249.1, from coordinate 28,878,007 downwards.
TCGGGAAAATTACCCATCGCTATTTTTAATCATTCTTCTCTTACACCCTAACTAACTTTGAGGAATGGGATTGTACCTATGCTTGTGCAGAGATTGTCAACTGTTTCCTTGGTGTTTCAGTTTCCGAACTTTGAACTGCGTGAAATATAGCGAATGAACATGACAAGGAACTTGTTAATAATTATGCTCTCCATTCTACAATGATTTCAAGCGAAATGTGTGCATAATATATTTTCTAAGTTTGATTATTTGAAATATTACCAACATAAGTTCATTTGAAAAATTCATAGAGCGAGGAAGATCAGGTAATAGTTCAAGTAAATTGTTCGCGGAAAATAAATAGAAACTAGAAACCTGTTTCTGAATTTGGCAAATCGATTGAATTTTATTAATAGGCTCAATCAAATTAATTGTTGAACCCAATCTATATTTAATTTTCAAAAGCCAGTAGAGGTCAAACTGAATTCCAATTTAGATTCAGTGGTTGTCACAACATAATGATTGCTTTTCATCTTGGCAATGTCGACTAGAAGATATTTCCTTTATTTTTCAGGTAATTTCAGTTCTCACCCTGGCTGCATGTTCTGCAGTCTCAATCCCTTCGGCTCCCCAGGTTCCGGCAGGACTCACCCCTCAGCAATGTCCCAACTACCCCTATTGCTCGATCGCCAACCCGGCCGTCGCCTACTACGGAGCCCCGAACGCGCAGGTTAGCATCGAAGGCATCCCTTCCAACCTCATCAAGCAGGGGAACTACTTCAGTCTGAACCTGGACGCCACTAGGATCAGCTACGATCCTCAAGTCATCCCGGGATTCAACCCGAATCCTCCTACCACCACTCGCCCTCCCACCACGTACTACGCTCCCGATCCAACAGCCAATGCAGGAAGGTACCTGACCCAGGCAGCCAGCACCTACAATCCTGGTCGTGGACAGGTCTCCTACACGCCGCCAGCACCAGCATCCTACACGCCGCCAGCGCCAGCGTCCTACACGCCGCCAGCACCGGTGTACCGTCCAGTCACCCCAAGTCCACCGACAGTCTACAATCTTCCGTTGGACAGAAAGCCTGCTGCTCCTCCTGCGAACTACCGCAATAGCCTTCACGGTACGCAGAACAAGTACCCAGCTGATGTCACCCCGGACACTTGTCCCAACTATCCTTTCTGCTAAGCCTGTTTCGTCCTAAGTTCAGGGTGGAATTCTAGCTTTTTACTTTACTATCCTCAGCTAAGCACAGGTTCCTATAATCCTTAGTTCTTGTCCTCAATTCGGGACTCAACATTAGTTTCAATCTTTTCTGCTCTAGTGCACAGTCTGTAGCTTTCTAGACGCTCCTTACTTACTTTGTGCTACTTAATTATCAACAAATACAACAGCATTTCACGTTGTAAAACTCTCAAGTAAGCATATTTAAATGAATCAGCCTCAATGAAATGTCTATGAGACAGACTTTCAAGTTAGATGAACCACTATGAGGTACAGATTGCTTCGGATGTCTTATCTTGGGAATAAAGGGATCTGCTCAGCGATGAATAGTAGAAACTCGTATCTTCGTAACTATCATTGTTAACTCAACATATCCAAAATTCCCCCTTCCAATTCGTCTTTCGACATGGGATGTCTTCTATCTCTGCAAAAAAATGGTACTTTAAGTCGATGTTATACCTTGTCCTGCCAAACTTTAAGTTTTCCTAATATTTCTGGTACACAAATGAGCAAAAATGTCTGTCATTGTTGCATTAGACCTGTTGTTCCTCATCTAAGACAACAATTTGAGAACCCACCTGATCGCGCAGTAAGGGAAAATTCCATTGTAGGCAATTGTACTGACGAGCCTACCAAGGCATTCTCCGCAGTGTGGCCAGATAGATACTCAGAATTGTTTCCTCAGGTGACGAATAATATAATCTAAGCAACGACAGTGAATGATCCAATGTGCGTAGTGGGAATTTACGGAAAACGAATCTCAGAGGGTGGGTTCTATCAGCAGCTGTAGAGACAATGCTGTCTCCTCATGTCTTGATTTCTCTTGATTCCTCGTCGCAGTTAACCTAGCGGTAAGTGTACATGACGTCAGGAAGCATCTACCCTACTTCCGAGGCAACTATTACATTATAGTTCTAGAGACTTAACTACATTGGTGCCTAACTGTTGTGACTTTAAAAGTAAGCCCTTTTGTCAAGATAAAACATTCTCTTCTCTTCTTTAGTATGCTTACTTGACTTTGCCCTCCATAACAATAATATTCCACTCTGATTCTTTTTCCTTTTTACCTTTTACCATTCCTTTCTTGGTATACCTCACGGCTTCCTTCATACCATAGGGTCTTCCTACTGCATCGTGATTGGTCCGGAATGTGTACTGGCGGGAGATTCTCTACAATACTTCTACATATTGAAAAGGATCCAGAATTTGCTGCTGCTATGTTGTGGTACATTCTGAATCACTCCTTACTTCCACACGACAAAGAGTTTCTGAAGCTCAAATTTGTCGTATGATAAGTGAAGCATCTTTTTGTACTGACTTTTTTGTATACACAATTTTTAAGTAATAAATACTTAACGAAAAATAAGCAGTTTTATCCTTATTGTACTCTAAATTACACCTAATTTACCAGTAGTTTTAAACCCATTGTAATGACCCGTCGACCACGTAGACATCATACAAATAAGCTTTATTTATTACTGAAACTATTTTTAAAAATTGATACTCGACAACCAGAATTCGTAGCACTGCATGTATAATTCGCATCCTTAATAACACACATTCACAATCGACGCAATTCAAGTTATATTTTACGATTGTGTGTAAGTGATATTCCTCGGTTTCCTATCCTTGCCGAGAAGCTGAAAATTACCCTTATTAAGTTTTAAATAAGATTAATCAATTCAATGTTACAGCCGACCTCCGCGGTGGCGTGGTTATCACGGCGCGCTACAACGCCAGGGGTCCCGGGTTCGAATCCTAACCTGGGCATGGATATTCTTTGTGAGTGTTCCCTTCATCAATTTCATCATATCAACACTTATTCTCATCTTCTCGATTAGTCAAAAGTGGCAGAAAAGTGAAGTAAAATGAATCTCCAAATCAGTTGAACGAACGCCCGGTTTACCCATGGTGCTGGGTAACCATCGCGAGAGCCAAGCGGAAAGCAAGAATTTCCAATTTGTTAATATTATACCAATATTTTGAATTGGACAAACATATATGTTTGCTGGCTGTAATATATGTATAAACTGTGATGCATATAGCACTGCAGGAAATAAGTGTGTAGAGTTGTAATGATATATGGTGATTTTAAAACACGAATTGTAAATACTGTTTCATGGCTTCCGAAGTAAATCTCACAAAGTATTTTATGACCAAAAGAGATGTCAATGTAAGGTAAAGATGAGCTTAATGTAAACACTAGTTTTCGTTTTGATTATTGTCCCGTAATTTATGTAGTTTACTTGACCAATTCCTATTGGGGAATAAGTTTCAAAACCGTACAGAGAGGGAACTAATTAGAACATGCAACCTCTGCCGTAATATATGGTTATAATGGTTATAATATAGTGTGTCCATTAAGGGGTATGTCAACTTGAAATAAAATCTGTCACTCACTTTCACTGCTGAGGGCTACAAATGCTGCATTTTTCAACAGTGACAATGTCATTAATTTATTCTTTGTTGGGAAACATATTTTCTTCCCCTTTCTTTTAACAGTTATTAGCTTCTAAACTTGTGAAGTGTTATGTCGTGTTTGTGATGTCGCCATTTTTAAGATAGCGTTTTTGTGAGACCCTCTTGCTGCTTTCGCGAACTAAGGACGTAAAAAATATGAGCGGCTAGCGACAGCCTTAACAACTTGAAAATACATGCGAACAGCACCAAACATGACTTGCCTTATGGTTGGTTGAAGCTTAAGGTCGACCGGGAAGTGAGGACAGACAGATCTGTGTGAGACTAGCTTTAGTAATAAAAACTTTGCTCCTTTGTTTCAGATATCAACTTTCACCAGTTCGATAATGATTAATACTGAATTTTATTCTAATCTCAATTGCTGGGAGTTCGTGGTGCAAACATTATGCTTAATCATTCAAAAAAGCATACTAAGAGTCCGTTATGGGAGAAAGCAATCTCGTCGGGAACGGGAAGGGCTTCCACAATCCAGCTGACCGACTCGGAACCAACGTGAAGGCATGCCTTCCTTTCTACACTGAAAACAAAAGAAACGGCAATGTTCTAGCAATTAGGGTCATTACGAAGGCGAACCGAACGACGCGTGCCTTGCAAAAGCGTGCTTCTTGACTTTGGCGCCAGTCTCCCGTGACATTACGCAACACAAAGCCATTTCAGCAGACACGTAACCCAACCATTACAAGCAGAGCAACATAATAACAGACAACAATGTGACTTGCAACAGGCACACTTACAAAGGCTCAACTGAAATTTGTCGATTCTTATGCAGCAACTGCGCATTGGAACCATTTTACGAACCGTTTCATAATTCTTTCTCACTCTTCTGTGCAAATTTGAGCTAAAGTGACAAACGACAGTACAATACACACACATGTAAAGCCCCATATTATTGTCCTGAGTACTGATGCAGTTCATGAATTAAACATGTTTGACGAGCTGGCATCCCACGACAAAGAGGTTACAGAAAATGTGAGACTCTTCCCACGAAGCCAGTTGCAACTCCGATAGCCAAAGATGTATACGATCCTTCTCACAACAATTGCTCAGGTGTGAAGTTATATATACTCCTGGAAATAAGAACTTCATGGAGTTAGCTTTCATGTTGTGTACTCGTGTTGTCCACCATGTTGATACTGGTAAGTGATTTAATTTAGAACTAACAAAGTTATTACTAGCAGAAAAAAATGGATACTTTTTTCTAATTAATCAATGGTACGTATTTGTTTTCCATTTTTCTTATTGTACGAGGTAAAGACTGGGACTCATACCGGAATCTTCTGTAGCAAGATCGTGAATATATGCGCTCGGCCATATCAGTGCTGCTGTTGTGCATTACAAATGTGATTACATCTGTTAGAAATCCGATTTGTGTAATAACTTGTTTGTTAGAGTTCGGTTTTATGTCCACTTTATGCACAGATAGGCTAATCAGGACTGGACCCATAGTTTAAAATGGGATCCGAACCATTGTGCGATGTGCCCTCCAGGCTCCACCGGGTATCGAATCTGGGATACCTTGATTACAAGGCGACGACGTTACAACTACGTCCAAAACACAGTTCAATATTCTTCTCATACGTCTATACAACACCATTCCCTAAATATTGATAAGGATGCGCATGGTTATGTAGGGCATTTTTATAATTTTGCACAAAAATTATATTTACATGTATACGGTTAAAATTTCCAAACATACATACACACACAAACACACACTCACACACATACAAGAGCGCCCCCTGAGATGGGCCCGCACGAATTGCGCATCTACCGTGGTGCAGGTGTGTCACCGAGCACGAACTGCGCACCAAGAGGAAGTTTGCTGGAAATAAATACAGAAATGGAACAAATGGACAGAAATTGAACAAATTCAAACCATGTAACAATGTAACTAAGAATAAGAATAAAAATGTTATCTCAGATTTGGACAAAATTGCCAGTAATCATATATCAAATTACATTTGAATATAGACATCCAAACGAGTCACATGTACTTAACAATTACATTTTAATATAGTCATTAACAAATTTATTATGATTAAACTACTCACTTCTAGTTAACAAGATACCTTGTAAGATACGCATTTCACAAAACTCAAACGATCAATATTATTATTTCTAAGCTGTGCTAATTTACTTTCGATGAATGCCTGCCTTTTTTTGTCAGTCTGTGAAACATTAACTATTAACACGGACGTAAGTGTCTGTCTGGGCTGACTTCAAGCTCCTGAAGAAGTTATATATGTTCGGGTGCGGAGAATTGCACGAAGTATTGAGTAAGCAGAATACAAGTGGAATATGCGATCCGTTCGAATACACGTGTCAGCTGAACAACAACTGTAGGAAGTGACACGCTGCATACTCAAATATCCCTCGCCGCCCAATAGAATTACTTGATTCTCGCACAAATACTAAAGATTTGAGTCGCAAGAAAAAATCACGATCCCCTTTTCTTTGTCGACTTTTAACAAAAAGTACTCATCACGAATGGTCTTCATCGACCATAACTGAATTTCATCCGAAGTTTTGGCTAATTTAGGATGTACTTTCAACCGAGCATAATTGATGTTCCTGACGAGCTTCATGTTCTTTTGGGTTAAGGTTTCCACAACGTTTCGCTGCTCCTGTAACTCTCTGTGTATTAACTTAGAAGGCCTTTCCTCAAACTCATCACCTTTTCTCTTGATGCTGTTGCTCAGGGATTTCCTCCATAAAACCTGGTCTCGGAGGGCATCATGATTGTGCTCTTTTTCCATCCGCGAGAATGTAGTTCCATTGCCGAATGTGTAAAGTATGGCCTTACATGATTTACTGGTACACCTCCAGCGTTCTTCACCCGTATCTTCCCTTCTCGAAACGTAAGTTTTAAGTAAACGAGAAGTGCGTTTCCTCTCTCACTCCAATTTTTTTTTGTTTTTCCATATTGCTACACTTTATTCCGCAATAAGCAAGTCACTTTCTTCCAACGAGTTCAAATTAATGTCACAACTGCAAACAAAAGAAATGGCGTCACAACTTAACAGATTTCACATTAGTTCGAACGTTATTAGCTGAAATCTATGACGAGCACTTTTACTTCACTGCTCTGTGGGCAATTCGCGATTGACATGCACCTGCCGGCGCACCTGGGCCTGCTCCTATCATGTGCCGCTCTGTGCGCAATTCGTGCTCGGAGATTAGTGAACCATTATCAACTATCATCTCTGGCCAGGTTTTGTGCCCAATTCGAGTTTGCCCCCTGAGATATCAGGAAAAACTTCATATAATTCAATTTTTGAAATTGTAGCGTGAAAACCTGGGTGAAAGGTACCAGATTAAGTGTCTATGTAAATTATCCTAATGCTGGGAATTCTTTATGAGTATTCTCTTAATCATGCGGGTGACCTTGTTGTGCATAATACCTTTACTGTGCATATAAGTTTTGCATTTTTTGAGGGTATAATGTCCGCCATCTTGAAACTTGATTATCTATTTCGCTGAAATGCAGTACTGTAAGAACGTCATGTCGAGAGTTCAGGATTTACGGTTTGTTACAATGGCATCTAAGTATATTAGCGACTATTTTATCATGTAATATTATTCCATCATATCATCACTCATCCCCATCTTCGCAAATTAGCCAAAAGTGGCACAAAAAAGCGAAGTAAAAATAAAGCAAATCAATCAATCATGTTATATTTTAATGTATCCATTACATTTTCATTCAAATGATATCTTTAAATTGTGGCGAGTTATGGCTATTTAAACACTTTAAATGGTGCCCAGGCAGAGATTTGAAAATACCGACAGAATTTGGGGCTCTGGAAAAATAGTGAAAATCGATTTTTTGTCCACCACCTTCTAACGCTTTGACTTCACTGAAATTAAATACCAAATCAGGCATTCAACGTGGTTGACTTGATTTATAGTTTCAAATCCACTTTATTCACAGAATTACTAATCGGGCTGGACTTACAGTATAAAGAGGAATCCGAGCCACTGTGCCATGTGCCTCCACCGTGTATCGAACCCGAGACCCCTTGTTTACAAGGCAGGCATTCAACATTTCTGATTGATCGATGAATCCCATCTCAAAACCTCACGCAGCGCTTTATGAAACAAGCTACGAATTCAGAGGGTATAAGTTCGAAACTTTAGTCAGATATTGTATTTGTCACTTCATTTACTTCATTCTCATTGTTGCTGATAACCTAAATAAGTAGAAAAACGATGATAAACAACAAAAATACAAACAAATTTATTATATACGTTTTCGCTATGAGCAACGTTTAACGGAAAACAATGCTAAGTTCAAAGGTACGTGATTTAAAACACTGCCTTGTATGAAGTATATTTGAAACTATCAAACTCCATACAACGGTTTTCACCGTTATCATACATATTTTGCTCTTACCCCAATAGACACCCGCAGAGTGGTTAGTACAGTGCACTACAACGCCAGGCCCCGGGTTCGAATCCCGACATGGGTGTTCATTGTGAGTGTCCCTTCATCAATTTCATGACATCATCGCTCATCATCGTCGTCACGATTAGCCAGTGGCAGAAAAGTGACTGAATAACAAAACTTAAAATCAAATTCTGATTTCTTCAAGATTTAAATCCGTGTTGATCATGGTCAATCTACTTAATACGCGTTTACATTAAATTCAGTGAAATATGTCGTCCATAATGTCCTCGTATTTTAATATCTTTGGATGATAGCATGCACCGACCGATGCTAGTGACATCTAACGACGTATTATGTGGTAGTGGCCTTTGAAAGATACCAGTTAGTTACACACTCGTACCGCTAGATGGCAGGCCACAGAAATCTTTCATTGAGAAAAACCTTCAGTCAGAACCGACCCTTTGGCTTACCTTTTTTACAATAAGAATACTAGAACATGCAAAATTCAATTTAGCCACCACACATGTACACCAAAAGAAATATTAACTTGAAAGTGATAACAGCGAGGAAGGAAATGATTGAAGTACAGGACAAAGTATGCCATTCCTATTTCGATACATCAATATCGGAAAATTCCTATTTGTACATGTTTTGAATTCTATCTCCTTAACTCGTGTCATTGAAACGTTTTTCTTCATGCACATGTCCTCCAATGCAGACATGAACTTCAAGGTTTTCGGGTTTGAGTCCCGACCTGGACATGCTCTTTTGCGTGTCCCTTCATCAACTTAATTTAATCATCATTAACCCCCAACGTCGCGTTTAGCCAAAGGTAGCACAAAAGCGACACTAAATAACAAATACAAAAAAATAGACAAGAAAAAGTAAAATCGTAGTACATAATTTAATTAGTTGCATCATTACCAATTTTTCACAGATAATGGATTATATTCAACTTGACGTCATCAAGCAAATTTGCTTTGTAAGAAAAAAAATATATAGTACTCATATGATAATGATAATCATACCTTGAATCGGCAAAGACCATACGAACAATGCTTACCCGGCATGTTTTCCACGCAGTATCTGATCCGTTTGCACGAAATATGGCGCAATGAATTATGTTGTTCGTCTTGTAAATCCATTGCTAACATCGAAGACTCGAACGGGATTAATTATTTTTAGTAACAGCCCGATCATTTTCTTTGGATAGAAAGAAACCTGCTTTGAGGCTAGGTTGCGTTAATTTGTCGTTCAGTTCGAAATTGCTTTCAAATTTGTACAAAATGATTGAAGTTATTAAAGGCTAATTTTGATTCCAAACTGTCCTTTTCTAGAACGAGATTGATAGACGCATGATAAGAGGAAGAAGAAGAATATGTATTCTATAGCATGTTATTGATTGGTTGTTATAGTATCCGTGTGTAAGATGTACGTGAATGGCTTCCAGGCATTAAAGTTATGTTGTTAATTTGAACCTACGTGTTTGTATGTCTTGTAAATGTATAGATAAGAACACACACACAACAAAACAAGGCTTACATCTATGGCGCAGTCGTACAGGATATTCTTGGTGATTCTTCGTAAGAAGAAGTATGGATGAAGACGTCACGAAGAGTACGCGACGATCATCATTCCAGCATAGGTTTATGCAAGGAGAAATTGTGTCGGCTTGATCAATTTCTACGGTAAGAACCAAAATTACACGGTTTGTGTACTATTTACAATAACTGCACAAGGGTAAGGTTCAATCAATGCGATACAAATTGTGTCTACGGCGTAGATTACAATAATTGTACAAGAACAAAGTTTAAATCAGTGTGATACGGATTGTGTTTAAGATATTGTGATATTTAGTTGACCACAATTATGAATATGTTCGGTTTGAATTTATTCTCTGAGTTCCGGCCAGATTCGGAAGAAATAGAAGATTATTTAACGAGGTTTGAACAGTCTTGCTTGGCTCATTCTGTTAATGAAGCCAGGAAGGTACCCATACTGATTGCAGTTATAGGGTCTGAAGCTTTCAAAGTGTTGAAGACTATCCTTGCACCTGAACCAGTCGAACGGCAAACGTATTCGATCCTCAAGGACAATCTGCTTAAACATTATGGCCAGAAAATAAACAAATATGTGGAACGTTTCAAGTTCAGGCAATGCACGCAGGAAAGTGGTGAGAATGCAACACGATTTATGGTACGTGTTAAGGAACAAGCACTAAAATGTAGTTTTGGCCATTACTTACAGGAAGCCATTGTAGAGCAAATAATTGTAGGCGTTCGGTCTGACGCCATTAGAAAGAAATTACTATCTGAACCTACATTGACTCCAGCAAAATGTCAAGATATTGTGCTTGAAATGGAATTAATTGAACGGGAAACACAAATGTTCATACATCGTGAAAAAGATTATAGTCCTAATCTAGTTGCATTTTCTGGGACACAGAAATTGAAACCATGTTTTCAGTCCTCGCAAGCACACAGAAAGAACTTCGTTAATCCTCAGAATAGAAGTTATAAAAGCACCGAAGAATGTGACAGATGTTCCAGAAGACATGATCTTGGACATTGTCCAGCAAAATATTCGATATGTTCATTTTGCAAAAAGAAAGGTCATTGGCATGTAAAATGCAAGTTTAGGAAAAATAATGGTGGACTTGCGAGTAAGACAATTACAAGTGATCAAATATCTACGTCTAATATTAAACCTTTAGACGCTATTGTTGGTGAACAAAGCATACATAATGAATTTCATGGTTTGTCTTTATTGCACGTCGAAGTTAGTGATTCTCATCCGCTAGAAGATAATACTTGCACTATTTCATCAAGCACAGACAATTCACAAGTGGAAGATGCTACGCTCAATCGTTCAAAAGCAAGGAGCGTTAATTTCAAGCCAAAGACAAAAGTTGTAGATGGCACTAATGTTCTTATGTCAGCGGAACCGTGCGTAGTTAATCTGTGTATTGATAAACGAATTGTACAATGTGAACTAGACACTGGATCTACGGTTACTCTGTTTAATAACAAGTCTTTCAAACAATTGTTTCCACATCGGCGAACACATTGTACTTCACTAACGTTACGAGGCGTGAATAATGATAAGTTAAAGTTGAAAGGTCAAACCTTGGTTGATTTATCATTGAATGATGTATTGTATAAATTGCCGGTTATATTGTGTGAAGAAGAACTGCGTTATCCGTTGATTGGACGTTCATGGCTGGACAGTATTCATCCGGGTTGGAGAAAACTGTTAGCACAATGTAACACATTGTTCACAAATACGGGGTCCGAACGAAATGATAATGCAGATATTAATACTAAAATACCGGAAAGTGAAGGTTTGAGAGCACAGCTGAAGAAGAAACTTGACCAGCAAGAAAAGGAGAAGAAAGAAGAGCATCTGAAGCAGTTGGCTCAGAAGGCGAGAGAAGAGAGAGCAATGAGAGATAAGGATGTTGAATCAAGGGAAAGTGACCAACTGCGATACAAGAGACAAAAATATATGACTGAACGGGAAAGGCGAGTGGATCGCCCACCATTTCTTGGATCACGGCGGGGCCGAGAAGAGAGGAAGAGACTTGACAAAACTTATCTTGCATATCTTCCGAATGATGCAGTCTGGGTGCAGACCCCGAAGGTAAATTCGCCCAAGCATGTACCAGGAATGGTATTGTCTAGAGTCTGCAACAGCCTAATATATAAAGTGCAGTTGTTCGACGGATCGACACGAACGGTACACGTCAGGTGGCTACGAAAACGTGAGTGTGAACCAAACCCCTCAACAGATCTACCTGATCCAAACCTTGAATCGATACCAGAAGGACAGCCGGAGGATGCAGAGGGAAGAGATAACCAAAACCAACCATATACAGACGCTTGGCACACACCAATCAGAAGATCGAATAGACTTAGGAGACCTCCTGATAGATACGGTGAGACCAGCACTTAAAACAAAACAAAAAGAGACTCCAGGAGGAGATGATAGACGCATGATAAGAGGAAGAAGAAGAATATGTATTCTATAGCATGTTATTGATTGGTTGTTATAGTATCCGTGTGTAAGATGTACGTGAATGACTTCCAGGCATTAAAGTTATGTTGTTAATTTGAACCTACGTGTTTGTATGTCTTGTAAATGTATAGATAAGAACACACACACAACAAAACAAGGCTTGCAGAGATAACGGATTTAGAATGTTTAAGGTGGCTGTAACCAATGGAAAAACTTGTATCATGCAACTAGCCTCTATGCACGATATAATCCGATAATACTTGACGACATGTTAACTGTACAATGAGATCCATGTGTATTACGTATAAATTGTCCATCACCATGATCGTGCACTTTACTTGACCCAAAAAGAGCTTCAAGAATTAAAAGGAAACTCAAAACAAGCTGTCCACAACTTCTGTACCATCATACATAAAATACATAAAAATCCATTGCTTAAAAACACATAGGATGTAAGAAAAAAATTAATGAAAAATAGTCATGGACAATTTGCACGGAAATACTCATGGATCCCACAGTACAATAGATGGACAATGTCATTACATGAAAAAATCATAGAGCACATCAAGTCTGTATCAGAAACGCCACTTTCCAGTCTCTTCTACAAATTTTGCATAAATAAATGAACACCAAAGAAGTTTCATACAGGAGAAGCAATTATAATTCACACTTAGCCTACCCCTACAAGCAGGAGAGGAAAATTACTGAAGATATTTCATGGCTGATATGGGAATCATCTATATCAGTTACTTTTCCGTCCACTTGTTGTTCAATAATTCACTATTGTGTTATGATAATAACGATTGCAATGAAATAACACCTCATGGCATTAGCACACTGAACATGTAGTAGCCTACAAAACTTAACAAATCCACAGAATGTTCAACAGGTCGAGAATTCGGTGTCTTAGTTCCAGTTTCGTGCCAGTTGGAATATATGGAGTTTTCATCGCCAGCAGTGGTGCCAGCATCAACGATAAAAATGTATATAATTTATCATTAAAATATATCTCCAACGGGACTTTTTTTATGCCATATATCACACCTAATTCATGATCGTGTTTATTTTTAAATCCATTTATGCATAGTATTCGGATGAGTGACCGTCACAGTACCAGCTTGACTTCAATATACGTACAACAAATAAATTTAGTAAACCGCTTAGGACAAGGGCAGAAGAAATACAAAATCAATTATATGTAATTAAATAGAAATGATCAGATCTAGCTACTTAGACTAATTCTAGTGTAATGTAACTCCTACAATGTAATACAATGTTAAATGCTCTATTAGCACGATAGTCGAGCGAAAAGGAAAAATATGAAATCTAAGCAAACCAAGACAGGAAAAAAAGGCCACACAAGTAACAAAACTAGAAAGCAGGGCAACAAATGTTTCCGAAACTTCAACAAAAATGCAAAACCGCCATGATAACTTCTGTCCTGTCCAGAAAGGCTCGACGGGACTGGACCTACAGTTTCAAGTGGGATCCGAACCATTATGTGCCTCAATCGGGTATCGGGGCCAGGACCCCTTGCACTTTTCTTCATTACGTAAATCGTAGTGTTAAGAAAGAATGATGATTAGGTAAAATAAATACAATCTTGAAATCTTGGGTTAAATCCTCAATGGGCGCACATTGCACAATGGGTAGGATCCCAGTTTAAACTGTATGCTCAGTCCCGATTTGCCTCTGTCAGCATAAAATGAACTTAAAACAAAATTCTATTCTGTCCTCAGTGCGAATGTGTAATATTTATAAAACCAAATCAAAATAAGCTATTTATTTCCATCTCACGGAAATCAATCAATAATGAAAACGTGGGCTTGACTTTCCAGAATGAGAATGAGAGGAGCGGGGTTTTACAATTTTCCTACATTTATTTATTAATTTATTTTACGTCGTTTTCTTCCACTTTTGGCTAATCGCGAACATGAGTATTAGTTTGGTTTGAGTTGGTGTTTTAAGTTCACTTTATGCACAGTAAGGCTAATTGGAACTGAACCTACGGTTTAAAGTGGGATCCGAACCACTGTGCCATGTGCCTCGACCGGGTATCGAACCCGGGATCCCTTGATTACAAGGCGATGACGCTACCACTGCGCCATCGGGGAGGCCCTATGAGTATTAGTGAAGATACGATGAAATTGATGGACATTCATAAAGAACACCCATGCCCAGGACAGGATTCGAACCTGGGTCACCTGGCGTCGTCTCGGCTATGTGTTAGGCTACTCTTCCTATACCTTGTTTTTGAAAATATATTCGTCTTTCAGGTGGCGACAACGATCCTTCTTGTCACGACGTCGGCTGATCCTCAAGTCCAGTACCCGGCAGGAGTGACGGCAGAGCAGTGCCCGAACTACCCCTTCTGCGGAAACGGTCCAGCCTCAGTTTCTTACAAGCCGCAAGGCTACTTCAGCAGTCAGTCGCTGCTTAACGCTCTAGATGGCTTCAACGGGTACAGCCGCAGCCAGGAGGCTAGCCAGGGTTCACCAACCGCCAATTCCTTCTTCGCAGTCCTGGGACCAGGAGATTACGCGAGCCAGACACTCAGAAGCTACAAAGTGGTGCACGCACCGCCCCCTTACAAGATTGCTGGGTCTTCTGTCGCTGCTTCTGGTGCAGGACCGCTGCTTCTGGTGCAGGGTCCGCCCCTCCGAACATCAATCTCGGGACGGTAGCGGAATACTTCGGGCGCAACTACAATAGCTTGCACAGAGCTCTACCTAGATATCCGGCAGGGGTCAGCCCTTCGCTGTGCCCCAACTATCCGATTTGCTAAGAAATGAATGAAGTGTTTCATTGTATGTTAGATTAGGGGAATAAAGGAAAACCCATAATCTCACCGACTTGAAAAAACTTAGCCTGTAATTGATCATTATCTCTTTATTCCATCCTTTAAGGCTCAGTATAATCGTTTCTATAAAAAGATATTTCAGTGCAAGCATTTACAATAAGCCACTATCTTACTAGTGGGGTATATATATATATATATATATGTGTGTGTGTGTGTGTGTGTATATACATAAGTACAAGCCAAATTATACATGATGATAAAGAATTCAAACTAAACGCCAACGTATCAGTTGGCAACCTCGATACCTCAATCAATACAATCCATTTCTTAAAAATATGTAGGAAATAAGATAAAAAATAATGAAAATAGTAACAGACCTCGTAGCGCAATATTTCCTCCTATTCTGATCCAGTGCAATGTCAATCATTTGGACAGTAATGCCTGGATTTGTGAATTGCTCCTCCATAGAACAGTCTGTTCTACTCTGTGAAAATTGGGGTACGATTGTGGTGAAATGATATGAAGCTGTCCTCCGTCAATCATATTTCTTGCCGCACTTTGAACAATAATAACGACAACACTAGCAAAATTCAGGATCCTACTTAACTTAAAAAAAAATGTCCGATATCAAGTTGCAACTGTAACTGCATTATCGAAGAAAGAATTTCGTGGAAATATTTCAAGTGAAAAAAGTCGTGACTAGGTGCAGAGTCATGAAATGCATGCAAGACTTCTTGTCACAAAATAAATGACCATCTCTTTTCTTTAAAGGCTATGTGCTTGATTTGACTATCAATTAACCTGAAATAATAGGTATTTCTCTCATGGTCGAAATTTATAAACAAAATCAGAATAACTCAGGTGCACCTATATCTGGATATGACAGGTAATAAACACTAGGTGATAGAATGTTGTAATAGTTTATTTAGAATCAAATATTTACACAGGGGACTATGAATTACTTTAATTCAAGTCCCTTTTTACAGGTATTGAAAACAGCGCCATAATAACAGACCTGCAGAATTTGCGGCTTTATTGGTGATTTGGGATGTAGAAATTCCTGTTGACTTGTGAAATCAATTTAAAGGTTTCGGAACTATCGTTTTCTGGCATTGGTTCATTGAACACGAAAGTGGTGCTTCTTTCCGGAGCCTTGCTTTGTTCCCACAAATCCAATATCTGACAGCACAAGAAAATGTAGAACGTGTAGAGTGCAGCAGATATTTTCAATTCTTTCCCATAGTGTGCAAAACATAGATCATGCTGCTGTCATTTCAGTGCAGCATGATAATGTAGAGAGGAAGATGATCAGTTGCAATAGGGGTAGTTGGGGCAAGTGGCCGGATGGACGCCAGCTGGGTACCTGCTCTGGGGAGCTGCAGGTGGAATCCAGCTTGGGACGGCTGGAGCAGAAGCACCCTCTGGCTGAGTTGTGGAGCAGTAAGGGTAGTTGGGGCAGGTGATGGGGGAGACTCCCTCGGGGTAACTTCCTCCGTAGGCTGGAGCAGGGGCTGGAAGTCCGGAGACGATGGCCACCGTCTGTTCGGTGGAGCAGTTAGGGAAGTCGGGGCAATGTAGAGGGGAAACTCCCGCGGGGTATCGGGCAGCTGGAGGACCCTGGGCGACCACCACGGCCACGAGAGCAACGGAGAGTACCTAGAAAGTAAGATTCGATCATGTATTTTCCTTGAAGGCCGACAAAATATCCATAAAAAATATAAAATGGAGAAGGAAAACAAAATTGCTTGTTGAATAGATCAGAATTTTCTACCACGGGTTACCATGAATTCACATATTGTTCACCATTAAAGCTAAGACATGCATGTTATACTCTAATTTTAATTCTTGGAAATAATTAGTTTTTGATAATGCCTGACATCGTATCAATGATCATCATCGTATTCTGATATCTCTAGATTTCTAGATATACAGTAAAGTGTTGCTCGTACTAAAAAGGACTTATATTGATATCACTGAATATTACTGCTATTTGGTTTCTGATATACTTGTAAGGGTATGATGTTCTATGCACCGTCGTAGATATCTGATTGACGTTGAAGACTGGAAACCATCAACACAAAATGAGTGAATTCTATCCAATTGTACTATAGTTTATATAACAGGATAGACAAAGAAGCATATCAGATGCATCATCTGCGCACAAAATAGTCTGTAAAACTGTTCAATTTGCTCTCATAGCACTGTAGACCTTTTTTTTCAGTGTGTAGCACACCAAGGTTCAATCTATACACATGAGTTCACAGACAATTCTTTCGCATTCGGTAATTTTCATGTGATGTAGGTTGAAAGTCCTCGCAATCTTTACAATACGACTACAGTTGAGGGCCTTTTTAACAATTAAGATTTTCCTAGACAAATGCAAACGTAAATGTAACACACATGTGTAAAATTAATTGCACCACAATGTTGAAATTATAATTAGTATTATTGTTCTCAAAGTCAAGGTCCTCCATGTAATGCCGTCACATCATCTAATTATGCTTGTTCAAAATTCGTGTCGGACTCATCTATATAAATACCATATTTCTTAGCACAGTACATTATTTGAGATATATATTAATCTCTTCTCAACAACGATTGCATCAGTCAATTTTGTATCTGGATATTCTGGTACTGGACAAGTTGGCAATTGCATTTAAAATACATTAGCAACTAGCTATTCGACTTACCAACTTGATCATTTTTGTTGAGGCGTTGTAGAAATGTAACGACTGTCTACTCCTGATAAACTGACAATGTACCCGGGCTCACGACAACTTATATACACACGCTGAACGAGTATAAGAAACTTTCGAAACAATGGTTATTAATTATTTGTTGCTGGAAATACTTCGAATTGATTACGTGATCACTTTAGTGTAAAGACAATGGACAAAATGAAGACCGGAAGGATGTACGGTGAGCTAAATACTTCCTTCGAAATGAGAATCAGTGAGAATTGTTTTATCAAGGTTACAGCTACCTATCAATTTGAATCGAGTTCGTGCAAAATTTCCCTGCAAAGAGGTATGGAATTTCTGGAGTGTCTTCTGTTGAATCGTGCATTATACTAGTGAACGTATACTGTTTTAAGTATAAAAGTAAATTGCTTCTTATGTGACATTACCAACGGATTCCATATAATTTACAATAATACAAAATATTGTGATCGTTTTTCTTAATACTGCCATTTACAAAAGCCAATAATAATAATAATATTACAACAACATTTAACAGAACATGAATGAATGAATGAATGAAAACATGTGATTGACAAATTGTCTGGTATTATGTGTACGAAAAACTCAAGATAATATTTTCCCTGTGCAATAGTCTTTCACGAAGCTTTGAAACAGATGGTGTTGGTGCCTTTATGCTTGACCACATTTGCCTTTTTTTTACAGATTGAACTCGAGTCACTGTCAGACTAATTTGTGGTTATTGGGATATTTTTGATAATTTCAACCTGTCTAGAATGTGTCTATGTATATATTACCAGCCAAATTGTTCGACACAATTAAAGGATTCAAACGAAACGCCAACGAATCAGCTGACAACCTTGACACCACAATCAGTGCAATTCGATTTCTTAAAAATATGTAGGAAATACAGAAAAATCAATGAAAATAGTTAGGGACCTTGTAATATTTATGCATTCCATGGATGTACAAACATTATTTACAAATAAAAGGCCAACTTATTGATGACTTAAGCATAGGCGGAGTTTCGCCCGTTTTCTTGGAGGAGCTAACTAACTCTCTAGCCTTCTTAAACCCGAAGGTTCATGGCTGCAGCAACAAAGGCCTTCCATCTTTCCCTATCTTGAGCAAAATCTATATACTCTTTTCCATCCCTACCGATTTCCCTTAGGTCCATCTCAACGTTGTCCCTCCATCTTCGTCTTGGCCTTCCTACAGGTCTTTTACCATCAGGTTTCCCAACAAGAATCCTGTAAACTCCTCTTTCATCTCCCATTCGTGCCACATGGCCTGCCCACCTAAGTCTTCTTGATTTAATCATTCTAATAATATCTGGACATGAATACAAATTATGTAGTTCTAAATTATGTAACCTTCTCCACTCACCTGTCTCCTCATCCCTTTGAGGTCCAAAGATTTTCCTAAGGATCTTATTTTCAAATACTCTCAATTTATGTTCCTCTTTTAATGTAACGGACCAAGTTCCACATCCATATTATAATACTACAGGCAAAATACTGTTTTGTATATTTTAACTTTTAGTTTCTTAGATATTAAACGAGAAGACAAAAGTTTATGAAGAGAGAAGTAACATGCATTTCCTGAATTAAGCCTACTTTTTATTTCCTCTTTAATATAATTTTCATTTGTTAATATTACTCCTAAGTATTTGAATTTGGAAACTGGTTCAAACGAGTTGTTATCAATAATTAGATTTTGATTATTACCTAACACTTGGTTTCGGCCTGTAAGCATATATTTAGTTTTCTCTTTGTTAACTTCCAAACCTATCTGTTTAGCAGTTTTGAAAAATATTTTAGCATTATTCTTAATTGTATTCACATCATCCCCCAGTAAGTCTACATCATCTGCATATGCTAACAACTGAGTCACACCATTTAATTTTAGTCCTTCTTTAGTTTCTTTTACCTTCCTAACAGCATATTCTAAGGCAAAATTAAATAGCAATGGAGATAATGCATACGACATATTAATACCCACACGAATTTTACTTTCTGTTTCACTGGTGCATATTTTTATCATACTAACAAGCTTCTTAGGTATTCCAAACTCTACTAATACATTATATAATTTATCTCTTTTGACCGAATCATATGCTTTTTTGAAATCAATGAATAGCTGATGGACATTTTGATTATATTCCCACTTTTTTTCAAGTGTCTGTCTGATGTGAAAAATTTGATCTGTAGTTGATCTGTTACGTTTAAATCCACATTGATAATCACCTATAATTTCATTAGCATATGGGGTTAGTCTTGTTAAAATAATGTTAGACAATATTTTGTATGTTGTTGAGAGAAGAAAAATTCCACGGTAATTATTGCAGTTCATTTTATCACCTTTTTTAAACACAGGAACAATTATGGATTCTTTCCACTGTTGAGGGATTTCTTCTTTATTCCATATTAAACAAATTAATTTATGAATTTGACATATTAATGAATTTCCACCATATTTAATTAACTCATCCGGTATTAAATCAATGCCAGGTGCTTTGTTATTCTTTAGCCTTTTAATAGCATATTTATCTTCAGTCAAGTTAGGTTCTGGAACTGAAGGTTCTGCGGTGTGGAGGAGCTAACTGGGGCTAATATTATACGTGTATGCCTTTATCCATTACGAAAACCACCATGGGCATCCGCACATCATGTTATCCAAAGGAAATTGAATTGTGTTGATGTCGAGTGTCACTCTTATGAAAGGAATAAATGCACAAATATATAGATTGTTGCAAATTTATTTAGAACGCATTTCTTCTTTAGAATAAGCAACGTTGATTTTAATATGCTATAATATTATTGGCCATTCCTGCATTCATGGTAGTAAACAAAGTGTAATGTTGTAAGGCATTTAAATGAATTATGTACATAGATAATTAAATGGTAATAATTTAAATTTCCTTAATTTCTCTACAACGAAACTTTGCATTTTCCTGATTTCACTACAACTGAGAGCCACTTGCGATTAGCTCCGTGAATAAACTTTAAGACATTACAGTAATTACGTAATTGTCTTATCTAAAACTTCAATAGAAGTGCTCTCTCTTGCTATATGCTATAACATTTCATTCTTTTTCTTTTACGCAATTTGAAAACAGTCACAACGTTCTCCCTCCTTCGGAGAAAAATTTTAGAACATTGGTTTTAAGATTTTTAGATAACATGAAAAATTACAAAGAAAACAAACTTTCTCATGACATACATATTGTCATTAATTAACACAGAAAATATTAAAAACATATAATAATTATTTAAAACAAATTAACATTTCTTAATAAAAGCCTGGGCCTCCCCGATGGCGCAGTGGTTGTGTCCTCGCCTTGTAATCAAGGGGTCCCGGGTTCGATACCCGGTGGAGGCACATAGTGGTTCGGATCCCACTTTAAGCTGTAGGTCCACTCCCAATTAGCCTTACTGTGCATAAAGTGGACTTAAAACACCAAATCAATCCAATCCAAATTAATAAAAGCGTGTTGAAATTAGTTAAGTTTGCATAATTCTTCCTTTCTTTCCTGACTACAATTGAATTTATTTAAATTGGATACATTATGTGATTGTACAGTTCCTTTTCCATCCAACGATAACAGTTCACAACAGTTACCATTGACTTCTATAGCTAAATATGGACCAAGCCACAAGTCCATAAATTTGTGTATTCGTTTACACTCAGGACTCCATGTTTATCTTTTAAACCAATATATCATTTCTCTATATCTTTGAATATATGTCACTCATTACATAAGAGTGAAAATTAATCACTTTTTTGTGAATCACCCTTATCTTCATCTTCCCTTTCCTCATATTCATCTAACTTGTCTAGCTCATAAATGGTCTCAAGTAGAAGAAGAAAATCCTTTTAACCTCCATTTATTTATTATTACTATTGTCTATATTTTTCATCATAATCATCGAAATCAAGTTGTTGGGTCTCATCATCAGTGTCATATGCAATTTACTCAAGATCAGACATGCCCTACACAAGAGAGGAATCATCATGTAATACTGAACTATCTTCATATACTGCTGAACTATCACTTTTACGAGATTCATTATTAACACATTTTACATCTTCTATTTCAGTATTGGCCTCCTCGTCCAAACTAAATTCATGATCATCTTCATCTTCAAATACTCTACTCAAATATCCTTTTGAGAAAGCATTTAATTTGCTTCAATATCTAACATACGTACAAAGTTTAACATTCCACAACTCAGTGAAATTCTTTTTCGTCATCTTAGTATCATGTTTCACACCAAATACTATCAGATTCTATACTTATCGAACTAGAATCATTATCATTTAATGTTGTACAAACTTGCTTTCCTGAAGAAGTTATAAAACTTATATTCTGATTCCTAAAATCCACAATTGGTTTGTACCTTCGTAAGAAAGGAACACCTAAAATAATATCTGCATTGAGTTCTTTTAAAATGAAAAATTCCATTGGAAAGTATTCGCTGTGAATCTGAATACTTATTGTCTTACAACCGACAATTTTGCACTTTTTATTGCCAGCAAATCCAGATAATCTAATGTCATCCACCTTGTCCAACGTAACATTACCAATACTTGATGATATTTTACACCAAACTTCGTAATTCATAACATTTGCTTGGCTACCACAATCTATTATACAAATGATAGGAAATTGACATATAATTCCATGTACAATTGGAACTTCTGTTAAAGCTACAGGAATATCTTCATCATTAATAACCCAGTCAGGTTCTTCCTCAAACCACTCTAACAAAAAATTAATTTTCAAGTTATGCATTTTCATTCGAACATTTCATACCATCACAAACATTAAGTAAATCAATCGACTCTTCCTTGTGCCTCTTGTAGGTAGTGCAGAGGGAAAGAGGCTCTTCCGACTGCCACTTTAATTTAAAGTAGACTGCCTTTCCAACTGCTGTTGCCTAGCATCATTAAATTGTAAAGACTGAACACCAGAAGTTGAATTTTGAGTCAAAATAGGACTTACACCAGTATTAGATGTACTCTTCATTATATTGCTTTGCATATTGCTGGGCTGATTCCTCACTGTATCACATACTGGCACATCTCGATTTTGTGGTGGACAGTTTTCGTAAACAGAGGGAAACAAAGATCCGTTACTATTAAAGTAACCATTCCTAGAAAATCTGTAGTTAGGCTGCCTAAAATTAAGACCATTATCTTGTCTGGAATTCTCATTCGGGATATTTCTATTATTATTACGGTAAAACCTGCCAGTATTGTAAAAATTCCTAGGAAACATCTGATTTCTACTTCGTCGGAAATTTCCAATATTAGTAGCATTACTTGCATTATATCTTGAACTCAAAGATTGGTTTACATTGTCTGAACTATTCCCAACAGAGGCACCCAAATTATCAGAAGGCAGAGTTTGAGTAGAAGAAGTACTAGTACTTCTTCTTTGGCGAATATTTACTTGTACATTTAATCTTTGATGTTCATTCTTCTTAAGACCTTTGTTAGACTTGTCGCAATCTAAATCTTCAGGTAAATATATAAGTCCTTTCCTACTAGTTCTAATAACATCTAACTCACGAAGCATATTTGTAAACTGATCCATCGTCGGAACACTATGACAAGCGATATTGTTAGCAACATTATCAGGCAACTGGCTCATTATCAATTGTATAACATCAACATCATTCGGATTGTTCACTAAATTACAATATGTGTTTTTAGTGCAAAGGTTTCTAAACTTCCATGTGCATTTTGGTCGTATTTTTTATTCCTTGAAAGAGCTAACTGTGATTGTAACATTTCAGAAGAAGCAAACTGTTGAATAAATTTGTTTTCAAAATCAGAATAACAAAAGAAATATCTTTTGTGTGTTCTAAACCAATAAGCTGCTCTATTTGTAAAACAATTCTGAATGCTCTGCAGTCGTTTATCAGCAACCACTCCTATCAGACCTAACGTTGAGTTTAATTGTTCCAAGTATTCTCTTGCAGATTGCGTTTCAACTCGACCTGAGAACATTGGTAATAAAGACAATTCATTTAACTTCAAATGTCTATCTTTCCTCATGTCCAAGGGCAAAGAATCAGAGTTCGGTCTTACAATACAATCTTCTTGAAAATTATGTGCACCATTACAATTTTCTATTCCATTCACAAATGCACTATCATGAATGTTTGGTGACTGTCGATTACCAGCAAAATATGTGCAAGGGTAAGAACGATTAAACAGTTTTCTTCTAGACTCATCGTTATCATTATGAGAATTAAATGCTCTCTGTGTATTATTCATTCTTGAAGCTGTGTTATCAGACCTGTCTGGATGAATTTTAGTATAATTAGTAGAACCGGAACACCAAGTACAAGGATAGTTTGTGTAATTCAAATTACAATATCCTCCATAACTGCGGACGTCCTCTGGCCTACCTAACATATTTGATGTTATTTCAGGAAATGCGTTATTCGAGGAAACATCAATGTTATTCTCAGTTTGTACTCTGTGTTCGTTTAATTTACAACTAGATCTATTCGTACAAGAACAATTACTTGCGTCTTTCTAGCATTATGTAAACTAGATTGTTTGCGATTTTTCTTCCAACTTACATGTTTAAGATGCGGTTCTCTTACATAAAAGTCTTTACTTTAGTAGTATCCGTAGAGTTAGTAGAACTTTCATCTGAATCACTCAAACCAGAATCATGCTTATGACCAATTCCAGAATCACGCCTTACATTTAACCTTCTCGATTGGCGATTTGCAACATTATCAATACCATGAACTTGAGAGTCATATTAGAATATTTGTTATGAGAAGTACCTGTAACATTACAATCAGCACCACTATAATTTACACTAACTGGTTTCTTCATATTATTCTCAATGACATGAACACGCAATGCAAAGCTGTTTCAAATTATCATCGTACTGATTAACAATTTCGAAACACTGTGAAACCTTAGAATCGAATGTTTTAACTTGAGAACAACAATCATCAAATCCACATTTGAGTTTACCTATATCGTCCTTTGAACCTTGCAAAGTACCTTCAATTTCATTTAGTTGTTTCTCATTAAGTTCTTGTGTACTAAGAATGTCTGATATTTTACAGTCATAATTTCGCATGCTTTCTTGCAACTTCTGGTTTAATTCTTCATTTGAACTTACACACGTTTCTGCTAAAGATTCGATTCTTATTGCTACATCAGAAGCCAACATATCTATACGCTTATTATTAACCTGCTTAAAATCAAAATTAATAGATTCAATTTTAGACTGTAATTCGACATGGGAAGCTTCAATTTTGGATTTCAACTCTTCGTTGGAAGCTTCAAGCTGAGATTTTAATTCCTCGCTGAAAGATTTTAATTCCTTATTGGAAGCTTCAAGCTGGTATTTCAATTTCTTATTGGAATCTTCAAGCTGAGATTTTAATTCCTTATTGGAATTTCAAGCTGAGGCTTTTATTCCTCGCTGGAAGATTTTAATTCTCTATTGGAAGCTTCAAGCTGAGATTTTAATTCTTTGTTGGAATCTTCAAGCTGAGATTTTAATTCTTTACTAGAATTAACTACCACGGACTGAATGCTCTTGATTGTTTCTAGCAGATCGTTAAAATTAAGACTAATACTCTCTTTGTAAGCTGAAAATTCATATGGATTATAACAAGGTTCACAAGATTTACAAAAGTAATTTTCTACCGTAGTAGAATAAATTGACCAATGAACAACTGACAACTTAAGACACGAAAACTGAAACCATGAAAGACATTTATAGCACTGTACAAATCTGATGTCAGCTTTCGTATCACCACAACAGTCCACCTTGCGCGTACTGGTATCATCAGTGTTATCATCAGAATTAACTTCTTGACCATGAACGTTTGTAAACGTTGCTGGATATGTGCCCTCGTATTGCATAGCAGTCTTCTTTCTGCTACGAGATTTAGATGAATCTCTGGAAGACATTTTTCATTAACGAAGGAAAAAAACTTACACACACTTAAATACTTGAATATCAATCAAATGCAGATATAATCTGCTTCAATCCCAGACCTATTCACATCGTCTATCCGAAGAACTACTTAATTTCAGAGTCCTGTCACACGGTCGCCACTTTTTGCTAGTGTCGTAGAGGCTTGAGCATTTTACATTATACTCAGTAAATCACTGTTTTACTTCACATCAAATTATGAAATAACAATAATGTATATAGTTCAAAACCACAACACTATTCTCTGATGAGTATACTTATTATTTGCACTAAATAAATACATTAAATTATGTACCAATTACTATGATTCGAACTATATGCAAAACGTTCTTGTTTTCTCCTTCACTTGTTTCTTACAACTGGTTGCTAAGCAACAGAACAGTATGCTATAACATTTCTTTCTATTTCTTTTCCACAAGAAGTGATTATACGTTTTACAATTTGAAAACAGTCACAATGTTGAAAAGTGTCGAGTGTGTCAAAAAGTTGCTGAACTATTGCAATTAAATTTCATGAAATGGTCTACAGCACGAGCAATGCGTAAGCCGTCTTTTGACATTCACGTTTCCAAGTGATTGACAACGCCATCTAAAAGTCTATTGTATACAGATCCTCACCAATACTCACAACACCTTATCTGGTTTGTCTCTTGATACTCTATTCTCCGATGGTTGCTAACACAGCGAATTCCTTGAATCTAGATGGGTCCTCTCGTTTTCTTTTTGATGAGACTTCTAGGAAGGTCTCGTTCTGGAGGGGGCATAGACCCCCTAATCCATACCAAACTACGCCCATGGATTTAACACCTTGAGCGCCGTGTGTGTGCAATTGTATACACAAGGAGGGTTTCCATGGGGCCGCGTGTTGCAATTGTATACACATGTCTGATTCTGGCGTAGGCCGCGTGTATGGAACAGTATACGCAGTACCATTATTTGGGCATATAATGTTCAACGTCCTGGCCCTGGACGTCAATAGGGGTAGTCAGGGTTTCACGTATTGCATATTGCATTTGTTTACATTGCAAAATCAAAAAACAAAATACAGATATTCCAAGAACGTTTTGTATATTTCATGGAGTGAGTGCAGAGTCTATGCAAGGTTTTATATTTTTTTATTTGTGCATCAGTGACATTGAAGTATACAGTACACATAAAAAACCTACAGATACTAACACAGATATGCAAATAGCTTGTTGACTTGACTTTATTTGTGAAAGTCATTGATGCAAAACCATGGTTTGCCTTCGCATGTATCAGTATCACAAACTGTTGATACTTGAGATGCATATCTTGCACCATATCCCTCTGCCCTTTTCTGCCTCGCTGCAAGTAACATTGTTTACAACGTCCTAAAACTCTCTTTTTACCAGGAGGCACATTCCTTTTTACCAAATGGTGAATTGGCATCTTCCTTTTACCAGCTGAAGGTGGCGTCTCATTGTTTGTACTCTCTACGCTAAGGATATTCATGATCACCTTTTCCCTGAATTCCTTCACTGACATTTTCTTCCCCATACAGTTCATGTTATACAACAATAGAGCATTTATCAATAAATTGTATCACTGGGTATAAGAAACAAAATTCATTGAGAATTGAAATCACATCCAGAAATCAGCAACATACACCATAAAAGGAGTGATAACCTCAAAATATATTGTTTCAACACTAAACAAGCATGACCTATATTACAACACACCAACTGCACATGATTATAGCCAAATTCTAAATATTACATAAACAAGAATCATAAAAAAAATGTGTGTATGCAAATGCATTTAGGGTTACTTCAGAGGAATTGTGGGCAAATCACTTGAGTATATTACATAACTCCATAATACAAGTCGTAAAAAAGCACTTTCGCCCAGGGATTTTCGCCTGGCGCTCAAGTTAAGTGTCAAACGGTTAGGGCTGGACCTTTATTTTGTCATAGTTTCGTGGCAATGAAAGACAAACAAACTGTTTCGAGTAACTAGAAAAACAGTGAAAGCAAACCACACGAAGATTCGCGTGAGTGCTCTAGAAGGAATTCTAAGCAAATGTAACTTTTTTCAGAAATTTGGAATATCGTAGAGGTTTCTTTAAAGGACGGTGAATTTCGTAAATGGCTTCGCAGGCGTTGACGAAATGTCCAGCCGAGCCTTAAGCCAATGAACCCGCTTCTAATAGGCAGTGGATACGCGTAATCATTATTATTATTAAGTATATATTAATTAAAATTAAAACTATCTCTATTCTGCCCAAGAAAGCATGCATAGCAGGATAAATAAATATTTCCAAGTTATCCATCGCTATTTTTAGTAATTTTTCTCTTACATCCCGCCAATGTCTCTGCCAGAGAAATTTGGTCGGTTTGGCTCAAGGGTAAACGAATAGTTGGCTATTTCTATTTTCTCATTCTGTTTTTCTTTGCCTTCTCTTAGCTTTTCTCTTCCTTCTATCTCTTCTTCTCTTTTTTGCTCTGTTTACTCTTATTCTACCGCTCTTTCATGCTATTTCTCTACTTTCCTTCCGGAATGGACTAGAATTGTACTAATGTTGGTGCAGAGATTTCCAGCTAGTTTTTTAGTCTCGTGTTTCAATTCTTGAACTCACATTACGTACATAACATGGTGAAGGACATTTTGTCTGGTAATATATTTATGCATATATTATGCATCCTACTCTATCAGACCGAAAAAGCATTTTCTGCCATTAGTCAAGTTGAAGCCAAAAGAACAACAAGAATGGGACCCCTAATATGGCTGCCGAGCACACTGTTCGAATTTATTAGCTAGGCGTATGTTTGCTCGATTCTTGATAGGCGGAGGAGGATGTTTGTACGGTTTAAATAGTAACATTAAAGCAGCAGGTGTCGATTTATTTACGCAAAGTTTAATAGCGAGGGGCAGGAGTCCTCCTTCGCTCCTACCCTTAACGCCGATCACCAATTAGGGATTATCTAATTCCCTTTTACTAATGATTTCTATCGATTCGAGCTGCACATTATTATCGTTTTTGGATCAACATTGAACTTCGCGTTGTCATTAATAAACATCCACTTATTCTTGAGTGGAACTAAATATCTGTGATTCCAAAAAAGTGGAAAACAATATTATACTTTTGCTGAACATTCGTGACACGCATAAGGGAGTTTTAAGACCTAAACGACAAGTGATACTCGATAGCCGACTAGTGACATGTGGGTTTCACACCGACGTGACAAGTAGCAAGCGACACGGGCCCGTCCGTTCTGTAGAAAATAATTAATTATGCATGCGTTATCAACAGAGCTAGCCGATATAATGCACGATATTGTCCGGTGCAACCGACACGTGCAACTTCTGGTATCATTTCAGTACAAAAGGTTAAAAAAAAAATTCTGAAGCTTTGTTTCCAGGTGACATGTGTCGTGTGTCACTTTTCGCTATGGTCTTAAAGCCGCCTAAAATATTCAGTGAATTTACGTATGACATACTATGACACCGTTGAAATTATATGTATTATTCATAAAGTCACTGTCCTTCGTGACGTCATCTGAATATGTTAATTCCTGACGTTCTCGCCTGTATAAATTCCACTTTCCAAGCACAGTCGACTATGAGACAATCACGTACACAAATCGATCAAAATGCTAAATATATTTTTCACCATTAACTCCACATTATAACCCAATGCAATGCCAACCATGTTATCACTTGGATACCAATGCCTAGATTTTTGAATTTGTGGCTCCATACAATAGGCAATTCCTCAAAAGCTCTCTGCATAAATGATATCAATCACCAATGAGTCTATCATGTGCCTCGCCGCAGCTGATTATTACAACACCACCAGAATCCAGACTCCTATTCAACCTCAACATCTTGAATTTTGAATTGTAATTTATAATGGCCGATATCAAGTTAAACTATAGTATTCAAGAAAGAAATTCCGGCTAGCGTATCCTGGAAAAAATCACACACACACACAGACACAAAAAACTGCGTGCTTTCAAAGCTATGAGCTTGACAACTACCGATTAGCGATTATCTCCGTGAAATTTATCAACAAATCATAATGGCTCAGTTGCATTTCTAAATTTGATAGAGAATAAACATCAGGTGTTGAAATGTTGTAATTGTTTATTTAGAATCAAATATTTACACAGGAGACTATGAATTACTTTAATTCAAGTCCCTTTAACAGGTATTGAAGACAGCGCCAGAATAAAGACCTGCATGATATGCGGCTTTATTGGTGATTTGGGATGTAGGAATTCCTGTTGACTTGTGAAATCAATTCCAAGGTTTCGAAATCTACAGTAATCATTTTCACGTTCATGGAAGACGAAAGTGGTGCTTGTTTTCGAAGCCTTGCTTTGTTCCCACAAATCCAATATCTGACAGCACAAGAAAATGTAGAACGTGTAGAGTGCAGCAGCTATTTTCAGTATTCTATCCCATAGTGTGCAAAACATAGATCATGCTGCTATCATTTCAGTGCAGCATGATAATGTAGAGAGGAAGATGATCAGTTGCAATAGGGGTAGTTGGGGCAAGTGGCCGGATGGACGCCAGCTGGGTACCTGCTCTGGGGAGCTGCAGGTGGAATCCAGCTTGGGACGGCTGGAGCAGCAGCACCCTCTGGCTGAGTGGTGGAGCAGTAAGGGTAGTTGGGGCAGGTGATGGGGGAGACTCCCTCAGGGTAGCTTCCTCCGTAGGCTGGAGCAGGGGCTGGAAGTCCGGAGACGATGGCTACCGTCTGTTCGGTGGAGCAGTTAGGGAAGTCGGGACAATGTAGAGGGGAAACTCCTGCGGGGTATCTGGCAGCAGGAGGACCTTGGGCGACCACCACGGCCACGAGAGCAACGGAGAGTACCTAGAAAGTAAGATTCGATCATGTATTTGCTTTGAAGGCCGACAAAAGATTCACAAGAACATCATTGGGATTATTATAAAGGAGGAAGGGAAACAAAATTGCTTGTTGATTAGATCAGTAGCTTTTACATCAAGTTACAAAGAATTCACACAGTATTCACGATTGAAGTTGCGTTATATCTGCAATACAGTAATATTAATTTTCAGAAATTATTATATTTTGGTCATGCGTGGCAGTAATACCAATAATCATAATTGAATTCTAAAATTTCTAGATACATAAATATATTTTCTGTGTCAATAAGTCACTGCTGCCAACTTCAGTTTCAGATATAATTGTAATGGGTATTAGCTCATTGATGTTCTATGCACCGCCGTAGATATCTGATGGACGTTGGAGACTGAAAACCATCAACACCAAATGAATTAATTCTATCCCATTCTATTATAGTTAATATAACAGTATAGGCAAAGAAGCATATGAGATATATCATCCGTGCACAAAATAATCTCCAAAACTTTTTAATCTGCTCTTATTGCAATGTAGATGAGTCAAATGTGTAGCGCAGCAAGGTGAAATCTATACACATGAGACTTCTATTGTGTTCTGGAATATAAATTTGAAGTAGATTGAAATCCCTTACAATCTTTACAAAACGACTGTAGTGGAGGGCATATTTTACAATTATTTGTTTTAAAGGAATGCAAGAGTAAATGTAACACATATGTGCAAAATTAATTGCATCACACTGTTGAAATTATATTGTTGTTATTATTATTATTATTCACAAACTCAAGGTCCTCCACGTGATACCGTGACGTCATCTAATCATGTTCGTTCAATGTTCGGATCGGACTCATCTGTAGGAAGTACCATCTTTCTTAGCACAGCATATTATATCAGATATTAATGTTTTCTCAACAACGATTGCATCAGTGAATTCAGTTGCTGAATATTCTGATAATACAGAAGTTTGCAATTACGTTTAAAAATACACCAGCAACTAGCTATTCGACTTACCAACTTGATCATTTTTGTTGAGGCGTTGTAGAAATGTAACGACTGTCTACTCCTGATAAACTGATAATGTGTCCAGACTGACGACAACTTATATACACACGCTGCACGAGTATAAGAAACTTTCGAAACAATGGTTATTGATTACTTGTTGCTGGAAATACTTCGAATTGATTACGTGATCACTTTAGTGTAAAGACAATGGACAAAATGAAACCGGAAGGATGTACGGTGAGCTAAATACTTCCTTCGAAACTAAGAATCAGTGAGAATTGTTTTATCAAGGTTACAGCGACCTATCAATTTCAATAGAGTTCGTGCAAAATTTGCCTACCATTTGTTATGAAACTTCTAATCGTGTCTTATATAGGTGAACATATACTATATTCCGTTAAAGTAGAAAACTCAGTTTCTTCTAAAGTGACACTACCAACGCGTTGCATATAATCTAAAATATTTCTAATATTACGATGGAAAGAGGATAATTGACATTCGGTAAATACTTCAAAAACAAGTTTTGTTCTATACATATGTTATTGAATGTATGGCTTAGTGCATGGAAAGGCTCCATGCAAGGCAATAATAATACTGTACTTAAGAGAAAATGAATGAAAACAGCGATACGTAATGAGACTCTCAAGATGGTGTTTTTCGTAGGTAGTATTGTCTGCATACGTCGAGGTATCATCGATCGACATGTCACCAGCTCTGAAGGAGCATAAAAACAAACAGCTCATGGCGACTCAAAGAGTCTGTTGCCTTTCCTTTACAGAGACCAACTTCTTACAATGCATTGAAACAGATGGTGTTGGTGCCTTTACGCTCGACTGCATTTTTCTTATTTCACAGACTGAACCCGAGTCGCTATCAGAGCAATTTGTGGTGGTCGGGAAATTATTAAAATTGAAACCTACCGAATCACTTGATCACGAAATCCCTCAACAATGTCAAATTAAAAAGATAGAAAATTACTAATTAAGTTCACGGTTAAAATAATCCCTGTACCGCAACAACCCGGTGGAAGCACAAGTGGTTCGGGTCCCACTTTAAACTGTAGGTCCAGTCTCGATTAGCCTTACTGTGCATAAAGTGGACTTAAAACACCAAAACAACCAACCAACTGTACCGCAACATAATAATGACTATATTATTTTCCTCAATACACATCACATATTACTTTACACAAAATCTTATTTTAGTGTGTCATTAACTTTATGGCATTGTCCAATTAGTAACACCTGTTAGTGCCATAAATATATGACAAATATTTTTATTCAACGTTAATATATAATGCTGGCTTTAAGAACATATGAAGGGAAAACTTTCAGAGGTTCTGAGTTCATATTGTGGGAAGGCAAAGATACATATTGTTACGATAATCAGTGGCATTTCCAAGGGAATTTGGTGGGGTCGTAACTCTCCCCCTTTGGCCCAACATTCCTAAAGAAAAAACGAACTTCAAAGGCAGGAAAAGGTAGCAAAATGAGATCTAACACATGTATGTACCCCCTTTTTAAAAATTCTAGGCACGCCACTGAGCACAATCTATCCCATGAGTTCATCACTCTTTATCATCGCCTTTGATCACTCTAAAGATGTTAAAAAGCTACACAAAAGAATTAAAAGAGAAATAGAAAATGAGAAGGATTAAGTGATGAACAACAACATAATAAAACTTTTCACATAAAGAGAATATTAAATATTATGGAAGGAGCAGAGAGTGGAAGACAAAGAAATAACTTTTAAGAAGACACGGAAATAATAAAATAATTTGTAAGTTCCCAACGAACTCTTTATGTTACATCAGAAAGAGCATGAAGCACGAAATAAAACGTAGGAAAGATAATTTACGGAATTCTTTGTCAGACACGAACGATCAATTAAAAAAATCAATATTCCTATATCCTTGAACCAACCACTGACATTAATTCAGAAATTTGATTATGAATATTTGATTCACCTTCCTTGCTTCCTGGCCATCTTAATTTCTCCTATTGTGAGCTAAAGCAGTGGCAGTAAATACACATAAACAAGCATTTAGCCAATTACAAGCCTGTATTTAACAATTAGTATTTATTCGGAGTTCCTTTCTCCAAATCTTTATGTCGTAGAGAGTGCCTGTGTATATAAACCAGTGGAACCTTTCAAACGGCATCAGTTCTTTCAGTACTTCACAAGTTGTATTTACAACAGAAAATTTTCAAAATGATGAAATTGGTAAGTGCTATTTTATGCTAGTAAGTTTCGTGTTAGATTGTGTGCAAGGTAGGATGCATACAGGTGAAATCAGTAGTAAGTTGACAAATGTCAACAACCATGCAGAAGATTTTCATGAAGTTCAGTACAGTTTCTCTTTGTATAGAAACTAGAAATATAAGAACAATGAAAAGTATAAAAATACAAAGTATTTAGACTTGCAATATGGGGGTGGCCTTTGTTATCTACATTTAGACATTCATTCTTTTTAGAGCAAGAACTGATGAAACCAAATAAAGCATGGATCTTACACGATCAAAATTAGCCAACTATAGAATATATATATATAAGAAACAAAAGAACTCAACATATTTTAAATAAATTACGACACATTACAGTTATGTCTGTATATCAATTTTTAATTGAATTCGAGGACTACATGAGTTCTCAAATAATCCAAAGGTTATTTATTCGTACATATTTTGCACGATCTTTGCGAAATCATCCATAGAATATTGTCCTTAAATCCGTCAAAAGACGTGACTTTTCATGTTCTTGTCACATAAAATTCTCTTAACATTACTGTACTCAATTGTTCAATATAGAGTACATATCCGTGCCCTCAAAAGAGAGCCTACTAATTTCCTTCAAA
Organism: Lepisma saccharinum; assembly: GCF_977018435.1. Classification (NCBI taxonomy): domain Eukaryota; kingdom Metazoa; phylum Arthropoda; class Insecta; order Zygentoma; family Lepismatidae; genus Lepisma; species Lepisma saccharinum. The sequence continues at coordinate 28,843,734 of NC_139249.1, read as the reverse complement.
TACGTGTGTTATAAATATATTGTAGATAATATATTTTTATATGTAAAATTAATACCCAGTGATGATTTTAAGAATATATGAACAGAAGACACCAACTCAGACACTGTCTGCTTATTCCTATACTGATACACCTCGTGGTCAACTTTCATCGACACCCTTACTAATGTAACAAATTCACGACATCCTCACTCGCGTATTCTAGAAGTTTTGAGAACAATGTACACAATATATATATATATATATATATATATATATATATATATATATATATATATATATATATATATATATATATATAATATTTAAACTTACTGTCTTCCAAGCATTGATAATGTAACAAGTCATAAGCAAAGTATATACGTGCGTATAAAATTAAACGAGTACGTCCACACGGTATCATATTTCAGCTTTTCATGGGTCAACTAATGGATAAGATAAACTTGTTTGGTGAAAAAGTTACAACGCATTTTCTTGTTCGCTCTCATACAAACAAGTAGATAATCCCAAAAACCATAGCCAAAGAAAATGTTTTTAGAATAATATCCATTGACCTAGTACAATTGTCATTCCAGGCACTTTTCGCTGCTCTCGTGGCCGTGGTGGTGGCCCAGAATCCTCCAGCTGCCAGATACCCTGCAGGAGTCTCCCCTCTTCAGTGCCCCAACTTCCCTCACTGCACCACCGCACAAACAGCGGCCATCGTCTCCGGAATTCCAGCCCCGGCTCCAGTCTACGATGGAAACTACCCCGAGGGAATCTCCCCCATCACCTGCCCCAACTACCCTTACTGCTCCACCACTCATCCAGAAGGTTCTGCTACTCCGGTTGTGGCAACCTGGGTTCCACCCGTGGCCCTCCAGGGAAGATACCCAGCAGGTGTCAATCCCGCCGCCTGCCCCAACTACCCTTACTGCAACTGATTACCTCTCTCCAAACTTCAGTACTTTAACAAGGAAATTGGAATAATCTGCACTTGAAATATTCAATATCTAATGGATGATGGTGTGAACCAGCATACACCTCCTGTCACTTGAGTCTGCTATAATGTTCTACTCAGCAGAACGTTCTTCCAGCAGTACTTTACATGCGCCTATTTTCTTGTTTTCTCGTAAAACATTACCAGAAATAAAGTTTATTTTTGAACAACTGGTGTTTCTGAATACTATATCATTACTTGAATTAATCTGGAATAAGGTCCTGGTTGTAACTAAAAAAATAACCAAATGGTAGAGAATGCTGTTTATAATATTTGAAGAGCAGATTCTGATAGGGCGGCATCGATTTTGCATGTATACAATAATGTATTGTAGAGGATGTCCATTATTGGAAACCATTCCCGAGCACCTTCAAAGCTTTCCTCGTAACTTATATTTAATATATTCTCCAGATTCGATCAAGTAAGATTCGGAAACTTGTGTTTCCTAACTTTAGAGGAAAAGAGAGCACGGTTTAAAGGGTTTACAATATTGTTCACTATAGAAGACCCAACACCATATTTAAATAACAACAACACATGGCATAGTGACTGACTAATGCTGTGACGTTATAACCAAGGGGTCCTGAGTTATAAGAAGTACATTGGATACCGGTTTTGATCTCGCTTTAAACTGTAGTTCCAATCTCTATATGCCTTAAAGTGGATATATCTTTCAGAGGTAATAAACCATGACATCATCTTTTTCCAACAACAACAGAAGCTATGGTCAACAAACCAACCATGTTCTTTAATTGGATACCGAATCATTTTGTGGAGAAAAAATTCAAGTACGTTAAGAAATCGTACGAATTTATACAGAGTATTACATTATTCCAGAGCTTTCAATATATCAAAAGAAAACATCAGCATTCATTTATTACAATATCAAAGCACAACTGTCTGTTTCAGTAACCTGTTTTTTAACACACCCACACTCTAAGGTAAAAAGTTTGAGCTGTGTAATCTACTTGCAGAAAAGTCGTAGCTATGAAGAGGAAGTGGTTTGTGGTAGAATAATGCTCAACGTATTCGATCAGTAACATTTTACGGGATCCTCGGGAAGATCGATCCACGCCGCCAATCGGCATGTCACATCTGAAGCTATAGATATAGGTAAAATATAGGGAGTGATCTTTAGAAAAAGAACCCACAAACACCGCTTCCTCTTCACACTTCATAAACTTTCTCGCCCTACGACTGCTGTTATCAAAAGAGTAGTCGAACTGAAGAATACAATACATATAAAGTCCCTTAGATTTTTCCCCTTAGATTTACTTATTTATTTATTGAACACTACAGACGAATGCCCAATTATAGTGTTCTACTTTTTCTGCTTTAAGTTTGTAAATTTACAGTTTGATAAGAAATATTATTGTAGTAGATGTATTTACGGTAGGGACAGCGCGAGAAAGTACGAACCCCTCTCCAGCAGCTTTGGCCATACTTAAAACTTGCTCAACATGCCCATATGAGTTTTTGCTCAAGTGTGGAGCTCTTATAATTCAAGATTTTTGTAAAAAATGCCCTCGGGAATTTTTCAGAAAGTACGAACCCCTCTCCAGCAGATTTGCTATACTTAAAACTTGCTCAACATGTTCATATAAGTTTTTTGTTTAAGTGTAGCACCTGCCTAACCCAAGAATTTTATAATTCGGAAAATATCAAACCCCCCTCAAGCATATTTACAAAAATTGCATCAGTTTGTCTATAAACTTGTATCCATACCCACCTATACATATTTACTTCAGGTTTAAGTTCAATTGGATACCATTTAATTTGCTTATTTAATATTAAAACAATGCAATATGCAGAGCCTACCTCTAGTCTAGCCATAACAAGGTTATGTATTGATTTTTGCTTCCCGAGTTGTGCGTAAATGGGAAAGAGCGAACAAAACATGTTTTCCATGTTCTTATAATCTTTTGATCAGTCCCATTAGTAAATGCCTGGAAGTTGTATGTCAATAGATATAATCTTTATTGTGTCTTTTCAGAGAGTTATTCATCATCAAAGAGACATTAGTAAATGCATGAGTGATTATATCTGTTGATATTACCTACACTGTGCCTTTTCCGAGGAAAATTACATGTCATTTGTCATGGAACTCAAAGAGAAATTCTTATCTACACTGTGCCTTTTCCGAGGAAAATTACATGTCATTTGTCATGGAACTCAAAGAAAAATTCTTATCTACACTATGCACTCTTTCAGGGACCATCCATCATATTGAGGAAATTCCTTCTCGGATATTGTCATGCAAACTGAATTGCATTTAGGCTTGGTCTTGTTGCACACAAGTCTGTAACTTACAGAATTACAATATTTCTGTATTTCAGCTTTTGGCAAATGTATTGTATTTTGGGTAGGTATCTGCTACGAGCAGAGGTGGTAAAAAATGGGTAGGTAATATATTTTCTGACGGTAAAGTGTTGTTTTATATCCAAAGAGCCTTTGTGTTTGAATCGGGCCTCTAGAACTGCTCTGTGACCCGCTCATTTTTTACATCATAAACATATGATTTTTCACCTATGAGAATAACGCTACATATGGTGTCATCTGGTAAAGCCTCGTGGAATTCACAGATAATTTTAATGTTTGTCCTGTCATTAACCACAACTTGTTTCCTTTTTGAAGTGTTAATTACAAACATGGGTCTCCGTGCTTTGAATTCATCTGGTGTGTAATATATATCAGTACTGCCAGTAGTGACGCGCTTGAAGGAAGAAAAAGCCTCATATAATTTAAGAAAATCACCCTTGGAAATGTCTAAATTGTAATTTTCTCTAGGAAATACCTCATTTCTGCCATTTTTAAGATATATGTTCTTGATGTTGCAGCTATCAAATTTACTTGAATTTTTTTCCTGATTGTTGTGTCTCCCAGTCTGAAACAGTACCACCACAAAATCAGGCATGTCAAATTGTATGCTGGAGAATGAATTTGTGGCATCAAATTCATAATAAGTACCAGTGGCAACCTTCTGTACGCATTGATATGTGTAAAATTGCAGAGGAATCTGTGGATTTTTTAGGATATCAGCTTTGTATTTAAGAGCATAGCTGGCCTCATATTCAACAACCGGGATTCTTAACTCCATAGTCTGAATAATGCACTTGCCTGCATCTGGTAAGGTATTGGGCAAAGCTTCTCCTGTAGGGTTTATTGCACTGTACCTCATCAAAGCATTGTTATCATTGGCAGCTCTTCTAAATGTAATTCTTAAACCACCCTTCCACATAATTTCTTTGTAATCCGAGAAGAATCCTGGCAACAGGCGCATGGGGAACAGCACTGTGTGGCTCTTGGTTAATATCTTATCACCAGCTTCAAATCCACCGATTCTGTAGTATGAAGCCTCGGTTTTGGATAATTTTAGAGTGGCCAAAGCCGTGGAGGTAATGCCGGGATAATCTATTCTGTTTATAACAACACCATGTTTTCTGATCTCAATTTCAGAGAAGAGATGCGGCACAAAATTATCTACCAATCTTATATTCGAATTTGCCGGATAATCTGTTCCATCGAGCTTTACAACATCAAATTTGATGTATAGATCTGCTCTGTGGGGGTGTATAAAGCCGTCCCCTACATCAAGATCCACCTCTATCTCTGTGTTGGGTTGATTTAAATTTGCAAATGTCCTCCTGTTTGGGGGGAATGATTGCAGCTCATAACTCTCAATATTTTCCATTGTATGTATTTTTATTTAAATGTTAATCTCTATGATAGCAGTTGTTGTGGCTCCAGCAAAATCAACTAATTCTTCTTTTTCATTAGTGACCATCAATTCAATGTAATCTATTCTGTTATGGCACACGGGAAAATATAATGTTGGGGATGGATTGTAGATGATCGGCTCCATGAATTCGGAATTAGGTTTGAATGTTGCAATGATGCCAGTTTGTTTGTGAGTGCCTATGCCATTTGATTTGGTGATCATACCCTCGGCCACATTACAGTGAATATTCAGAGTCTCTATGGCTAAGAATTTGGGTATATTCATAGCAGTGTGTTTGATGGCCGGTTCAAGTTTTGTGTTGTTCTCAAAGCCCAACAGCTCTCCTATAGTACCCAGATGTACTGTCTCCGTAGCAGATACAATCTCTACTCTGTGAGTGACAGAATTTCGACTTAACACTACACCTCTGGGTAATTGTGCATTTAGAGTGGACAGATTATACTGCCCTGGAGTGATGACAATTTTTTGATCCCCTACTGCAATTGTGTTGTTGTGGTGAGTAATATTAGGTATCAAGTACATGCCGTAAAATGCTCTGAGAGCTATTGTTTTGGGATACACTATGTCATCATGCAATTTGAGTTTCAATATTGAATTTTGGCTGGTGAGATGGAATACCCCCATGATGTTTCAGATACCACAAGGCTTTTTGAAAATCTTCAATTGATGGTTTATTTATTTGAGACATATATCTAAGAACAGATAAACACAAATGTCCACAATTAACATCTTTGAAGTTTTGAACACGGGCATTATTGTAATAAAGATTAGCTGATTTTAGATATTTTACTAAATTTTCAGGTGGAACACCTCCAAATGAATCAAACACAAATGCCTCGTTCTTTAAATATTTAAGATAACAGATCCAGTGAGTGCCCTGATTTTTGTACTCATCCAAATTAACAATGCCACACTCTTTGTTGAGTGGTTGTTCCGGTAAAGAATCAGACATGTACACACCTCTAAAATGTTTGATGCCCAATGGCTTGATTAAAGCTTCAATATCTTGGTTTGTAAGCGGCTCTTGTTTTTTTTAAACTTACTCATGGCTCTCTTAACACCTTTGCCTTTTTTCTCCATGGCCAGGTTATGGCGCCTCTGCTCATCTAATTCTGCCTTATTCTTCTTGGCATCTATTACTGTTTTTGCTATGGCAGCTGATCCCCCAGCCAAGCTCCCCACAGCCCCCAAAGCTGCTAAGATGGCCGGGATGGTAAATATGAATCCCCCTGTATGCAATTTTTTTCTTGATTGCTGTAATTTTTTTAATTGGGGGGTGCTAAGCAACAATTTCATACCATGTCCTTTTGCAAGACAAGAGTTTTTTTTCTTGCGCTGCTTTTTGGTCAAGAGACTGTCAATAGTTTTAAGAGATTTGAGACCTGCATAAGGTATTTGATACATAACACCCTTGGCCTTCATCGTAGGTTTATTATATACATATTCACAGCCCCCACCCCAGTTTTTGTTTGGTGCTCATAGCTATGGTGGTTCCCAATGCTGCTATTTTTTCACTCAAAGAAGCATCTTTGCTTACAAATCTGCCAAATGCAGCCTCTTCTAATTTCTTGTCTGCAACATGTCTCTTGTCAAGATCAGTATGTGTGTTGTATGCTATGTCATGGTCTCTGCAAGCAGCATCTAGGGGATTAACACCAGGATCCCCTCTGTTTAATCTATGGTCCAATTTTGTACCTGGACCACAATACTGATAGCCTGGAATGTGTAGTTCAAATGGCAGCTTGTTTATAATGTCATTAACCAAGCCCCGACCCTCAGAGACATTCCAAAATTTAGGTGGTAGAGTATTAATAATTTTTATGAGATATCCAATCCCCTTAGGGTCATTCACTATAAAATTAGACAATTTTGTGCTTATCATGTCCATAATTCCAACCTTTTCATTGTAAAAATTGTGGTTGCCAGCATTTTCCTCCCCAGCTATCACCAATAACCTATCTACAAGTTTCCTGACATCATCAACCCACACAAATTCTTTAGGCAGGGTGTTGTAATGTTTGATTCCACTACCTGTCTTGATCTGAGACCATATGGGCTTGATTAAATTATTGTATTTTGCCCCACTGCTAGACTTGACTCTTTTTTGTGTGGGATCATTGTTCTGGTATAGAGCATCTGATTTTATTAATATTTCTTTGTAATGTTCATAATCTTGATCTGTATAGCTTCCAGGCCTTTTCCTAGTTATCAGTTCCCACAATCCAGGTGTGCCGGGGTACTTAACAAAAGCACCTTTTTCTCCGAGACGAGATTCTGAATAAACAATTATATCATCTCCCATAAAAGTTACTCTGAAATTGCCAATTCTATGTATGATGCTCCCATCAAGCTCTGTGTCAGCATATAAGCCAAACACCTCATCTTTGTTGTCTTTAGGTGTGGTTAAATATTTTTGAGCAAGAAGACCCAATTCAATAGGATCCTGAGTAGCTTCAATTCTTCTAGGAGCAACAGGACTAGGTGTATGAATACTGGAAAGTGGGGTGAATGGATAATCTAATATGTTCCTTGCAGCTACAGGCACAAGCTCTGTGATCAAATCTTGATTTTGCTCTGTAACAGTTTTGATATTCTTACCTAAATTATTAATAGCATCAATGACAGGCTGTTCTGTTTGTTTGTGTTTTTCATAAATTCCACGGTTCTCTGATTTCCATCCCTTAAATCTTTTTACAAGATAATCTCTTAACTTAAGATCATCAATGACTGGTCGTTTCATGGTTGTTTATTTATGTCTCAACGTCTAGAAAATCGTTGATTTTATTTCTGTATTTGCCAGTATTAGGTGTTCTTGTCATATCAATTGTGACAAACCCATAACTGTCCTGGCTCCAGCACTTGCTGCAAAACTTGGAAAAATCATTGTAGCTCAGGTCCCCACCTACATATTCATCATGTATGTGTTTGAGGTTGGTATGGTCTTGATGAAACACACATATAAAATTGCTGTTGTCCCGGATCAGCTGCTTCGGAATTTTAGAAAAAGTCTGTGCCAGGTAGAAGCAGTCAATGTTTTTGTGCCGGCCCTGTGTAAAGAAATTTCTAACCTTGTTTTGATTATCCAGTATAATGTCATCAAACACAACAACAGAATTATCGAGACATTCATCTAATGGCTTAACATCTGGTTCAAAAGTGGCAATATCCAATCCATCATATAGCTTCATTAGCTGCTGATATTTTAATTGTTCCAAGCTCTTAGAGAAAACATACAAGTGCCTGTTTTTCCAGTCTAACCAGTTGGGTGCCAATAAAAAATTATCAACCATTAGTGTAGTTTTACCACAAGCAGATGGCCCAACAATAAGACACCTAATATTATCAGGCAGCAGCACTCCATTTATCTTAATCTGCTGTTCAGGTTCTGGCAGCCTTTTTATAACATCCCAGGTGCTCATATTATCACTTTGTCTGCATCGATCCAGCTGTTTTCCGGATGACCCAGCCATTTGACAAATAACTTGTTGCCTTTTCTGCGGATGATTTTTTCTATGAGATATGTGTCAGGCTGTTTAGTTTTGCTGAGCTCTTGTTCATAGAACCTGCCTTTGAGAATTTCTCCTCGGTGATCTTTTATTATATAAGTGTTAAGGGTCCCGGGTTTAACTTGAACCACTGTAAATAATTCAGTGCTCCAGTTTCTCGTAAAGCCTCTCTTGAATAAGTGCTTATATTTGCTGATTCTTACTTGATCGCCCACCCTGTATTTGGCCCTTCTTGTTGTTGGCTGGTATCTAGGATAATAAACAGTCCTGATCAAATTTTGCTCATCAGATGAAGTTACTTCAGAGGGTTTCATGTTGATTGTGGAATGGACCGAGTTGTTATATTTATGTAGAAGTTCTGGAAGAATATTAATCCATTTATAATTACCTTGGAGTGTAAATTGTTTATACATAAGATTTTTTAAGGTTCTGTTGAATCTCTCTACAATCGAGGCTTTGAGATCACTGTAACTCGAGTAATGTTTTATTGCCTGGCTTTTAATAAATTGTTGAAACACTGAATTATAAAATTCTTTGCCATTATCTGTTTGCAAATAGCGCGGTGATCTTCCTGAATGATTGATGATTGTCCTGATGGCTTCTGTAACACATGTTCCAGTCTTGGATTTGAGTGGCACAGCCCAGGCAAATTTTGAAAATGTATCTATGACAGTGAGTAGATACTTGTAGCCCTTGTTGATTTTGTCTAAGTTTTTCAACTGCCCACTTGCCATTTCAATCAAGTCGCTCTGCCATAAATCATCTATGCCTTTTGTGACTACTGGGAGTCTCTTAATATTATGTCTGGCTTGTCTGTGTAATTCATCAACAATAATTTGTCTAGACATAATATGAAAACAAGAATATTGCAACTATGGGGTGTTCAGCAGCTGATACTGCAGGATTTTCTAAATATAATTTGTCCCCTATTTGTATTTTAAATTCCAGAGTGCCATCATCTTCAGTATAGGCTGTTTCTAATGTATTGGGGTCTGTAAAATCCTCCAACTCTACACTGGTGATTTTTACTTTGTTATCAACATTTGTTATTGATAAGGTGGGGTAGTGGTGTGCCTGTGGCTGATGCCAATATTTGATCTTGATTGGTCTCAGTGTGCCTCCAACAAAAAACTGGTAATAAAATTGTGCGGGGGACAGCATATATATTTTACCACCTGGTGTAAATGGAGAATCATATTCTTTGTTGGGGATGCTGTACAATTCAAGAATTACTGTATGTTTTGGATTCTCGATTATGCCTGTTATTTGCTTTTCTGCTGTAAGCAATCTGCTTGTTACAGATTCAAGGTGCTCATTGATAGTTCTAACAACATCATCATGGCCCGGCTTGATCTTTATGTCCACAACAAGTTTCTTGTATTGTTGCACAATCTCTTGAAGCTGGGTGGCAAAAACAGACAGAGCATTTGCTTGATTGGATTCCATGGTCCCTAGCTGTTGCTTGATATTAGCTACAATTTGTTGCAAATTTTCAACAACTGCCAATTTTGAATTTTGAGCAGTAAGATCATGGACCTGTCTTCTGATATCCTCAAACAAGGCATGCAATTCATTAATATGTTGATTGGTTGGTAGAGTGGCCACTGTCTGAGTAAGTTGTTTGATCTCTGCTTGGATATTCTTGATATCTTCCGATTTCAATATCCTATTCACTGCCCTCTTAATATTTTTAAGTTCCTGTGATGTGGGGAGATTTGACACAGTATTCTGCAAAAATTCAAGTGCCAATTTTACATTGTTTAATTCAGATGCATCAGCCACATTTTGCATAGCATTTTGGAGCAGGGCTATATCTGCCTGAGAGGGTGTTGATTGTTGTAAAATTTCAAGCTTTGTATGGATATCATCGATCAAGTGATGAAAATGAGATAGCTCAGATTCAGTGTTGAGGTTTTCAAGCTTTGTGATCTGTTGCTGGACACTGACAAGTGTATCTACAATCCCGGGCAGGCGAGATTCTAGTACACTTGCCAAATCACTTTGCACTGCTGCTATTGTACCCTCAAGATGGGTTATGGAACTTTGAATTTTTCCAAAATCTTCATATGTTTCAAGTTGCAGCTTAATATTTGCTACACTCCGAGTTATTGCACTCAAAGCATCAGAAGATGGCAAGTTGTTCATAAAATTTTCAAGTGTCTCAATTTTTTCTTTAACCTCGGCTATGGCATTGTTCAGAGGGTCCAGATTAGGTATCTGGAGTGACTGAATCTGTTCTTTTAGAGTGGAAATCACTAGATCAAAATCTTCTTGTGATTTTATGCTTTTGACAATTGTTTGGAGCTGTGTCTGGACATTATTAATCTGTTCCTCTAATTGTTGCTTCAATTGCTCCGAATTGGTGGCCTGGGTCTTAAATTTGGCTTGAAGAGCTGCTACAGCTTCTTCTAAACTTTGAAAATTATCCAATGTAGCAAGGTCAGTATATTTCTGAAGCAGCACTTTGAGTTCAGAATCAATTTTAAGAAGAGGGTCCATGCATTGCGATTGCAAATTTGTAATTTCTAACTGAAGACTGGCATTGAGTGTGGTTTGTAAAGCTTGTAAATCACTTCTTAATTTCTTGACTCTGACATCAAGCATCAGAATCTCATCACTGTGATCTTCATGTCTTGTATGGCCAAATATATCATTAGGCATTTTCTTTTATTGGTTATTTATTATAGAGTATCTGATTCTTAATTCTATAAAAAAGGGTATAAGCTTGTCATAGGATCCAGGGACCTCAATATATAAGCAGTCACCAGCAGAAACAGTATATACAGTGCCAGAAATCATGTTTGAGTGCTTGATTCTATAAATATTTCTCCCTACTGAAATCTTGACATCACCCTCAGGGGTTGTAATAAATTGTAATTGACCACCTACAGGTAATTGGTAATGATTTAAATTATTGTTAAATATGTACAATGTTTTGCCTGTTTCATCATCATTATCTGTAAGTATGCTGTTCAGATGAATAATTAACAAGCCACTCAGTTTAGACAGCATATCAGAAGAGGGTTGTGGTGTTGGTAGCTCCATAATACCTTGTTTCTTGAACCCAAATAAGTTCATAGGCATGTTTATTTATTTCAAATCATGCTCTGTAATTGGGCATTGTTTCCCATTTTTCAAATCACAATGCCCCCAAGGTAGAGTATGTATGCAACATGATAAAATGCATCTCTTATCATCATGTGGGTCCAGGGCCACTTTTCTTACAATATTGCTAGTCAGCAAGTGATCCACACTCTGAATTCTATTTTCTGATGTTCTAATTGAACTCTGTGATTTGATGCAATTTTTATAATCTTCAAATACAAGATCTTTTTCCACAGTAACTCTGCCAATGCCCTTGGCTTTTTTGACAACAGCACCACTACATGTCTCAAAAGTGTACATCTTGGCTCTTAACCCAGCAAATTCCACAATAACATCACCAAGCGTCTCATCTTTTAACTTGCCAGGCACCTTTTTGTTGTGGGGTTGAATTATTGTATGTTCACTGGTATCAAAGTATTGAAACAATTCAGACTGTGCAATATCTTGATAAACATCTTCTGTTTGAATATCAAGAATAAAACTATCCGTGTCCATGTACAATAATTTTACACGATCACCATAAAAAGGTTTCAGCACATCATAATACAATGTTAACATATGTAATTTGGACAATTCCAATATCGCAACCCCTACATAAATAGGTTTATCAAATTTAATCTTTGTTTTCATCATGTTGAAAAGTGCCATGTGCTCATCATAAATTCTTCTGTAATTGAAGTTGGGCTTTGCAACCAATTTTTTGCTCAGGCTGGGGTCAGTAAATATTTTAACATCGGTATGTTTTCTGACATTTTCAATTGTTTTGCCATACACTGAATTCACCATCAATTTAAACAAACCCTTATCAAATTGGCTCTTTGCAGATGTTCGAAGCTCCGTGTTTGTATCAATGTATGGTTTCAACCATTTTGAGTGCCTGAACCTTAAGACTTTGCCAATTTTGGTCACTTGAACACCATGTTTCATCAGGAACTGGAGGTTTTTGTAATATATAACATAACCCTGTTTTGGCTCCAGAGTCATCATGAGCTTCTTCTGTTTAGAACCAGGTGAGCACTGAACCTCGGGAATTGGGGGCAGATCAGAAAATTTATTGTGCAAATCATCAGGAATTATCAGATCAGCCTCTAAGAAGAGGCCATAGTCACTGTCATCAAAGTCCTTAAGATCTTCAATATTGAAATCTTCGACCCATTCAAGCCCTGCATATGGCAATTTATCCATCATAGCATGACCATAGAGGTTGTTGGCATCTACATACAGTATATAATTTGATGGCCGTGCTGGATCATAATCAGGCATATGCTTGTTATTTGCTCTGGCATATCTCTGGGAACATTGCACCATGCCTCCTCTTATACATTTCTCCATAAACAGATACACATCTTGATCGTGGATCAGATCCAATTGCATTTTGGTGTTGAAAAACATTGCGGACCATGCTAGGCCCGGAGCACTGAAAAAATACACTGGGTCCAGTCCATAATTTTGCATAGAAGATTTTCTGAATGCCTGCAATATATCAGCTAAGAGGGTCACGTCAAGTTTTAAATATGCCATGTGATAATCACCAAATGTCTGGCAATTTAAATTGTTCCACATCAACTGAGCATGGCGATAATCTTCATCAGTGATTCCAGATCCTCTGATTTTGCTGTAAAACTCTTGTTGTGGTGGCAGAGCACACTCATCAAATTTAGAAAAACCTGTAACATAGTCATATGGATATACACCCTTCCGCCTAATTAATTTCAGGTCCTGATTTGGAAACAATGCACGTGTGATTTTGAATTGATCATCAGATAATTGAGTGGCCAGTGTATCCAGGCTAGCTGATAAAAATCTGTAAGAATCAAGAAATCTTATGTGAATAGGAACACCATCAACTTTAATTATCTTGCTAATAGATATATATTTCTCATCATTTTCAGCTAAAATATTTAAATTCTGCTTCTCAAACCCCTCGTACCTGATCAGATGATGGAAATCATAATTGGATGCTCCATGGCAAAATATGGGGACAAATCTTGGTCTCTTGATCTTAATATTACAGCTATTACACAGGGCCATTAAGAATTTACCATCTGTATGAGAATGGTGATGAACCTTGATATTTGTATCTGAAAATTCACAATCACATACCGGGCATTTTTCTGCATTGTTGAAATCCTCAATCTGTTCCTCTGTTAAAGGCAACATGGGTTTTGATTTTAATAAGATGTTATATGCTATGTCACGGCACTCATTTTCTATTCTATGCGCAAATATTTTGATGGCATTTGGTCCCTTGTATGAATATTCTTTAATAACAACACCATCCTGTACAACCACATAACAAAAGCTGGAAGGTTCATGTTGCTGGTATGGTGTAATTGAAGATTCTTCTGGATCTGGATTGCAGGATGCAAGAGATTTGAGATTTGATTCAGAATCCCAGACAATATATGCTGGGTGTTCCAACAAGGCTTCAGACTTTTTGAATTTGCAATTTTCACTTGGATTAGGCATCACCATATGAACAGGTTTATGGTTGCCACAGTATTTCAGATGCTCAATTAACTTGTTTTTAGCAATTTCTGCACTCTCTTCCCGAACCCCCTTCACCATTTTTTGACCATCAAATACAGTTAAGCATCTTCTGCACAACTTGAATATTGTATTGGATTTGTCTATTTGCTTTCTCACTAAAGCTTCAAGATTTTTTATCAGAGTGTAATGATATGTGCCATCCCCTTCAATTAAGAGCAAATCAATCGGAATAGCAGATTCATCATCAATTGTACTGATTCTGAGAGGTGCTATCGGGCAATTGCCAGTGGAACAAATAAATACATTAATAGATAATTGTTTGCCATTGATGTGCCTGGCCCTTTTTTCAAATTTGTCAATATTCTGGACAGACATTGGATATTCCAAACCCTCCATTGCCTCGTCAAAATCATGTTCATGCTGTTTGTAATAACTTATTCTCTGAGGATCCCTTGAAACTGGATACAAAGCAGCTAATATACACCACAAAAAGCATTTCGCGTCATTATTTTTTATATTGACCACGGCTCTTTTGTTTTTGATATTGGCAGGTAATGGCAGATATGTAGAACCTTTTAATGGGCTGAATTCAGAAATATTAACATATAACTTGTGCGATGAACCGCATAGGCTCCATCCTGATTCTTTTGCCGCAAATTCAGAGTGTTTAATATTCAATTGATTTATCAAGCTGCTTATTATTGTGTCTGAATTTGAATTTGAATATACAGGTACAGTTTCTGTTAAGTGGGGATGTATAAATTTTGTGCCATTTGGCTTCTTATATTGTACAAACATTAACAGGTACTTCGTGCCTTCTTTTCAGGCCAGATGTGGATGGTTGAGGGGGCAATGTTGATGACTGTACAGAGCAAGTATCTTTATGTTTATATGTGAAATATTCCATGTTATATTTTCTATTGCATTTGGGGCAAATTTTTGTGGGAGTTTTGTATTTGTCTGGATTACAAATTTTTTGATGCTTGGCCCAATTAGAGCTGGATATATTCTTATTGCACTGATTACAATATTTTTGATTCGGCATTTTTGTTGTTGTTTATTATATACAATTTCCTGGGATTCAATTCAAAACTTTATACTGAATAAAAAATATCAGTTGGGTTCAGCACTGTGATTTGTGTGTGTGTGTATGTGTGTATGTGTATATACACTTAATATTTTTGGATTTGGTATTTATATAAAATTTCCTGGGTTTTAAATCTAATCTCTATGGATTAATATTATTAATATTAATCTTATGACAGGTTGTAAAGCCAATAGCCCACAAGTATAAAATCATTCACACCAACCTTCCGCAAATACCTGCACGGACATGCATGTCTTGAATAGCAATAACCTTGTTATGTATAACACACTGGGACAAATATAAGCTTGACTCTAAATATGAGTGGATTACAACAAATATCAGATTTTATATTGTTCAATATGAATTTAAACCTGTAAGTATGAGAAGTACTGTATCAACACATCTGTTCTCCTCAGTCAGTCTCACAATACTGAATGATGCAATACTCGGGAATTTCTGTAAATACTGGCGCTGAAACATGCAAAGCAAAAATCAATACTACCGTCTCGGGAATTCCACACACTGACACAGAGGAGAAACATGCAAACACGAAGCGATTCTAGAGGTAGGCTCTGCATATTGCATTGTTTTAATATTAAATAAGCAAATTAAATGGTATCCAATTGAACTTAAACCTGAAGTAAATATGTATAGGTGGGTATGGATACAAGTTTATAGACAAACTGATGCAATTTTTGTAAATATGCTTGAGGGGGGTTTGATATTTTCCGAATTATAAAATTCTTGGGTTAGGCAGGTGCTACACTTAAACAAAAAACTTATATGAACATGTTGAGCAAGTTTTAAGTATAGCAAATCTGCTGGAGAGGGGTTCGTACTTTCTGAAAAATTCCCGAGGGCATTTTTTACAAAAATCTTGAATTATAAGAGCTCCACACTTGAGCAAAAACTCATATGGGCATGTTGAGCAAGTTTTAAGTATGGCCAAAGCTGCTGGAGAGGGGTTCGTACTTTCTCGCGCTGTCCCTACCGTAAATACATCTACTTATTGTTCAGAAATGAAAATAAACATAAAACATATCAATGCTAAATTAAATGTGTATACAACAGTTTACAAAGCGAGTTATAATAATACATGTTAATTGAAGAGAGTGGAATAAAATATCTGACTATTATGTACAAAAATAGCCTACATGAATACAATATTTCAACGTATTTATCTTTACACTCAGTATTTCAGATTTTTACGACCATGTACAAAAAATATACAGGGTGTCATTTTAATGGCGCCCATGGACCACGGAAACGTATAGAGGACATCAAAACAAACAACTTTTTTCAGTAACATTTTTCTCGTTGGTGCGTCGATTAAAAAAAGTCCGTTTTGCCGCCTGGATGCTGGCAACCCAACACAACATTTGATCGTATCCTGCGGCGAAACACCGAACGGCAGTGTTGCAAGGAACACACAAATTTTGAGAAATGGTATAAAATTCCTGTTAGGTTACAGAATGTGTTTGCTCGTTTAGTTTTACGGTACATAATGTGGCCGATTGTAGCTATGTCATTTTTCACAGAATATGTGTGTTTCTGGCAACACTGGAACGCATCGTTTCACGACGAGATATGACGTCAGAAATGCAATCAAATGTCGTGTGTGGTTGCCAGCATTCAGGCGGCAAAACGGGCTTTCTTAAACGACTGTAGCGCCCAAATGATGCACCAACGAGAAAAATGTTACTGAGAAAAGTTGCTTGTTTTGATGTCCTCTATACGAATCTGTGGTCCATGGGCGTCATTAAAATTACACTCTTTATATATAGATACTAATATGATACATTATAAATTACATAAAATATGGAAATAAAATACACAGTAAAAATCAAGGATAGATGTTATTTACTTTCTAAACTGCAGTGAATTAAAATTGAAACTTTTGAGACTGAAGCCCATATTCTTCCTGAGTATTATTTAAAAGAAAAGCTTTAGGATTATTATTAATTAACTATAGGATAACTTTACAGTGCCTGTTTATTCAGTTGCATATCGAAGATAATGCAACAAGTGTGAGCCCATTTATAGTATTTTAATATATGAAGAAATACATAAATTATGTATGTAATAAAAACCTGTGAATAATTGGAACTCTAGAAAGTACGTACATATATGTAATTGAGTATAAACTACGAAAGAAATATATATTTACAATAATTGTGTTCATGTTTACATTGTTGATATTTATTCTTTCATACTTAGAATAGCTTTTTTGAAAGTCTCAATAGGCATTTGAAATATACCTAATTTTGGTTCCCTTTCGGAACATCTGTTGTACAGTTCACACATTCTCCTGATAGGTGATTTATTTATAATGTTCGATCTTCTGTTTCTACAGTAAAAGATGCCCCCTTTGGATCTTGTCTTGGAGATAGGAACATGTATGTGTATTTGTTCTAGTAGATGATGCACCTGAATATTATAGTTCATGATTTTGTATAAGAAACAGAGCAATTGCCTCTTCCTTCTTTTGCTGAGAGAAGACAGGTTGTGGTGTTTACAGAGGGAAGTGTATGATTCGTATCGGGGGTATATCCCTGTTTCTTTGTTAAGTGGCGTACCTTACGAATTTAGACTGTAGCATTTCTATTTTATGCGTGTACGTTTTGTCCTGAGGAACCCATATTTCTGCTGCATATTCTACTTCTACAACCTTTTAACACGTAGGGCGGAATGCCGTCAGGGCCACAGGATTTCTTGGGTTATGAACTTTTTAATTACCTCTTCAACATCTTCAATACTGACTGCGTTTAGTACAAATGCTGAACGAAGGCGTTCGCAATTTCCTCGTCATCGTACATTGTAGTGTCATTGTATTTGAGGGGAATGGACGTATTTTTCCTTCCTTTATTTCGAACGAAGGACCAGAAGTGTCTAAAATAGAGTTTTATATAATTTTCTGTTTCTGATATGTAATTCCTGTAAGCTTTTTCAATTTGCCTTTTGGTTATTTTGCGGATACTTTCAAACTGTACGCGATGAAAGTTGATATTACCAAATCCGCGTTTCCATTTCTTATGGTGATGGGATTTGCTTTTAATGTTTTTAATTATGCCACTGTTGAACCAACTAGGGTAGCGTGATGTTATAGGTTTGTTTCTGTACGGGACGGTGGCTTCAAAAACGTTAACAAGATTTTCGTAAAAAAATATCAAGCGCGTCATTTACATTCTTTTGATTGGATATTTCTTCCCGGTTGATGGTAGCAATTTTACGGTACATTCCTTCAAAGTTGGCTTTTTGGAAATTATGTACGCTAATTGTATTCTCTTTATTTCCTTTAACGTGTTTTGAAACAAAGAATTCGATGTTAAGTTGGGGGTGTTACAGTAAATGAAATTAATGTACTTATATTTTAGTACAGCAGCAACTGGCATCTCATCTGGTATCCTCAGATTTCTGCTACCCTGCAATGATGAGAAAGTATATGAGTGGTGTCAAAAACACAATCTGGGGCAAACAAAAAGTAAATTAGAACAGCGTAAAATTAGATGTAGATATCAAATCGGCAAACATTATACCGTAGATGAAACTGAAAACAGAAATTCATTATCAGAAAAGAAACGTTAGCAGCAATCGGAAATGTATAGTTCATGATAATGCAGATCTCAGTAGTAGAAGATGGTAAGGGAATATACGCCATTTCCGTTCCCAACTTGTCAGGGGAGCAATCAACCCTCCAAGCCACCGCCCTCATATGATACGTACCAAGGAAAAGACGGCAGCGTTTCTTAACCTTCGTGAGCACACCACCCGGTAAATTCGTTTCTCAACAGTCGATGCGCCGATCCCAATAATTTTACTCGTAAAGAGCTTTCTAATTTTTTAAACTGTTTTTCGGGTTTCCACTGTTATCGCAGTAGAAATCTGAACGAAAGGCTATTTTCCAGGGTGTTGTCAGCTCGGGCTGCAAGTCGCTTCACCCATCCGGTACTAACTCGAGAACGATCCCACAATTGTAATTTAAATTTTGCGTCTGCAAGGGTGACAGTCCCCTATCGGTGGCTATGATTAATCACCAGCACTAGCGAGAAAGAATTTCCTCTTCATCACTAGCGAATCCCGAACGAATATCCGTCTTTCCAGGTGGTTGTCAGCTCGGGCTGCAAGTCGCAAACTTTAGGAGAACCTGTCACGGCCCAGTATAATTGTCGCCAGGGCCCGGTACCGGGCCTCGGCCCAGCTGTTGAGAAACGCTGGTCTACGGCAATTGTTTAGGGAATATAGCTGAACCAGTACTAGGCTCAGCTATGGACCGAACGAAACCGTCACTAACCGCATGAAGTATGCCACACACAAGGTGGGGGTCCCTAGAGTTCGACTGTATCTGCCTCACGAGGGGTACGTTCCAAGGGAGGCTGCTATCACACTGCAACGCTGGTAGACCTTGAGTCAATAGGACGGAGAGTTTTGGGGACCGTGTTGCTTTTGCGGAGAGGCAGACGATGACAGCAAGCAGAAGAGATCCAGAGAAAGCGGAAGAATAAGATGCCCAAACCCTAGGAAAGCAGCCTTCTCCTAGCTTCTAGATGCGCGGAATCAACTAAGGCTCATTTAGTTCGGATCCCGGCCAGCGGCGTATACTCTGGGTCATCTAGGTAATCGGAGATAACCCGGCTATAATTCAAAGAAAAGTTGTTTTTTTTATTTCTTCCCAATATTCTTACGAACCAATCTTTGATTCACATATTTCTTTGCTTGCAGCGCGCGAATGTTTTCAACCGCTTGCCGCGGAATGTCCGAGAAGCTTTCAGCCGCTTTCTCCAGCTGGTGGAATCTGGTCAGGGTGAGATTCCATCGGCTACCTTTAAATCCCTTGACGGGAGGGATTCTTGTTTTATTATTTGAAATTCTAAATGTAGATTAACTCCAATCACAACAATTAATCGACAGTGGTCGAAACAATAAGGTAAAAATTTCCACACAATATTCATAAATCCTGTATGGAAGCTGAGGTAAATTTGAAAGGAGACTTCAGGAGTGGTTGGATGAATCAAGGGTCGGATTTTACCCACTCGTTAAAATCAGCATACGCCACTGATCCCGGCAGCTGTGCAGACGCCAGAATACTCTGCTCCTTATCTTGATCCGATTCCGGCCTTAGTAGAGCTGTGCGGAGTGTTCGAATCCAGGTAATAGTACTGTGAAGAAGTGCCCAGGACACCAAATCCAACCCGGTCCGACCAATTGCCCCGTCCATGTGGAATCCAAAGGTGTCCACGACCCAGTCCTAGCTACCGGACTCTTCGTCCGTTATTTGTAATTGTCAGCAGTCCAGCGAAGAAGAAGGGAAAATGGATGCCCCTGCTTTGAATTAGTACGTTGTTATCCCCATTGTTCTGTATATTTCAGATGCAGAAAGGTCATCGTGGAAGCGCATACTGTCATGTGTGCTGACACTTAATCAAAAGGCTTTGTTAAGTGAAGTTAAGACCAAGAAAGTGTTAATTAACTTACGACGTTGGTTTCTTTTTGTAACAATAACATTTTGATTTCTCTTTGGTTTACCAAAATAACAATACCCAGGTAGAGCATTGAACGTTTCACTTAATTACTGACAAACACTAAAGGACGCTTATGGCTCACAAAGGTTTCCTTATACG
Organism: Lepisma saccharinum; assembly: GCF_977018435.1. Taxonomy (NCBI): domain Eukaryota; kingdom Metazoa; phylum Arthropoda; class Insecta; order Zygentoma; family Lepismatidae; genus Lepisma; species Lepisma saccharinum. The sequence continues at coordinate 28,823,213 of NC_139249.1, read as the reverse complement.
AAAGGTCAGTCGAATTTTTGTGGTTAATGCCGAAAAGAAAACAAACATTATCACTAAGGAGACGGGAATCACTTCGTGGCAAATATCACTACGCACCGGACGGCTTGTGTAGGAGCGAATACCTGATAAAATTCCAAGACTTTCTTTCTTCTTTACATACTCCAAGCTACCTCGTAATAAACTTTTAATAAACACAACACTAAGAGAGAGAAAAAAGAGAAAGAAGAGGAACTGAAGTTTTATGAAGATGGTCCAACGTCCATAAACAGAAGACGGTATTATATTACATCTCTAAGGGATCGTGAGAGACCCTCATGATCCTAATCTCCCTGGCTTTGGAGGACAAGTAAAACTTGTCAGAAACCTGTGATAGTGCAAAATGATATGTAATCCTATATGAAACTGTAAGGATACATCACACAAAGGATACAGTGTTGAGTGAGTATATTTAGTGAAAGAAGAAGAAGCCATAAAAAGATATTGAGTAGGACTGAATACCCATTGAATGTGGAGAGTGACCAAGGATCTTACCCAAGATGAGAAGAAAGTAACTGGGATAATCTCATCTCTGATACAAGACAAAGAAGAAGATGCCAGGTCTCAGCTCCAGTTCCAATTCTGCGGTAAGAACAAAAAAAACTAAGGAACATCCATTTCTCGGATGTCCTGCTCTTAAAAAGATTCCCCTGGTCTAAGGACTGTCTCACTAAAATAATCTCTCTTCATCTAAAAGCGATTCTCACATAAATACTTCTTACTCAATGTACATTGTAAAATTCATATCTACATCAATAATTGTATTGTACACAAGTTAACCTGCTGGTTTCAGAAAATTCGTGGTCTAAGGACCTTAAAACATATAAGTATATTCTCTCTTTCTTTCTTCTTTTACTCTATTATATTATATCTTATTCTTATTTTTATGATTTCTCTTTTATGTTATTCTTGTATTTTATAATTTTAAATTCTATGTCATGTATATCATTTATTATTATCAAGAATATCTCTTCAAGTTCTCATGTCTGAATAGAAACACACCTTGGGTTTAATATTAGGAACCAAGGTTACTGAACCTTCTCAATCCTCAGTACATCCTTATCCTCTCGAGGGGCACGACCGCTTCCAGCTAAAACTGCAAACAAGAACTGCAGGTTACGGGAACTACGCTGGGAGAGAAGGTGTATTTGAGTGCGAGGTGAGAGGTGGTTGGAGGACCTCGTCCCCTGTGCCCCTAAACACAACACTAAAGAACACTATCACTGACCAACCGCTACACGAACCAATTCCAGGGATCCTCTTCTCTTCTTTATAAAAGATTCAGTTCCAATCAGTTCCTGTTTTCTTGGGGGAATCCAGCACGAGGCTAATGATTTCCTTATTGTTCTATGAAGGTGAACAAAAGCTGTTTGTATCATCGTTACTATTTACAATACCAAAGTGTTAATTTCGGTCCAGACGTTGCCAAGCAGGTTAGTTCATTTTGAAGAAAGAGGGTTAGCATCTTTTCGGGTGCCATTTGAAACGACATAGTAGGCCACCATCTACCGTGTGTTCAGCATTATTATTATTATACGTATACGTATATCGTAACTACAATAGAAATAGAAATATTGTAATAAATTGTTTAATAGCAATAAAAAATTCTTGACCATCAACTTTTAACAAATCAAATATTAAGTCATGGACGTCCACAGCAACAAAAGATGCCTACGGTGAGTTCATGGTAAATAGAAAAAGAACCGATAATCTAGATGCTTTCTTAAAAGACGATGAAAAACCTTAAAGCACTACAATAACAAAAATAGAACAAATGCCTATAGATCGGTCAATCAAATCAACTCAACATCATGAAAATAATGATTTCCAAGTAATTGGGTTGAAATTTTACAACTATTTTAGTTTCTCTGAAATTTTCCAGCGGAAATCTGGGCCTGCTGTGATTTTTCATATAGGAGGGAATTTGTGATTGCATATTTTAGATGTTGAACGTCATGACCGATTTTCATTCACTCTGTAACCGGAACAGCATATTAAGCAAGTACATTAATAGATTGATTTGTGTTTTGCGTTAGAGTGGGTTCATTTTTTTAATATTTTGAATTGCACAGAAACTGACATCAAATTCTTCTCTCGATGGTAAATATTTATAATATATGTTTTTGGTTAGTTATTTACTGCGGCGATAACAGAATGACGGAAATAAAAGAGACAAGGAAGTGGAGTTAGAGTACATGGCTCTTGTTAAGTATATTATCCCAGCGATTGCCTGCAGTGACTGAGGATAATCTAGGAAAATTTTAACCTCAAACCTCTCAACTATGAATCCGCCACATCAGCCCAAAATCTTATATAGGGTAGGATAAATTACAATTAGTTTGTATATGTTCAAAGGGTATTTACTTGTAATAGTGAGTAGTTGCATGTTAAAAGAGAAGTTAGCGAAAAATGATCCACTAAAATCATAGGCGTAACTTGGCGGGGCAATGAGGAGCAATTGCCTCACAAAATTGTCAGATTTATTAAAATTTACAATTTAGGGGTATTTTTGTTAACCTCCTGAGACCGGAGGAGCAAAGTAATAAAGATAAATATTTGTGATATTGCAAATGACAGTTATTTATCAAACAATCCCAGCCTGAGAGAAAAATCTTTCGAGTCTGTCCCTCACAAGTTAAGCTCCAAGTTTGATTCTGGTCCCTCCAAATTAGACCCAAGTTACGCCCAAAATCGTCAGCTTTCTTTTTCACGTCTTCTTCAGTAGAAACTAAATCCTTAAGAAAAAATTCTAACGGTTAAATAAGTCTAGATTATTAATTGCCCACAAACTTTATTACACATAAAGCATTTACAAAGAGAACAAACAATTACACATCACGAATTTCGAATTCCCGAAGTGGTGCGTGTGAAACCATACTTTGTTACACAGTACTCCTCGCTTCCATTACTTGTGCAAGACCTGGACAACATTGCCCAGTGTAATAGTGTACAAGAGATAGTCTATCAGTTGCAGTAAGGGTAGTTGGGGCATGCAGCAGGATTAACGCCAGCTGGGTACCTGCTCTGGGGGGCTGCAGGTGGAATCCAGGCTGGAGCAGCAGCACCCTCTGGCTGGGTGGTGGAGCAGTAAGGGTAGTTGGGGCAGGTGATAGGGGAGACTCCCTCGGGGTAGCTTCCTTCGTAGACTGGAGGTGGAAGTCCGGAGACGATGGCGACTGTTTGTGCGGTGGAGCAGTTAGGGAAGTCGGGGCAATGTAGAGGGGAAACTCCTGCGGGGTATCTGGCAGCTGGAGGACCTTGGGCGACCACAACGGCCACGAGAGCAACAAAGAGTACCTGTGAAAGAGCATTTATGGACATGATAAGTAAGCAGTTTTGAGATGTTGAAGCGTACAGAAAATGGGCACGGTTTATTTGGTATACAATAGAGTACTGCATGAGACCACTTTCGTTCGCTCGTACTCGCTTGAGACTCCCACCTTCGAGCGTATAGAATGGAATATCATTTTATTGATACAATCGTCATAGATACATATATATCAAATATACGCCTTGGTAGTTTCAGTCGACAATCATCTGTTTCATTTCATATATCACTGTGTATTGGTAAGATGGACTGAACTATGCAAATGATGACTAAGGTCACTTAAGTTTCCATTTCACTGCGTCTTTTTCTTCACTATCCATATTTAAGGACCCATTATTACAGACAAATTACGGTTATATGTGTACTACTGGGCTTACAGCGTATACTGCTCATTTTGCCTGTTCGAGCATTATTCGCTCGAGCAAAGAAGCTCTCAATTCCGTACGCTATCTAGCGTCGTCCGTCCGAACTATTTGGTGCTCGAGTGAGATCTTCTCGCTGCAGAACTCTAATATACATCTTTACGCGTAACAATTTCACCCAAATATAAGTTGGCTTCCACTACAAATTCAAATTTTCTCTTGCAAACACATTACAATATTGAGAAACCGAGTGGCACAAATAATATTAATTATAGCACACACATATATTTGCAATCTGCTTCATAATATTTTTACGAAATAGCTTAGTAACAATGACGAGTAAAAAAAATACTTTTAGCTTGAAAGTTCATTTTAGATTGAGCTGTATTGTTAAATTTATAAGTAGACTATTTATGTATTTGTGTATTCATTTTCCTTCTAAAGTAGACAAATGTTTGTAACGAAACAAACGCATAGAAAATGACTAGGATATAACTGAAATTTACTATTAAAAAATTCTCTTTTTGAAGTGAAATCTTTTCTATAAAATCGACTTACATACAAAATACATAATGTGAGTTTGGTATGTATATAGGAAACCAACAGAAATAATAATTATAAGAATAATTCGTACTTCTAAATTTGTCAAGAAGTAGCAGCCCTAAACTAATGCATGCATATGAATGAATTTATCACTACAAAGCATTTTTTTTTTGTTAATTGTCTACTCCCAATTACTGTACGTTACTACCAGCTCTCATAAATCAACTAACGCTTTTAAAAATTTTAAGTTTTTCATTTAATATTAAATTTGAGTGTCTTCGATATGCTGGGGAAATCAATAACACATACAGAACATAAGAAACTCACTCACCAATTTCATCATTGTTCCTTTTGACGTGACAAAGAAAGGACAGATTAAACTGTTGTTGATTAAATACAACGAATGCTTTATATACCCTTCACTCTCAATAAACATTCCGCAGTTTCGATGGAGAATGTCATTATGAATACAAATTGATAATTGTTCTGAAATGCCTTAATAGGACTCAATGTTCGGTTAATGTTCCTGCTTGACAATTGAGGAGAATTGAATTCCACAAAGACCGGAAGTGAGGAAGGTGAATACAATATTTATAAATAATACATGAATTAAGTGCAATGCCTGAGAGAAACAAGGAATGACCAAAATTGTATTGTAGACGTTATATGTTTTGTCTATGTATTTCTTTTCAGTTTAAGATCGTACTTAATCCGGGTGCGTTGGATATATTATTTCGAATACTATCGTTGTCAATTCAGTGAACAACTTCACCCACAATTCATTACGCGAAATCACGCTCGCCGCCATATTTCTGGCAAACGGATAAGATTCTGCTTTGAATCCATACTGAGTAATCATTGTGCGTATGGTCTATGTTTAAGTGATTCAAGGTATGGTTATCATTATGATCATATTAGGAAGTCGTGCGCATAAAATGTAGCAAATTTCTCACTATGAGAAGGTCTCTCATGCGCTTTCCTTAACAAGTGTGAATCTGTTTACCTGATACCACGCTGTTTCTTACCAAAGTATACTGCGTGATGACGTCAAGTTAGATATCATCCATTATAAGTATGTGTACTGTAGTATTATTACAGAGAATATGAAAGTATACGACTACTATATCTCGCTTTCAATATTATAATAATAACAAAATTAGTATTTTTCTTAAATTCATAATCTCTTATGTACAACTTTGAACCTATATTTCCTTAGAAATATACATTTATTTTCGGAATAACAATTAATATAAAGTTAACTCAAAATGACAAAAATTGTGAGTACTCGTCAAATTGGCAACCTTTTAAGCCTTAAAATTTAAAGCATTGCTAGTTAATAAAAAAAATTAAGATTTCATGCAGTCTAGTTGGAAACAGGGAGATGAAAGAAATATATATTTACTAATCACCCGATTTTAATAGTTAAAAGAGATAACATCGATTCAAATATTAGTTGCATTCCTGGACTGTTTCTGTGAACACTAATTACTAAGTAAAGTGCCCATGTTGACACGTTTTGAGCTCGTATACAAAGTCATGCAACCGGGGGGCCCATAATTTTCTTCCGCGTCCCCTTCAGCACCCCCCGATTCAAAACCTATGTTGAAGACATTAACTCTTACAGTCTCATATGTCGTAGTCACATTGAGCGTCTGAATGTTAGGTATTGTAGTGAGACCTCTGTTATTGTATACAACAGCCAAGCATTGAAAGAGAAGCCGCATGTATTTTCCTGTACTGTCGGCAGATTCTTTAAAGAAGGAGCCTGTGGTCTTTTCTTTCGTCAGTGTTGTTGTTAAGAATTGTTTCTTCTTTTGTTTTAAGTAGCCTGTTTGTGTCTTCTTCATTTGCCTACATCTCAGTGAGTTATTGGCATTGTTGTTAAACGGTTTTATTGTCCGCCTACTTGTTGTTCCTCTTTTCTCAAAGTCGCACTGATACAAAAATTTCAGTTGATTTCAAGATATCATCAGGTCGTGCTTGGGAAAGTATTTAACGCGAGTTGTATCGCGATGGGTAGTTTAGCATTTAGTACGTTCTATATGTTCCACTACATAACATGTTTAGTAAAGTACCAGAACAGACTTTGTCGAGAAGCCCAAAGTTCGCGATGAAATGTTACAATTCGTTGATGGGGGATAGTGCGGCAGAAGGCAATTTTAACAGAGATGAAGTTGCCTTGCACTTTGCGTTTTGTCTTCACACCGCAGCATCTGGGCAGACGGCGCAACCACAGGGGGGTAGGGGACGTTTGTGGCGGGGTGTGGAAAGCAAATTATTTTAATGTCGATAGTAGGGACCTAAGAATAAACACTTGAGATAACCTTTAAAAACTGTAATTACAATTAGGGCAATTCCATGTGTGACGGAATTACCTTTTGGACACCTACAGGTAATGGACAAAATAATATGAACACCTTGGTTTGCAAAGGCCGTTGTGGAAAAGGAACAACACTCAGCAGAGATTTCAACCATCTAGTGGCGATGAAAGCAAACATATCAGTCTATCAGAAGTTGGTGTGAGAGTTGCATGCGAGCAGTCAGCTATCCGTCAAATGCAGGTATGTCCGACCTTTCAGGCTTCAAAAGAGGCCTGGCTGGAGCATCTGTGACAAAAACAGCTACACTTGTTGGTGTAGCACGGAGCACAGTGTCAACTGTTCTGACAGCCTACAGACAACATGGAAAGACAACGCCTGCAAAGGAGAATAGTGGGCGAAAAACAAAGTTATCCAACAGGGATCGACGTGTGTTGAAGCGAATAGTGACTCGAAAGCACAAGACAACACTGTCCCAAATAACCGCAGAGATGAACAATCACCTCCAGGACCCTGTATCAACGAAAACCATTCAAAGGGAGCTGCAGTTTGTGAACATTCATGGCAGAGTTGCCATCCCCAAACCGTTGGTGACTCCACGTAATGCAGTGACACGAAGAAGGTGATGCCAAGAGCACAAGAATTGGACACAGCAGCAATGGGAACATGTGATATGGTCAGACGAATCGTCTTTCACATTATTTCAGACCACAGGACGTGTTTATGTGTGGAGAACTCCTGCTGAAGCATTTGATATTGACTGCTTAGTGCCTACCGTGAAACATGGTGGGGGGTCTGTGATGGTTTGGGGGCTATATCTTGGAGTGGTGTTGGCCCACTTGTCGTCCTGCGTGGGAGAATCAACGCAGAGAAGTACTGCAACATCCTGGGTGACCACGTTTGTTTCCCAATGCATGCCCCATCTTCCAAGATGATAACGCCTCTATTCACACTGGTAGGTGCGTTGATGCATGGTTTGATGAGCACAGTGATAAGGTAGAACATCTCATCTGGTGTCCACAGTCCCCCGATCTTAACATCATTGAGCCTTTGTGGGGTATTTTGGAGGCCAAAGTGCGTAATCGGTTTCCACCTCCAATGACACTTTCGGAACTTGAGACTGTTTTGTGCGAGGAGTGGCTACGTATTCCAGTTCACACTGTACAGGACCTTTATTTGTCTATCCCATGTAGGATACAAGCTGTCATTCAGGCAAGGGGGGGGCAACCCCCTACTAATACAAGTTTTCTGCAATTGCATTGGTGTTCATATTATTTTGTCCATTACCTGTATGTAACTACATATTTCCCTCATACGATTACATATATAGTACAATATGTGACTTGTCGTGCTATATGTATTGACACAATGTAGTACAACTTTAAACTTGCAAAAAATGTAAATTATTTATTTATTTATTTGAAAAATACTGAATACAGAAAAATCCATTTTACATCAGGATATCAAATGCAAAAGAAATAGACAAAATAATAAGGTGGACACATACACACACATATACATATATAACAAGAATAATAACAATTAGGGCAAAAATAATATTATTTACTCTTCAGCTGCTTTATGAAGGCCGTTCTGTAAGTCTGCTTTGATAAATGGAAGCCCGGAGCGTCTTTTAATGAGTTGCAAATGGTCCGTAGCCTGTAGAGAAGTGATCTGTGTTCTAAAGATAGCCTTGAAGATTTAATGTAAAAGAAGTTGTTGCAATTTGCTGTTGGGGCGTGGGATTCTGATATTAAGAAGTGGCAAGGTGATTATAATAATAATAATTAACTAATAATAATAATAATAGTATTGTCATAATTATTATTGGCACGTTTATCCTGGTACGCCTCTCCCCCTAGGCAAAAAATCGTGGTTGCACCTCTACTAAAACATGCATGCATGCTTCATGCTTTCCTTATTTTCAACATCGCACACCCTAGCACCCCAAGATGATTAATTCTGGCGCCGCTACTGTATGCAACATTAGCACCACATGATAGATAGAACCCTTGTTTCATTTCGTCCCGTGGCATTTTCAAAGGCATGCCTTCTCTATTGTCCTCGAAATACAATTCGTATAGGAGTTACAAATAAATATGGAATTTCTATAGCCTATTTCCTGTCCTTGTTTTCATTCTTTCTACATATGTCACGTTTCATCAGCAACAAGATATCTTATATGCATCTAAATTGTCATGATTCAATAGCGATTCACCTTGAATGTTGGTGGTAAATCGCGTATATAAGTTGCCCGCAACTTAGAATTGGCACCAGTTTCTTTACCTGACGTATCAGTACAAGTTTATAGCTGAGCAATCAACAATGCTCAAGTTGGTAAGTAAGTCCATTGCAGTATATGTCCCATGTATGCTTTTGGTAAATATTTCGATATTTCAACAAGAAAGAGTTTTGAGTTTTTGTTCTAGGCCAACATTATGCACAGAAAGGATAATCGGGACTTGGAGGAAAGTGGAATCCGAACAATTGTGTGTCTCCATCGGATCCTTTTGCTTACAAGGCAACAACGTAAGCACTATGCTAACAGGGAGGCTTCACAATAAATATTCAAATCTTTGATCAAGAAAGCTGCATGTAATTAACAAGAATTAAAAGTTCGATATTCCCTTTTAAGGAGAAGACATTTACTGTTGAATAGCAAAATAATTACATTTTTATATTACCACATTCTTTGTTCAGTCCAGTAGTCAAGTTGTCAATAGAAAATGTTAAAATTGTACGTTACGACATAATATCAAGTTATTTAACACGCCTGGTTCTACTCTCCGTCTGGACATGCGTGTTCTTTGTGAGTGTCTCTTCATCCATTTCATCATATCGTCACCCACCCTCATCTTTGCGATTAACTAAAAATGGCAGAAAAACGAAGTAGAATAAATCAAATCAAACAATTAATCAATGAACTGAAACATTCCAATACTGAAACTGAACTTTTAATTTTTTGTCAGCAACATGTTTGAATACAGCACAGCAAGTCTCATTGTGGTAGAACATTTCCGTCTTAATCCAAGATTTCTATGAAGCTTAAAAAGTATTAAAACATAACAAACTAATCACTGGGTGTAATATAACACGCATTTTTAAAAATCTATCTTTTCCAGGTATTCACTGTTGCCCTCGTGACCGTGGTAGTCGCCTGGAATCCTCCAGCTGCCAGATACCCTGCAGGAGTCTCCCCTCTCCAGTGTCCCAACTTCCCTTACTGCTCCACCGCACAAACAGTCGCCATCGTCTCCGGACTTCCACCTCCAGTCTACGGAGGAAGCTACCCCGAGGGAGTCTCCCCTATCACCTGCCCCAACTACCCTTACTGCTCCACCACTCATCCAGAAGGTTCTGCTGCTTCAGTCGTGGCAACCTGGGTTCCACCTGTGGCCCTCCAGGGTAGATACCCAGCAGGTGTCGATCCCGCAGCATGCCCAAACTACCCATACTGCCCCTAATGTAAAGAATCTTGTCATTTACTAAATGTCCAAACAGTAAATATTAACTTGCACTAGTAAAAATGTCAACGTGTTACACACAGAGATGGACTGCATAGATCTACCATCTTCTGTTTTATGAAACTACATGTGGAATAAAATATGGAATAATGAAACATATATACCTTGCCTAAAATATTTCTCTCCTCTTATTTACAAAAAATATATTCTTCTTGTTTGAATCTTATGGTGAAAAAAAATATATTTGGGACATCATGCTATACTCTCTAAAACATATGAAAAGAATGAACCTGGGACTGCAACGGGATCAGAAGATAAAGAACAATATGTATAGCTATGCCCAGGATCGGCGCCAAGGGGGGCGCGAAGAGGTGCTTGCGCATTCCATACTTTTCTTCCACATCCCCCTCGGCAGCCCCGATTAAAAACCAATGTTCAAAACATTAACTCTTACAGTCTCATATATCGTAATCACATTGAGCGCCAGAATGTTACGTATTGCAGTGAGACCTCCATTATGGTATACAGCAGCCAAACATTGAAAGAGAAGCCGCATATATTTTCTTATACTGTCGGCAGTCTCCTTAAAGAAGGGTCTTTTTGTCTTTTTTATGTCAGTATTTTTGTTAAAAATTGTTTGTTCTTTTGTCTTAAGTGGCCTGTTTGTCTTTTTCAATATTTGCCTACAGCTCAGGTAGTTCTTTTTCAGGTGATTTTAAAATATCATCATGACCTTGTCTGGCAAATTATTTAACGCGAGTTGTATCGTGATGGGTAGTTTATCTGTTAGCAATTTCTGTATGATCCACGTAACATGTTTAGTAAAGTGCCATATCAGACTTTGTCGAGGAGCGCAAAGTTCACGAAGAAATTGATAACCGTCTCTGCGCTTAAACTTGCAGAACAATTATCAATGCAAATAAAATTGCGTAATTAACGATAACCGTTATAATTAAAATAAATACAATACAGGCGCAGAAAATCTCACTACTTCCATCACCATTTTAGTACTTATTATTTCTCGTTGCTATGGTTACAGCAATTTGATTTCTTGTATTTTATACAGCGTGATTAGATGATTATAACAATATATATATAAAACAAACATGCATAAGTTAAAACAACATCAATAACATAAATAATATTAACTTTGAACATGACAATTTGAGAATAGGACAGTCTCAATCTCTCCCCTTCTCCTGGTAAAAAAAATGAAGATAACATTTTTTTTTATATATAATATATAAGATTTGGGTCCTGCTTTTAATATACACTCGTCAGGATAATGAAAGAGTTCACTTGACATAATGAACCAATTCACAAATTTACAATACTCTTTTTACTAAAGTTCTGAAAATGTCATCTTGGTTTTCGAATTTACAGCTACTTATGCATCACTTCATGACAATTACATTAGTTTAAGCAATTCTTCCTTTTTTTCATCAGAACAATTAAATTTCTTGATATTTGACAAGTTCTGCCTTGTTGTTATCTTCTTTCCGTCCATAGACATCAAAATTGTATAATTGTTTTTCACAGCATCAACTACATAGGGTCCAAGCCATAATTCCATAAACTTATGAATTTTCTTGTTAATTGCACTACTATGTTCATGATTTTTCACTAAAACAATATCACCTGGGACTATCTTCAATTTATTTGCATCACACTCAATACGTTTGGACTTATATCTTTCCTTAATACGTACTTTGGCGATAAAACACTTGTGTTTCCAGGGCACAAACTTTAAATCATCTGGCCAGTTAATTTGATTGAGAATTGAATCCTTTAATTCGTGATGAAGGAAAAGTTCACTAGGTGTGAAACCTGTTATTTCCGAAACTGAATTATTTAGAAGTCCTGTTACATGATTCAAATATTTTACCCAGTCCTGATGATTTTGCGAAGTATATAATCGTAACAATCGTATTAACTATTTGTTGTACCTTTCCACAGGATTTGCGAAAGGCGAATAAACTGACGTGGTGATATGTTTTATGTTACAGTCATCGATATATAACTTCCACTCTTGTGATTAAAATTGGGAACCGTTATCTGATAATATTACCTTACATGCTGGATAGTGGTAAAAATACTGGATCTTGAATTTGTTAATTATTTCACGTGACGTTGCCTTCCTTAACGGATAAGCCATTAGAAATTTGGACATCGTGTCAACTATTGTTAATATGTAACTATATCCTTGTGATTTGGGTAACGGTCCAACAAGATCTATTGATAACATATCATGTGGAGTAGTAGAATATACATGCAATTCATCCTTACTAATTTTTGTGTGAGCTTGTTTAGTTTTTGCGCATGTTAGACAGTCGTTCAAATACTGCTTGATACTAACTTTCATTTTAGGACAATAATATAAACTTCTGCACTTATTAAATAGTTTATAGTATCCAAAATGACCTTGTAAGTCATGTAATTTATGAAGAATTTTGGGTACAACAATAATAGGTACTACAAGTTTCCACTTGTCTTCTTTCAAATGTTTCAGGAATAATATATTATCTTGAATCGAATATTGCCTTTTATATTCTGTGACAAATTCCCATTTCGTAACTTTTGTAGAATGGCGCTGCAATAAGAATCCGAATTTTGACTTTCTTGCCAAAATGTTACACTATCTTCGTCAAGAAAATCAAGACTTATGTTATTTACATATAGTTCCGATAGAGTTGGAAAACCTGTACTTAAATCAGGATATCTGCTTAAAGCATCTGCAGCTTCATTAGATTTTCCCGGCACGTGATATACATTATAATCAAACATTTGTAATTTCAATTAAGAGATTGCCTTTAAGAGATCTGCTAACGTATTGAATTATACGTGGTCCTTCTTCAGAATTTTCAGTTGAGTCTTGCCATAGAACAGCCCCTATTCCTTTCTTCGAACCGTCTGTGTTGACATTGAAAGGCTTCGTGAAATCTGGTTGATACAAAGCCTTTGGAGATATCAGTAACTTGCGGAGGTTTTCAAAAACTGAAGCATGAACATCATTCCATTGCCATTTTGATTCCTTTTTCAACAGATCATACAAAGGCTGTGCCACTTCAGCAAATCCTTCTATAAACTTTTGCCTACAATTAGCCAATCCTAAGAACCTTCTCAAGAAGCGTTTGTTTCTTGGAATTGGAAAATTAATAATTGCTGAATTCTTTGCAGGATCAACCATAATTTTATCACCGGACACTGTGTGTCCAAGGAAGCAGATTTCTTTGTAAGCAAACTTACATTTGGAAAATTTAATAGACATATTGACACCCTTTATCTTTTGTAAAACTAGTTCTACATGTTGCATGTGTTGAGACCAATCTTTGCTGAAAATTAGAATATCATCCAAATAACAAACAACAAAATTTCTGCAATCGGTGGAGAATATTTTATTCATCCTGTCCTGGAACACTGAGACAGCTGATCGAATCCCAAACGGAAGATAGCGGAAAAGATATTGTCTACCTCTATAAGAAAAAGCTGTGTAAGGATATGAATCTTCAGTCAACGGTATTTGAAAATAACCGCATGATAAATCAATTGAAGAAAAATAAACACATCCTAGGAACCTCTGTAACAGTTCATTGATTGCTTCTACTCTCACTTGTGGAGAGATAACATGTTGATTTAGTTTCCTAAAATCGATCACAGGTCTCCAAAGACCTCCTTGCTTTGGCACTATATGTAGAGGGTTAAGATATAGTGAAGAATCCTGGTAAATAATTCCCCATTTCTCCCATTTGGAAAGCTCTTCTTCTAAAGATTGTCTCCTTGATATTGGTATGGGATAAGGTGTGCTTGTAATAGGTGTTACGGTATCTAATTGAATCTTGTAAGGTTCAACAGTTGCTTTTCTAGGTTTATCTGAAAATTGTACGTGATAATACGGCAGAAGTTTGAATAAATCAGCTTTCTGCAAATTGTCTCAATTATCATTTCTAAAAACAGACTCATAAATGGACTTCTTAGCTGGCATATATTCTACATCATCATTCAAAGTTGACGCATCACGTAACAATCTACATGGATAACTTTCATTATCATTTAATAGAACTTCGGAACAAAAGTTAGACTTTGTACAATATTTCGAATCTTCTGTAGAAGAATATTGCCGAGTTAAAACAGAGGAAATTTCCTTTCCTTTATCATTTAGCAAACTTACATTCCCTTCTTTAAAATCAATTACAGCTTTATATTTCCTCAAAAATGGAACTCCTAAAATGACATCGGCATTCAACTCTTTAAGAACAAAAAATTCCATAGAAAAGTATTCGTTCTTTATCTGCAGATTAATAATTTTACTGCCAACAACTTTACACTTCTTGGATCCAGCAAAACCGGTGAGTTTTACATCTTCCACGTTATCCAGTTTAATGTTGCCAATCAAAGACGATAGTTTACACCAAACGTCAAAATTTAGAACATTTGCCTGACTTCCAGAATCTATAATACAAACTACAGGTATTTGACAAATAATTCCATGAATAACTGTAACTTCAGTTAATGGAACCGGAATATCATAATCACTAACAGTCCATTCAGGTTCTTCTTCAAACCATTCCAATAAAAAATTCACTTGTAGTGGTTCCGATATTAAGTCTTTATCATCACGTACATTCATAATTGCCTGTGTTTGAAATGAATTTCGTTTGTTCAAATTTGGCCTCTCTGAAAGAAAGCAGAGTGAACGAGGCACTTCCATCCGCTCCTTTAATTTAAATTTGTTGTTGATTGGTAAGATGTTCCAATACCAGATTGTCGTGTAAAGGTCCTTGATACATTTCCAGAAGGAGAATTTGATATTCCAGAAGTTGTAGATGCATCTTGTGGTTGTAATGAAGTCACATTAACAGGTTGACTGTAAGTAGGAGCGAGAGCAGGCTCACTTGAATACTGCGCTTGCCTATTGTAGAAAATCCTTCCATTCTGACTACTGTTAGGTAACTGAGAAGTTATAGCATCCTGATTATAATTCCTATTTGTAATGTCACCGGAAATACCAAAGTATGCATTATTTCTTTGGAATCTAAAATTATTTCTGTTATTATATGTGAATCCTGAATAGCCACGATTATTTCTACGTCCTCTAAAACTACCATTGCTACCTCTAAACTGTCCATATCTTGAATTAGCATTGCCAAATTCATTAGTAAAAGGTACTTGAACATCCATCGACGAAGTCTGAGTAGAAGATGAGCAAGTGTTTTTGGTGTGTTTAACATTAATTTGCTTGACATTAAATTTTGATTTCATACTGTCAGGATTCTTGTTGGGTTTAACCTTACTACTATTATCGGTTTCTTCCGGTAGGAAAATAAGTCCTCTTCTACTAGTTCGGACAACATCTAAGTTCCTTAACATAGTTGTTAACTGGTCCATAGAACGTATCTCATGACAAGTTATGTTATTAGCTATATTATTTGGTAACTGGCTAATAACTAATTGAATAACATCAATAATTTGAATATGTTTTCAACGCAAAGCTTTCTAAATCACCATGTACTGTAGGATCATACTTCCTGTTCCTTAATACTGATAACTGAGACTGCATTATTTCCAGACTTGCAAATTGCTTCATGAATTCTCTTTGAAAATGATCATATGAAGAAAACATACGTTTGTGAGTTCTATACCAGTACGCAGCTCTGTTGGTGAAACACTGCTGAATACTCTGTAGCCTTTTGTTAATTGGAATGCCCATAAGATCAAGCATAGAATTAAGATGTTCTAGATATTCTCGAGCCGATTGGTCTTCTATTTTCCCAGAAAATTTGGGTAAATGAGACAGTTCATTTGTTCATTTATCTTTACATATCTGTTTCCTCTATTCCCAACAGTAATTACAGGTAAAGACGTTGGAGAAATACAACGATCAAACTGACTTTGTGGATTATCACAGTAATTGTTATTTGTATTTGACTCATTAACACCAACTTCAGCATTTGGACAACTTGTGCCAGTCATTAAATTTGCATTACGCCTTTCACCTTGAAACCATGGTCTGTAAGCTTCATTCTGCAAGGAAAAAATATGACGAAACCCACATGATTCACCAGGGACATTACTATGATGAACGACAGGGAGGTTAGGTTCTTGCGAGTATGTAAACATTTGATTTATGTAACTATTTTCACCATCAGCAGAACAACATTGTTGAACATTGGAATGTTTATCAATATTTGTAACGGTAGAATTCAATCTAGAAGTTGTCTGCATATTGTTAATCGCATAATTACTTGTATCCTTAAACTGTACACTATTAGGTGACATATTATTTCGATAATGTTCCTCATTGCAGGTTGGAATAAATCTTTTGTTTCGCTTCCAGCGAACACGATTTCGAACATGCGGTTCATCGAACGTTGTTTTCACATGGGTTGTTAAAGAATCATCAGATGAATAAGTAGATGAATTAGTCACCCCCGAGTCAACTGCATTTCTAGCCCTTTCACGTGATGTCTTAGTTTGAGAACTATTTTGTGCAAGGGGAGGTTTCAAATTTCCTTTTGTGTTGCGTTGAGAATTTGAATAATTAGTTTGCAAAACATCAATACGAGATTCTATATGTTGAAACCTGTTATTACAATCAATAAGATACGTTCCAAAATGTATATTTTCCTTACCAGCAACTTCCAACGATGATAATCTATTATTAATATCAGTTATTTTGGATCAACATACTGTAATAGATTTATCGTATTCACTAATCAAATCTTTATTTATTAAAATTTGTTGTCCTTGAACGTCTTGTTCTGTTCGTATTTGAGAAATATTGCTATTTAAAATACTTCCCAAATGTTCATTTTTCTTGACACATTCAGAAGCTACTGAATCAAGTTGTGTTTTAACATCGGAAGTCAAGTTGTCTAATCTTTGATTAACAGTATTAATTTCTTGATGAACCAATTCAAATTTTGAAGTTAGGTTACTATAAATATCGAATTCCAATTGTTCAAACTGATACTTAATATTCTCTTTAAGCTCTGCAAATTCTTGATTACATTGCTGTAACTGTAATTTCATATCTTGGTTAGCAAGATCCATTCGTGTTTTTAGTTCTTCATTAGACTGTTCTAACTGTGATTTCATAGAATTTTCTAACTGAGATTTCATTTCAGCATTAGACTGTTCTAACTGTGTCTTCATAGAATTTTCTAACTGAGATTTCATTTCAGCATTAGACTGTTCTAACTGTGACTTCATAGAATTTTCTAACTGAGATTTCATTTCAGCATTAGACTGTTCTAACTGAGATTTCATTTCAGCATTAGACTGTTCTAGTTTCGTCTTGAGGTCTTCATTAGAAGTGACCATAAGCAATTGAATACTCTTAATAGTACTTAACAAATCACCAAAATTCGGGTTAAGAGTTTCTAGATAAGCTGGCAAACTAAAAGGATCATAATCTGGTTTGCAACCTTTACAATAATAATTTTCTAGTGTAGTCGAATAAATTGTCCAGTGAGTGACTGTAAGTTTGAGACAAGATATATGATGCCATGACGAACACTGCGTACACTGAACATACCTCAAATCATTGTCAGGATCATTACAACAAGTTAATTTATCAGGTTTCGTAGAGCAAACATCATGTTCTGTAGTATTCGCATTACTGGAAGCGACTACGGGATTACCAGCATCAAAGTAAGTAGTCATTGTATTAGCCTGAATGTTTGTTTCTTTACGCGACGATTTAGATTTACTTTGCTTTAACTTATCAGCCATTGTGATCTTCTCACATATGACGATTCACGTAAGAAGTTACGTTATACAAGCACACTGCAGATTGTGACGTAAGTCTTACTTCAGCATATGACAAAAATTCTGTTCCATTACAACAGACATTCTTACCATTGTCAGAAGATTGCACACTTTTTGAACAATCCTGGCTTCTGGGTCCCCACTCTTGATAACCGTCGCTGCGCTTAAACTTGCAGAACAATTATCAATGCAAATAAATTTGCGTAATTAACGATAACCGTTATAATTAAAATAAATACAATACAGGCGCAGAAAATCTCACTACTTCCATCACCATTTTAGTACTTATTATTTCTCGTTGCTATGGTTACAGCAATTTGATTTCTTGTATTTTATACAGCGTGATTAGATGATTATAACAATATATATATAAAACAAACATGCATAAGTTAAAACAACATCAATAACATAAATAATATTAACTTTGAACATGACAATTTGAGAATAGGACAGTCTCAATCTGTTACAATTTCTTGATCGGGGATAGTGCGGTAGAAGGCGATTAACAAAGATGAAGTTGCGTGCAGTTTGCGTTTTGTTTTCTCACCGCTGCATCTGAGCAGACGGAAGATAACCATTAGCGCAACCTCGGGAGTTTGGAGGCGTTTTTCGGCGGAGAGGGGGGTGGCGAGCAAGTTTTCTTTTTAATGTCGACAGTAGGGACCTAAGAATAAACATTTGAGTTATCCTTTGAATAACTGTAATTACAATTACTAACTCTGTACATCGATTTTGATTAGCTGGACAGTTAAAAAAACACTATATTACGCTTAAATATTATGCAACATAATACTTTTCTATGTAACGTTGATTACGCATTATATAAATGTGTAGCAATGCACTATGAAGTATCACACTTATGGTGACAGGTATAAATAAAGAAAATACTACAAATCCTGATTAAATCAAACAGTGACATATTGCAAAACTGAATATTTTCAACTTCTACACGACATTTACGAAGGGAAACAACATTGATCTCTTCAGTGTCTGTATTATGCAGTTTTTCTTATATACTTCACTCAGCGCCGCAGAATTAAGACTCTTTTGTGTCATAGTACTTCTAAAATAGTTCTAGAAGTGATGAAAAGGACTAACTACTTTAAGCCTCCTCACAAGAAGACAGCGCCTAAAGCAAGCGCACTTTCTGCTGCTCTAAAGTCGCCCTACCTATGCACCATGGGTACTAATCGGAACATGGGATATCTATAGCATATCGTTGTAAAGCAAGTTACTACTTACATTTTGGATTTCTTCTTGAAATAGTCAGAGTTTTTCAGCTTTTCTTTTCTCGTTTGTCTTTTCTACTTTCTCAACCCTAAGCTCAACAACAACCAATCAGCACAATTCAGTGCTATGTACTGATCAAATACTATCAAGTCGTTTTCTCATTCCTTTCCTCTGTCTCTTTCAAATGCTCGTGTCTCCGATGTTCATAACGTGAGGAGACCCATACACAAAGGAGGATACTTGTAGAGGGTTCAAAGTTACTGATTTAACAACAGTAACAATAAGAAGAAGCAGTGGTGGCTGGCCAAGTGCAAGAAATGCAGATGTTTTCACCTAATTTTCAATAATATTGACATTTTTCATTTGCTTGTTAAATTAAACTATTTCCCAGTAGAACGCACACGATAATACTCAAATAATACGCCGTTCGACGCTACGCACGTGGAGAGTTGGTCGTAGCATAAACAAACCAAGAGCAGATGCCGCGAGGTTGCGGAAGACTTTAGCCGGTTGTCATGGCAACGGTGACGTCACCTAGCGTTGGAATTGAACGGGTGTCGCCATCTAGGTGCAGCAGTTCTCTCGTCGACAGAAAACATTGCATCCAGTGGTTGTGGCAAAATCGTTGCGTACTCGCGAAATCTTGTTCCCCGTGTGTGTTTCGCGTTTCCTATCGTGTGTTGTGTTCATGTGTTGAGCTGTGGTTTGTACAATGAACCCAGTAAATGACTTAGTGTGTAATTTGTTGCAGACACCATTTTCCAGATGGGCGGATGAAGACAAAAAAGACGTTTTAAATTGTGGGGGGCCCACTGACACTTACTATTTGTTTTTCATTGCCTGTAAATGTACTTCTTCACCTGTTATTTTAGGCACGAGCCGCTACTGAAGAAGAAGAAAAACAGATCAAATACTGACAAATTACTGATGAAATACTAACCTATTTATTTACACCATACCAATGAATTGACATCCTAAAAGTCATATTTTATTTTTTTGAAAAAAATATCTAGTCTCCATCATTATGATAGTTTAGCCAATCACAATTTCTTTGTTGATGATAATTTTCATAATAGTTGAAAATTATGTAAGGATATAAAACAATTCTCTAAACAATAGTGTGAAGCTGATATTGAAAAAGAAAAGTTTTCTTTACCTTAAGTCCGTCTTAGGTATTTTACTGATAAAGACAAATATAGATAAACTCTTTTAGATGGAAATATTCAACTGCGTTTACAAGTGCACATCAGACTTGCAATACAGGGGTGGGTCTCAAGGCAGAGACCACAATTTGTAATCCATGGGATTGAGGTCTGCACTACCAGATGGCTCATTTAAGGGGGAAATGAAAAAAGACAAATTTTTCTCAAGCCACTGCTTGGTTGTTTGTGGCTTATAAGCTGGTGCAGAATCCTGCTGGAAGCTCTACTCCTGACTATGAAAAAAAGTGTTGCTGAGATCCTTGACCATTGAGTCCATGACTGTCTCCTGGTACACTCAGGATGAAATTTTCTACGTTTCTCACAGAAATGGAGCTGGGTGATGTCATCATAATTCACCCATTCCCCCCACCACATCATGATTGAAGCAGCATGGTAATGGACCCTTCCTTCCCACTACCGTCTCATGAACTTGTGGCATTCACCCTGTCATTTTGTGATTTGAAAGACTCCTCAACAGTAAAACATTTTTCGATTGGTGAAAAAAAATTCTTCTGTACCCATTTACTGTACCATTCTATCACTTCCTTTGCTCAACTAGCAATGACTCACGTATTGAAGAAAGCAAATACTCAAGGAATCCTTTCATCACTGGTAGGGAAAATGTCTTACCTTTAGTTGAATTGAAAGAAAAAAGAATCATCTCACTGGGAAGTGAGGACTACATTATTCCCATACTTCATCCTCTATTAGTGCACATACTGTGTATTTGGAAAACGAAATACTGAAAATAGTAAATGCACGGACACACTAAAGCTAAACTATAAACACTCAACTGAGTAATAGACCCACATTGTTGATGTTGCCATTTCAGAGGAGAATCTTGCGTAATTTCGCGCCTGTTGTATGCAAAGATCCTATATGCAAAACATTTGACCTTAAATAAAATAAATAATTCAAACTAGAAATGTGAATAAATGAGAACATACATGTTGTCACAGAGAGAGTCCTCAAATAATTTATGAAATTTCCATTATGCAAATAATATTTTGTTACAGCAAGAAATCTTGTTGAAAGTTATACATTGGGCCCTTATAGGGGGCTCCTAAGAGAGAACTGGGGGCGCAGGCTCCCCTGGTTTCGACGCCCTTTGTACTAAGCAGTTTGGTCTTAAATGCAAGAACAATTGTTTGGATGAAATGGAGCGCGCACATTTGACACATTTATATCATTGCATTGTTATGAGGAGGATGAATTGTTTTTTTAATGCATTTAAATAATATGTTATATATAGGCCTATATATATATACACTAAAGAAACTTTTAGTAAGTATACAATTTAGTGTTAACATGTTGCATTTGTATTTTCTTATTTCCTACGTCGCTCCGTGTTCCATATGTGTAAAACATATGTTGTACCTGAACGATATACATGTCATATGTACAAAAAGAATTATATTTGTCATGTATTGTCTAATTATAACACCATTAAGCCTTGTTTCCATGATTATGAAAAACTAAATATGCTGACCAAGGCAGTAATTTATTTTATTAAAAACATAAACTAAACGTAACGTTTCAACCTTCTAGCAAGGTCTTCTTCAGACTCTGTATCAAGTACAAAAGTAACAAGACACAAAAACAGGGCATTATATATACACAAACATTACTCCCTCCAGACTATTTAGAAAGTTGTTTGGAACTTTCTAGCAGGTGACTTTCACTTGCCAACTTTACTTTCACCTAAAAGGCTAAACACAATTACTTTCATATAGAATGTGGTTGGACTTTTAATCTCACGCTCTTTTCCCTTCATTTTTCTTCCTTCTCATCTCCTCTTTCTCTCTTGTCCTTTCCACTCTTTCTAACATCTTCTTCCATTCTTTCTTTAACTTCAGTCCCCCATTCCAGTTCATTGTGTCTTCTTTACCTTTCTTCTCTATTTCCTTGGCTTCCTTCCATTTTCCCACTAGCATTCTCTTCTCCCTTCCTATCTGGTAAGCCTCATCCCACTCTATGTCATGTCCTGTTTCTCTCGTGTGTTTAAATATTGCATTCCTCTCTCTCTTAAGTCGTACATCATCCCTATGTTGTTTCAACCTGTCTTTCAGCCTTTTTTTCGTTTCTCCTATGTACACACTCTGACATTCTTTACATTTCACTTCGTAGATAATCCCTTCCTCTTCCTCTTCTCTGTTTTCCTTTTTCTTGTTAGCATTCCTCGCTATTCCTAAGATGCTTCTCCCTCCCTTCCTGTAAGTTTTAATTCCCGCTTTCCTAAGCACTTTGCATATCTTTTCTGTGGTCTTCCCCATACTCCTTATTCCAAACCTTCTCTCTTTTTCTTTCTCTTCCAATTCTTCCCTGCCCGTTTTCTTCCTTCTTCTGTTTATGTCCAGTCTATCCTGCTTCTCATAGCCATTCTTTTCCAGCTGTTTCCATAGGCTATTTATTTTGCCTTCTTTTTCACATTCTTACGTTACGTTTAGTTTATGTTTTTAATAAAATAAATTACTGCCTTGGTCAGCATATTTAGTTTTTCATGTATTGTCTGTATTTCAAAAACACAGATTATGCTTGTTTTCAATTATAAGCTAATATAAAATTGAACGTGTTGAAAAAATATTTCAAATCGTGTGTCCAAACAAAAATGCTTTAGCACAGACTTCTCCCTTTCTTGCGTGATTTAGGAGGATAATAACTTATTTGATACTATTACTACTGTTGCTGCTACTACTACTATGATTCTAATAATAATAATAATTAACTAATAATAATAATGATAATATTGTCAATATTATTATTGGCGCGTTTATCCTGGTACTCCCCTCCACCCAGACAAAAAATCGTGGTTGCACCTCTACTAAAACATGCGTGCATGCTTCATGCTTTCCTTATTTTCAACATCGCACACCCTAGCACCCCCAGATGATTACTTCTGGCGCCGCCACTGTATGCAACATTAGCACCACATGATAGATAACACCCTCATTTAATTTCGTTTCCTGGCATTTTCAAAGACATGCTCCTGTATTGTCCTCGAAATACAATTCATATAGGAGTTACAAATAAATATGGAAATGATATAGCCTATTTCCTGTCCTTGTTTTCATTCTTTCTACATATGTCATGCTTCATCAGCAACATGATATCTTATATGCATCTAAATTGTTATGATTCAATAGCGATTCACCTTGAATGTTGGTGGTAAATCGTGTATATAAGTTGCCCGCAACTTAGAATTGGCACCAGTTTCTTTACCTGACGTATCAGTTCAAGTTTATAGCTGAGCAATCAACAATGCTCAAGTTGGTAAGTAAGTCCATTGCAGTATATGTCCCATGTATGCTTTTGGTAAATATTTCGATATTTCAACAAGAAAGAGTTTTGAGTTTTTGTTCTAGGCCAACATTATGCACAGAAAGGATAATCGGGACTTGGAGGAAAGTGGAATCCGAACAATTATGTGTCTCCATCGGATCCTTTTGCTTACAAGGCAACACCGGAAGCACTATGCTAACAGGGAGGTTTCACAATAAATATTCAAATCTTTGATCAAGAAAGCTGCATGTAATTAACAAGAATTAAAAGTTCGATATTCCCTTTTAAGGAGAAGACATTTACTGTTGAAAAGCAAAATAATTACATTTTTATATTACCACATTCTTTGCTCAGTCCAGTAGTTAAGTTGTCAATAGAAAATGTTAAAATTGTACGTTAAGAAATATTATCAAGTTATTTAACATGCCTGGTTCTACTCTCCGTCTGGACATGCGTGTTCTTTGTGAGTGTCCCTTCATCCATTTCATCATATCATCACCCACCCTCATTTGTGCGATTAACTAAAAATGGCAGAAAAACGAAGTAGAATAAATCAAATCAAACAATTAATCAATCAACTGAAACATTCCAATAATGAAACTGAACTTTTAATTTTTTATCAGCAACATGTTTGAATACAGCACAGCAAGTTTTATTGTGGTAGAACATTTCTTTCTGAATCCAAGATTTCTATTAAGCTCAAAAAGTGTTAAAAAATAATAAACTAATCACTGGGTGTAATATAACACGCATTTTTAAAAATCTATCTTTTCCAGGTATTCACTGTTTCTCTCGTGGCCGTGGTAGTCGCCCAGAATCCTCCAGCTGCCAGATACCCTGCAGGAGTCTCCCCTCTCCAGTGTCCCAACTTCCCTTACTGCTCCACCGCACAAACAGTCGCCATCGCCTTCGGACTTCCACCTCCAGTCTACGGAGGAAGCTACCCCGAGGGAGTCTCCCCTATCACCTGCCCCAACTACCCTTACTGCTCCACCACTAATCCAGAAGGTTCTGCTGCTTCAGTCGTGGCAACCTGGGTTCCACCTGTGGCCTTCCAGGGTAGATATCCAGCAGGTGTCGATCCCGCCGCATGCCCCAACTACCCATACTGCCCCTAATGTAAAGAATCTTGTCATTTACTAAATGTCCAAACAGTAAATATTAACTTGCACTAGTAAAAATGTCAACACACAGGGATGGAATGCATAGATCCACCATATTCTGTTTTATGAAACTACATGTGGAATAAAATATGGAATAATGAAACATATATACCTTGTCTAAAATATTTTTCTCCTTTATTTAAAAAAAATGTATTCTTGTTCGAATCTTATGGTGAACATAATATATCTTTACACCATGCTATACTCTCTAAAAAGAACGATCCTAGGACTGCAATGGGATCAGAAGATACAAAATAATATGTATAGCTATGCCCAGGATCGGCATCAGGGGGCGCGAAGAGGTGCTTGCTCACCCCCTTCATCAGCCACAATTCAAACCTATGTTGAAAGCATTAAGAATTACAGTCTCATATGTCGTAGTCACATTGATCACCCGAATGTGAGACCTCCGTTATTTTATACAACAGCCAAACATTGAAAGAGAAGCCGCATATATTTTCTTATACTGTCGGCAGTCTTCTTAAAGAAGGAAATTGTTGTCTTTTTTATGTCAGTGTTTTTGTAAAAAATTGTTTCCTCTTTTGTCTTAATAGGCCTGTTTGTGTTTTTTAATATTTACCTATAGCTCAGTGAGTTTTATTTCAGGTGATTTCAAAATATCATCAGGTCGTGCTTGGGAAATTATTTAACGCGAGTTGTATCGTGATGGGTAGTTTATCTGTTAGCACTTTCTGTATGATCCACGTAACATGCTTAGTAAAGTGCCATATGAGACTTTGTCGACGAGCGCAAAGTTCGCGAAGAAATGTTACAATTCGTTGATCCGGGATAGTGCAGCAGAAGGCGATTAACAAAGATGAAGTTGCCGTGCACTTTGCGTTTGTTTTCTCACCGCTGCATCTGGGCAGAAATAAGATAACCAGTGGCGCAATTTCGGGGGTTTGGGGGACGTTTGGGTCGGAGAGGGGAGGGGGTGGCGAGCAAGTTTTTTTTATGTCGACAGTAAGGACCTAAGAATAAACACTTGGATTATCCTTTGAATAACTGTAATTACAATTACTAACTCCGTACATGGATTTTGATTAGCTGGACAGAAAATCACTATATTACGTTTAAATATTATGCAACATAATGCTTTATATGTAACGTTGATTACGCATTATATAAATGTGTAGCAATGCACTATGAAGTATCACACTTATGGTGAAAGGTATAAATAAAGAAAATACTACAAATCCTGATTAAATCAAACAGTGACATATTGCAAAACAGAATATTTTCAACTTCTACACGTCATTTACGAAGGGAAACAACATTGACCTCTTCAGTGTCAGTATTATGCAGTTTTCTCTTATGTACTTCACTCAGCGCCACAGAATTAAGACTCTTTTGAGTCATCGTACTTCTAAAATAGTTCTCGAGGCGATGCAAAGGATTAACTACTTTCATCCTCCTCACAAGAAGACAGCGCCTATAACAAGCGCACTTTCTGTGGCTCTGAAGTTGCCCTACCTATTCACCATTGGTACTAATCGGAACATGGTATATCTATATCATATCGTTGTAAAGCAAGTTACTACTTACATTTTGGATTTCTTCTTGAAATAGTCAGAGTTTTTCAGTTTCTCTTTCTCGTTTCTTCCTTTTTCTTTTCTACACTCTCAACCCTAAGCTCAACAACAACCACTCAGCAGAATTCAGTGCTATGTACTACTGATCAAATACGATCAAGTCGCTTTCTCACTCCTTTCCTCTGTCTCTTTTGAATTCAAGTAAGAGCCAAAACATTTCAAATGTTCGTGCCTCAGATGTTCATAACGTGAAGAGACCCATACACAAAGGTGGAAACTTGTAGAGGGTTCAAAATTACTGATTTAACAACAACAACAACAATAACAACAACAACAACAAAAAAGAAAAAAACAGATCAAATGCTGACAAATTACTAATGAAATAATGACCTATTTATTTACACAAGGTCCATAAATTGCCATCCTAAAAGTCATATTTTATTTTTTTAAGATAATCTAGTCTCTATCATTCTGATAGTTTAGCCGATCACACTTTTTTTATTGAAGATAGTTTTCATAATAGTTGGAAATTATGTAAGGAAATAAAAAAAATCTCTAAACAATAGTGTGTAGCAGATATTGAAAAAGAACAGTTGTCTTTACCTTAAGTCCGTCTTAGGTATTCTACTGATAAAGAAAAATATAGTTAAACTCTTTTGAGGTTGGAAATATTCCACTGCCTTTACAAGAGTGCACTTCAGACTGCCAATACGGGGGTGGGTCTTTTTGCAAGCACGTCTTAAGGCAGAGACCACAATTTGTAATCTAGGGGTTTGAAGTCTGGACTGCCAGATGACCAATCTAAGGGGGAAATGAAACCAGACACATTATTCTCAAGCCACTGCTTGGTTGTTTGTGGCTTATAAGCTGGTGCAGAATCCTGCTGGAAGCTCTACTCCTGACTATGAAAAAGAGTGTTGCTGAGATCCTTGACCATTGTGTCCATGACTGTCTCCTGGTACACTCAGGCTGAAATTTTCTACCTTTCTCGCAGAAATGGTGTTCGGTGATGTCATCATAACTCACACCCCCACCACATCATGATTGAAGCAGGATGGTAATGGACCCTTCCTTCCGACTACCGTCTCATGAACTTGTGGCATTCATCCTGTCATTTTGTGATTTGCAAGACTCCTCAAAAGTGAAACATTTTTCGATTGTGAAAAGAATTCTTGTGTACCCATTTACTGTACCATTCTGTCAACTAGCAATGACTCACGTCATGAAGAAAGCAAATAACTCCTAACTCCCTAGCCTTCTTAAACCCGAAGGTTCATGGCTGCAGCAACACAGGCCTTCCATCTTTCCCTATCTTGAGCAAGTTCTATATACTCTTTTCCATCCCTACCGATTTCCCATAGGTCCATCTCAACGTTGTCCCTTCATCTTCGTCTTGGCCTTCCTACAGGTCTCTTACCATCAGGCTTCCCAACAAGAATCCTGTGAACTCCTCTTCCCTCTCCCATTCGTGCCACATGGCCTGCCCACCTAAGTCTTCTTGATTTAATTATTCTAATAATATCTGGACATGAATACAAATTATGTAGTTCTAAATTATGTAACCTTCTCCACTCACCTGTCTCCTCATCCCTTTTAGGTCCAAAGATTTTCCTAAGGATCTTATTTTCAAATACTCTCAATTTATGTTCCTCTTTCAATGTAAGGGACCAAGTTTCACATCCATATAATAGTACAGGCAAAATTACTGTTTTGTATATTTTAACTTTTAGTTTCTTAGATATCATACGAGAAGACAAAAGTTTATGAAGAGAGAAGTAACATGCATTTCCTGAATTAAGCCTACTTTTTATTTCCTCTTTAATATAATTTTCATTTGTTAATATTACTCCTAAATATTTGAATTTGGAAACTGGTTCAAACGAGTTGTTATCAATAATTAGATTTTGATTATTACCTAACACTTGGTTTCGGCCTGTAAGCATATATTTAGTTTTCTCTTTGTTAACTTCCAAACCTATCTCTTTAGCAGTTTTGAAAAATATTTTAGCATTATTCTTAATTGTATTCACATCATCCCCCAGTAAGTCTGCATCATCTGCATATGCTAACAACTGAGTCACACCATTTAATTTTAGTCCTTCTTTAGTTTCTTTTACCTTCCTAACAGCATATTCTAAGGCAAAATTAAAGAGCAATGGAGATAATGTATCTCCTTGTTTTAACCCATCATGAATTGTAAATTTGTCAGACATATTAATACCCACACGAATTTTACTTTCTGTTTCACTGGTGCATATTTTTATCATACTAACAAGCTTCTTAGGTATTCCAAACTCTACTAATATATTATATAATTTATCTCTTTTGACAGAATCATATGCTTTTTTTAAATCAACGAATAGCTGATGGACATTTTGATTATATTCCCACTTTTTTTCAAGTGTCTGTCTGATGTGAAAAATTTGATCTGTAGTTGATCTGTTACGTTTAAATCCACATTGATAATCACCTATAATTTCATTAGCATATGGGGTTAGTCTTGTTAAAAGAATGTTAGATAATATTTTATATGTTGTTGAGAGTAGAGAAATTCCACGGTAATTATTGCAGTTCATTTTATCACCTTTTTTAAACATAGGAACAATTATGGATTCTTTCCACTGTTGAGGGATTTCTTCTTTATTCCATATTAAACAAATTAATTTATGAATTTGACATATTAATGAATTTCCACCATATTTAATTAACTCAGCTGGTATTAAATCAATGCCAGGTGCTTTGTTATTCTTTAGCCTTTTAATAGCATCTTTAACTTCAGTCAAGTTAGGTTCTGGAACTAAAGGTTCTGCTGTGTGGACTTCATTTACTTCTGATTTATCTCCTACATGGACATTTAAAAGGTCATTAAAGTAGTTCTTCCATCTATTTAGAATATCGCTTGGGTCAGCTAGAAAATCACCGTCTTTATCTTTTATAAAGTTTACTTTAGGTTGCCACCCCTTTCTAAACTCATTTACACCTTTATATAAATCTCTGATATTTTTATTTTTGCTGTTTGTTTCAATTTCGTTAATTTTGCTTTTCAAGTAATCTCTTTTTTTACTTCTAAACGTGCGGTTAACTTCTCGCTTTATTCTATTATAATTGTTTAGATTTGTATCATCAGAGTTATTTAACCACCTAAGTTTAGCCTGATTTCTTATTTCTATTAGATTATGACATTCATTATCAAACCATGGCTTACTTTTTCTCGGTTTATGGTATCCTATACTTTCTTTAGCTGCTGATTCTATTGCATTACGTATGTGCTCCCAATTTTTATTTACGTCTGTTTCATTTATATTTTCATCATCATTTAAATCCTGCAAAACATCAAATCTATTTGACAGTTTAATTTGGTAATCTTTCTTAATTCTTTCGTCAGTAAACTTTCCTGTATCAAATTTTAGAACTTTTAGATTTTGTTGCTTATGATTTATCACTGAGAGTCTTTCTCTTAATTTAGCAATTACTAAATAATGGTCACTGGCACAGTCAGCACCTCTATGTGTACGAACGTCAATTATACTAGTATGCCTTCTCTTATCAATGAGAATATGATCTATCTGGTTATGAGTTTTACCATCTGGAGAAGACCAGGTATATTTATGGATATCTTTATGTTTAAAAGTGGTACTTTTCACAATTAAATTCTTTGAGGTTGCAAAAGTAATCAATCTTATACCATTATCATTACTTAATTCATGAAGACTTTCTTTACCAATCGTGGGTTTAAATGTCTCTTCTTTGCCAATCTGTGCATTACAGTCACCTAAGAAAGCAAATACTCAAGAAATTATTTCATCACTGGTAGGTAAAATGTCTTACTTTAGTTGAATTGAATAAAAAGGAATTATCTCACTGGGAACTGAGGATTACAGTATTCCCATACTTCTTCCTCTATTAGTGCACATACTGTGTATTTGGAAATATAAATACTGAAATAGAGTAAATGCACTGACACACTAAAGATAAATTATAAACACTCAACGGAGTAATAGACCCACATTGTTGATGTGGCCATTTCAGAGGAGAATCCTGCGTAATTTCGCGCCTGTTGTATGCAAAGGTCCTATATGCAATACTTTGCGACCTTAAATAAAATGAATAATTCAAACTAGAAATGTGAAGAAATAAGGACATAAATGTTCTCACATAATTTATGAAATTTCCAATATGCAAATAATATTTTGTTACAACATGACATCTTGTTGAAAGTTATACATTGGGCCCTTTATAAGGGGTTCCAAGAGAGAACTGGGGGGCGTGCGCACACCTAGTTTCGAGGCCATTGATCCTAAGCAATTTGGTCTTAAATGCAAGAACAATTGTTTGGATGAAAAGCAGCGTTTACATTTGACACATTTGTATCATTTTTGCTGTTGATTTGTTATGAGGCGGATGAATTGATTATGTAATGCATTTAAATAATATGTTATATATATATGAATGGCTTATTGCAGAAAGGGACCTGAGTCACATTTTTGAATTATCGGAGTTAATGGTATTTTTGATTTTCCTAGTTACAGACACATCTTTTAGTGCAGAAAGCACGTCAGTCACACGAGGCTAAAGCCAAGAAAATGCACAGTGAAAAGTGTACTTTAATGCAGAAAGGTACTCGAGTCACTGACTCGGATCCTTTTCTGCAATAAACTGAGCTACTCTGTAGCGACGGACACTGGTCCCTTTCCACAGAGAAAGAGAAATAACTGTGTGGAAAATAAACTTGGCAACTCTGAAATAAGTCACGAGCGATTTCCGTAAGAATAGTTCGTCTGTAGCCGCGATCTGTAGAGGGTGATATGTGTTAGTGCAGAGCGGTGGCAACTGTTGTGAGAGGTTTTGTTGCTTGTATCACAGATATGCAGGATGATGGTAGTGTTAGTAACGTGAGCGTTGACTGTCCAAGAAAACGTCGGAAAGGAATTCGACTTCCGAAAACATATACCAGAAATGTGATTAGAAGTGCAAGGGTGAATGGACAGGAGTATGTGAACTACAGGGGTGTTACAACACCTGCGAAAAGAGTGCGGTCGCCGTGTAAGTGCCCAAGAAATGTTATGAACAATTCAACGAAGACGAACAACGTGCATATTGTATAGAATTGAAAGTAAATATGAACAGGATATACTGTACATCATTTGCAGAGAATGATCCATGTTGAAAATGTTAAGACACATCGTCCACGCAAAGGAGATGCTGCGTTACACGAAAAGTCATTTAAGTACCACGTACTACTGGCAAGTAGCAAAATTCAAGTTTGTCGTGAGGCGTTTGGCAGACTTTATGATGTGTCAGAGAAAAGAATAATGCGTTTGCGGAAGTTACTGTTAGCGGGGAAAATACCTCATGATATGCGCGGACAGAGCAAAAGTGGGAATATGATTAAGGCTGAGGATATACAGGCAGTGCATGGACATATCGCGTCTTTTCCAACTAAACGTGGACATTATGCAGACATCACATACTTACATGAAAACCTGTCAATTCAAAAGGTGTATTAACTGTTTAAAGAAAAATACCCTACGTACAGAATAAAATACAGTTTTTACTACAAGTATTTTAAGGAAAATTTTGCGTTTCGTTTCGGGAGGCCACAGGTACACACGTGTGGTTTCTGTGAAGACCAGACTAACAAAATGAAAAGTATACTCTTAAATGACAATGCAAAAAGAGTTGCTGCTGTCGAATTAATAGTTCATAAAATACGACCAAACAAGTTCTACACAGCACTGAATGAACCTGCAACTTTGTCTCGTTCTAGGGAAGATACAGTGGAGCTGTGTTTCGAATTCATGCAAAATCTGGACCTACCAAAAGTTCCTGTACAAGACATGTTCTATTTGCGTCAGCTGACTGTAAATACGTTTTGTGTGTTTAACACGAAAACAGGACATTCTCAGTTTTACCTGTATCATGAAGGATAAGCAGGAAAAGGACCAAATGCCGTGGCGTCTTTTCTATTAGGTTATATTAAAGACTATGTGCCTCTTAGTGTTACAGAATTGCATCTTTTCTCGGACAATTGTCCTGCACAAAATAAAAATCACACATTCTGTCGCGTTCTATACTAGCATTAACGGACACTGGCAGATTTCACAAAATCGTGCATCATTTTCCTATCAGAGGTCACTTATATCTTCCATGTGACCGGAAGTTTAGTGTGATTCAACATCCCATCAGACGTTTTAGCCGTATTTATAAGTTGTACGTACGAACTGTGTACGCTAATCTGTAATGCAGTTCGGGGCGGTAAAAATACTGTCAAACTTATTGACACCAGTAACATTATTGATTTCGCAACGTGGTGGCCTCATGTCTACAAAAAAATGTGCATCTGTGGAAACTACCATGTGTTCCTACAAGAATAGGCAGTATTTTCAGATTTCCAAGTGTCATTACTTTGAATACTGTGTTAAACATAAGGGTACTGTCAAGGTTTCCGAATTCATCAAAGGTTTGACGTCTCACAGGTTCTATCTGTCCAAAGGTGCAATAATTGTAATTCCTACGCCACGTACGTTCCCAGTTGCACGTATGCCAATCAAGCTTCCTAAATTGAAGGACATACGAACTGCCTTGTCGTATGTACCAATCGATGTCAAAGGATTTTATGAAGATATTCTTCAGTGGCCCACTACACGCGCCAATGAAACAGACTCAGATGTAGAGTAACACATGCATGTATGAGAAAGTACATTATTGTACTTCAAACACTGACAATAAAGTCCAGAAAGTGCAGTACACTGTCATTTATTGATGAATCTATAATTTTCTGTGGCATATATAACCTAACCTAACCTAGCTTAGCTTAGCTTATGTGGCAACGACAAACGAGCGTTTGTAGGATATTTCTCGTCTTATTTCTTACAGTTTAAAATTTTATTGCAGAAAGGTACCGGAGTCACGACCTTTTCATCTCCACTGTCTTTAGCAGCATACTGCAGGGGGGTGCATTGAGGGTTGCAAAATTAACAATTCATTATGCTGAATATTTGAGCCAACAACGGTACATTTCTTACTTACACTATCAATATTATACGATTTTTTTTGTTTTTCTCAGAATTGTGCAAAAGTGACTCAGATCACTTTCTGCAATAAGCCATTCATATATATATGTATGTATTAAAGATACTTTGAATACGTATAAAATTAAGTGTTAACATCTTGCATATGTATTTTCTAATTTTTTACGTCGTTCCATGTTGCATATGAGCAAAACATACGTTTTACATGAAAGTTATACATGTCATATGTACAAAAAGAATTACATTCGTCATGCATTTTCTGTCTTTCAAAAAATACAGTTTGTGCGTGTTTTCAATTATTAGCTAATGTGGAATTAAACGTCTTGAACGATAATTCAAACAGTCTGTCCAACAAAAATACTTTAGCACAGACTTCTCCCTTTTTGCGTGATTTACGAGGATAATATCGTCTTTGATACTATTACTACTGTTGCTGCTACTAACAATAATAACAATAATTATAATAATTATTGGCACGTTTATCTTGGTACTCCCTCCACCCAGACAAAAAATCGTTGTTGCGCCTCTGCTAAAACACACTTGCATATTTCTTGTTTTCTTTATATTCAACATCGCTCCCCATCAGCACCACCTGATGATTAATCCTGGCGCCGCCACTGTATGCAACATTAGCACCACATGATAGATAGAACCCTTATTTAATTTCGTCCCGTGGCATTTCCAAAGATCTACCTCCTATATTGACCTCGAAATACAATTCATATAGTACAATAAACATGGACATTTTATCGACTATTTCCTGTCCTTGTTCTCATCCTTTCTACATATGCCATGTTTCATCAGCAACATGATACCTTATATGCATCTAAATTGTTATGATTCAATAGCGATTCACCTTGAATGTTGGTGGTGAATCGTGTATATAAGTTGCCCGCAATTTACAATTGGCATCAGTTTCTTTACCTCACGTATCAGTACAAGTTTATACCTAAGCAATCAACAATGCTCAAGTTGGTAAGTAAGTCCATTGCAGTTTATGTCCCATGTACGCTTTTGGTAAATATTTCGATATTTCAACAAGAAAGAGTTTTGAGTTTTTGTTCTAGACCAACATTATACACAGAAGGATAATCGGAAGTTGGAGTAAAGTGGAATCAGAACCATTGTGTGTCTCCATCGGATCTTTTCATTACAAGGCAACAACGTAAGCACTATGTCAACAAGGGGGATTGACAAATATTCAAATCCTTGATCAACAAAGGTGCGTGAAATCTAATTAACAAGAATTAAATGTTCCGATTTCCCTCTAAATAAGAAGATATTTTCTGTTAAATAGCAAAATAATTACATTTTTATATTACCACATGTCTTGTCCAGTCCAGCAGTCAAGTTGTCAATAGCAGATAATCATATTGTACGTTACGATAATTTATCATGATAAAGTTATTAAAATGCCTGGTTCGAATTCCCGTCTGGGCAAGCGTGTTCTCAGTGAGTGTCCCTTCATCCATTTCATATCATCACTCACACTCATCCTCACGATAATCTAAATATTGCAGAAAAACTAAGTATAATAAATCAAATCAAACAATCAATTAACTGAAACTTTCCAATACTGAAACTGAACTTTTAATTTTTTTGTCCGCAACATGTTTGAATACAGCACAGCAAGTCTTATTGTGGTAGAACATTTCTGTCTTAATCCAAGATTTCTATGAAGCTCAAAAAGTATTAAAACATAATAAACTAATCACTGGGTGTAATATAACACGCATTTTTAAAAATCTATCTTTTCCAGGTATTCACTGTTGCCCTCGTGACCGTGGTAGTCGCCTGGAATCCTCCAGCTGCCAGATACCCTGCAGGAGTTTCCCCTCTCCAGTGTCCCAACTTCCCTTACTGCTCCACCGCACAAACAGTCGCCATCGCCTTCGGACTTCCACCTCCAGTCTACGGAGGAAGCTACCCCGAGGGAGTCTCCCCTATCACCTGCCCCAACTACCCTTACTGCTCCACCACTCATCCAGAAGGTTCTGCTGCTTCAGTCGTGGCAACCTGGGTTCCACCTGTGGCCCTCCAGGGTAGATACCCAGCAGGTGTCGATCCCGCCGCATGCCCCAACTACCCATACTGCCCCTAATGTAAAGAATCTTGTCATTTACTAAATGTCCAAACAGTAAATATTAACTTGCACTAGTAAAAATGTCAACGTGTTACACACAGAGATGGACTGCATAGATCTACCATCTTCTGTTTTATGAAACTACATGTGGAATATAATATGGAATAATGAAACATATATACCTTGACTAAAATATTTTTCTCCTTTTATTTAAAAAAAAAATATATTTTTCTTGTTGGAATCTTATGATGAAAAATATATATATTTGGGACACCATGCTATATTCTCTAAAACATATGAAAAGAATGAACCTGGGACTGCAATGGGATCAGAAGATACAAAATAATAGGTATGGGCGCTATTCACCATGCTTCCTTGGCGCTGTCGGGGACTGCACTTCCTGTTTTGAAATGAATAACATTGAATTCAAAGGCAGTGTCTTCAGAAAAGCCGACAATAATTGTGTGGCTTTTGTTTTCAATTGTTCTCAGGTATTTATTCATCGTTTTCAGACAGACCCGATACGGAAAGGTCAGTGGATTTAGGCAGTAAAGCGAAAAGGTTGGACACAAACACGAGGGAGTACGCTCTGCAGCCGGCATTTCATAAAATCAAATGAAAATATTTTACGTGTTTCGAAAATTATAATGGTCAAACGCACATGTGTTGATTAAATTTAAAAGTTGGAATTATTTCTAAACATATTATAACTCATTTGCCTTTTGGTAGTTGATAAGCGCTAACTCCATGGGCGTCGGTATGTCAGTCGACCCTTCTTCCCCAACTGGAAATTGGCATCCTTCATTTCAAGTTGCAAAAAAGCAGGAAATTTGTTATTTTTATTGTTAATAACAGAAATAAAGTTCACTTAGTGAGTATTCGAATAGAGTAATCAATATAAAATATGCATTAGATCGAAAAAAATGAGTGAAAAATACAGGAACCAGGATATCTTTTCATATTCAACCATTTAATTCAAAGAATAAATAGTTGCACGGTTTTCAGAATTCGAAAAATTATAATTTTAGATCAGGTCACACAATATAAACTTTGTGAGTATTTTTTTTTCTAACTTCTAAAGTACTTTCTTGAACGACACTTGTAAAAATTAATAACAGAATACAATAACTGTGCATTTCAGTATAGCAACTACGAAATGTAAAGGTATTAATGGAAAATAGTTGTGCTGCATATTCACTCGGCATGTGGATCGAATAGCATGATAATAATAAACAACAACATTAGTAATACAATTCGAATAAAATTTATTTAATTTGGTACTATTAGTGTATAACAATAATTTTAACCTTAGTAATTATTATTATTTCATTTACTGTTGCAATCAAAGTATTTCAATGTTTAAAGCTTCATTTCAACCTTGAGAAGTCTTTTCAAAAACGAAACTGTTGGTCGAAGATCAACATTGGCTTGAAAATATTAGTATTGTCCTTTGTATCTGCATCCATAGGATCCGGGGAATTGCCAATCGTTTCTGGGTACCTTTGTTTCTCAAACATTTCAAGTGATCCATTTTGTTTCCGATCTTTTATAAGAAAATAAACTCGGTGACGATCTGTATTCCACTTGTTTACATTCTGAAATTCGTCAAACCGGAAGTTCTTTCCCCGCCATCAATAATCGAATTGTCTGAACGATCATTTTTTGTTTACTCAGGAATAACCCCCATAGCTATGCCCAGGATCGGCGCCAGGGGGGCGCGAAGGGGTGCCTGCGCATCCCACAATTTTCTTCCACACCCCCTTCAGCACCCCAGATTCAAAACCTATGTTGAAAACATTAACTCTTACAGTCTCATATGTCGTAGTCACATTGAGCGCCCGAATGTTACGTATTGTAGTGAGACCTCTGTTATTGTATAGAACAGCCAAGCATTGAAAGAGAATCCGCACATATTTTCCTATACAGTCGTCAGTCTCTTTAAAGAAGGAGGTTGTTGTCTTTTCTTCCGTCAGTATTGTTGTTAAGAATTGTTCCTTCTTTTCCTTTAAGTGGCCTGTTTGTGTTTTTCTTCATTTGCCTGCAGCTCAGTGAGTTTCATTTTTGGCATTGTTGTTAAAAGGTTTTATTGTCCGCCTACATGTTGTTCCTGCCTTCTCAAAGTCGCACTGAAATAAAAATTTCAGGTGATTTCAAGATATCGTCAGGTCGTGGTTGGGAAATTATTTAACGCGAGTTGTATCGTGATGGGTAGTTTACCTTTTAGTAGGTTCTATATGTTCCACGTAACATGTTTAGGGCCTCCCCGATGGCGCAGTGGTAACGTCATCGCCTTATAATCAAGGGGTCCCGGGTTCGATACACGGTGGAGGCGCAAGTGGTTCGGATCCCACTTTAAACTGTAGGTCCAGTCCCAATTAGCCTCACTGTGCATAAAGTGGACTTAAAACACCAAATGAACAACGTAACATGTTTAGTAAAGTACCATAACAGACTTTGTCGAGGAGCTCAAAGTTCGCGAAGAAATGTAACAATTCGTTGTCGGGGAATAGTGTGGCAGAAGGCGATTTTAACAAAGATCAAGTTGCCGTGCACTTTGCGTTTTGTCTTAACACCGTAGCATCTGGACAGACGGAAGATAGGCAATGGCGCAACCACAGGGGTTAGGGGCGTTTGCGGGAGGAAGGGGTGGAGAGCACGTTTTTTGTTAATGCCGATAGTAGGAGCAAGAATAAACAGTTGAATTGACCTTTGAAAAACCGTAATTATAATAAAAGGAGTTCCGACATTTCCGACACCGTCATTTGCGACACTAAGGCAAAAACTGTTTTTTTTTTCTTTTTTTTTCATTATAAGCGACACTGCTTGGATTTTTCCCTACGATTTCTCATTTGTTTACCAGAATTAGCGACATTTGTGTACGTGCAGTTCTGCAAGCAAGTCTTCAAGGCCCGCAGGTGTTCGTCTCAGCGTATTTCGGTGGTTGCTAGGCAGTATATAAAGCCACCCTCACAACGACCTTATTCACATGAACGATATTATCTCCAGGGGAAGCACATTTGACGATAGTCATTCATAATCTCCAGAGGAAAAGTAAGTATCAATTTTTATTGTGTCTAGATTTTAAAATGTGCTATGAATGTAGCTTTTGTTTAATTCAAGCTTTTGTTTAATGAGAGTTAAATTATGCACCGGTATCCATTAACTAATTCAATAAAATAACACTATTTTTACGGGTCGCTACGCTACGCTAATTATTCATTGCGGGAAGGCGCGTGTAGATTTTGCTAGTGGAATGGACCCACTGCTGCAAAAAAGTTTGAAAACCATTGTATGAACATTTCTCACCAGTTGCGTAGCGCCTGATGAATTGTAATCAGAACCCGAAATTTATTTTTCTTTCTTCTTTTCAGTGGAAACTGTTGAAATAATTGAAACCATGCGCTCTTCATCGTGGGTATCAGTACCGAATGCATGGGCGTTTTAAGAACGGCAACATAACGTGGCTTTGTTTGAAAGAGAAGAGCGTGAAATGTAGAGGGAGACTATTGACCACAAGTGATAATCAATTGCTGAATGAAGGTGATCATATATGCAGGCCTGATGAAGCTGCAGTTGAAGTGAGAGAAAAGGTTTGTGCGATGAAGAAACGAGAGAAGAAAATACTCCAATAAGTAGAATTTACAGAGAGGAATGTGAAACTCTGTTTGCCAGGGGTTACGACTTCGTAACGGAAGTACCCACATACCAATCTATTCAAAGAACACTGCAGCGTGAAAGGAGGGAGAATGGGAAAGCACCGCCAGATCCTTCAACGGCTGAAGAAATAGCACTACCAGACGATATTCTGAAGATGGATGACGGATCAAGTTTCTTACTTGCAGATGATCGCGCTGAAGAGAGGGTACTAATATTCTGCAGTACTAAGGGAAGACAGACTTTAGCGGAACACACGAAGTGTTTCATAGACGGTACTTTCAGGAGCAGCAGTCGACAGTTTTCCCAGTTGTACACCATACACGTTGACATTGGAAGCTCCGCCGAGGAAACTAACATTATCCCTTTAGTCTATGCTCTCTTACCCAAAAAGGATCAGACTACATATGAAAATAAAAACGGTTTGGTAAAGGCGAATGTAGATGGATAGAACCCGAAATTTATAAAAAATGGATTTCGAAGAAGCAGGAATAGCGTCTCTGAAGAAAGTATTTCCCGAGGCTCAGATCAGTGGTTGTAATTATCACTCTAACCAATGTTTCTGGCGAAAGGTGCAGTTGGGACTGACAAACAATTTCAAAACAGATCCAGACGTGCGGCTGTGTATAAGAATGTGTTCAGCTCTGGCTCACCTCCCTGTGGCTGACGTCGATGATGGATGGCTGTGGGTGATGGAAGATGCGCCAAACCACGACAAATTGAGAAAAGTTTTGGATTATTTCGTTGAACAGTGGATGAACAACTCTGTTTTCGACATTTCCATGTGGAACTGCTCCCAACAGCGGCACAGGACTAACAATGCAGTCGAGGGATGGAACCATACAGTTAATGTATTGATGGAAAAGTCAAGTCCTAACGTGTACCAATTAGTGAAGACTTTGAGATTAGAAGCTGTGTACAACGACTACTTATGTGAGAGAAGGCCTTGAATCTTAAAGGGAAACGAAGACGACGTCAGTACATTACATTAAATGAGAGAATACAGAGAGCGTTTGCCGACTATGAAATGCATAGAGATCTAAAGCGCTTTTTGAGGAGAATGGCGTACGTTCAGAAATTAGAATGAAAATAGTAAGATGTTGGTTCAACTACAAAAGAAACGACGCATTCTGCATTTCTACATTCACACGGGATTGCAGTCTACTCCTATACTCACAAGGGATCTAAAAAAATCTGTCATTGACAAAGTATAAATACATTAAGCTTTTAAACATGCCAACTTCCATGATGCCAGTGTGAAGGAATACTAATAAAGGTTTTCAAAAACACACCAGCTTCCATGATGTTGCCAGTCCTAAGCCTGAATAAAGTGTGAAGGTTAAATTATTTACACTTTGTGTCGCAGATGACGGTGTCGCAACTGTCATGAAATATATTTTCCATACAGTGTCGCATATGACGGCAGAAATGCTAGTGTCGCATACGACGGTGCCGCAAAAGTCGTGGATTCACAATAAACTATTAACTCTATACATGGATTTTGATTCGCTGAAGAAAAAATCAGTATATTGCGGTTATGTAACATAATACTTTGTATGTAACGCTGATTACGCATTCTATGTTGATTTGTTGTTTTAAGTACACTGCATGCACAGCAAGGCTAATCGGGACTGGAGCTACAGTTTAAAGTGGAATCCGAACTACTTGTCTATCCACCGGCTATCGAACCCGGGACCCCTTGATTTCAAGGCGACAACGCTACTACTGCGCCATTGGGGAGGCCCTATGAAGTATCACACTTATGGTTACAGGTATAAAAGAAAAATACTACTAATCCTGATTAAATAAAACAGTGACATATTGCAAAACAGAATATTTTCAACTTCTACACGCCTTATACGAAGGGAAACAACATTGATCCCTTCAGTGTCAGTATCATGGAGGTTTTCCTTATATTCTTCACACAGCGCCACAGAATTAAGACACTTCTGTGTCATCGTACTTCGAAAATAGTCCTCGAAGGGATGCCAAAGATTATCTTCTTTCAGCCTCCTCACAAGAAGACAGCGTCTTAAGGAAGGGCACTTTCTGCGGTTCTAAAGTTGCCCTACCTATGAAACATTGATACTAAACGGAACATGGAATATCTATAGCATATTGTGGTGAAGCAAATTACTACTTACAATTTGGATTTTTCTTGAAATAGTAAAAGAATGTTCCAGTTTTCCTTTTCTCCATTCTCCTTTCTCAACCCTAAGCTCAACAATAACCACTCAGCACAATTCACTGCTATGTACTGATCAAATACGATCAAGTCGTTTTCTCACTCCTTTCCTTTGTCTCTTTTGAATGCAAGTGATAGCCAAAACGTTCCAAATGCTCGTGCCTTAGATGTTCATAACGTGAGGAGATCCATACACAAGAATGAAAACTTGTAGAACGGTCAAAATTACTCATTTAACTGAAAAAACTAACTGACCAAATACTGAAAATTACTGATGAAATACTGACCTATTTATGTATTTACAACATATCAATAAATTGCCATCCTAAAAGTCATACTGGTAAGTCATAATTCTGATAGCTTAGCCATCACACTTTTTTTTTATTGATGATAGTTTTCATAATTATTAAAAATTATGTAAGGCAATAAAACAATTCTTTAAAAACATGTTGTCTTTATTTAAAGTCTGTCTTAGGAATTTTACTGATGAAGAAAAGTATAGTTAAACTCTTATGAGGTGAAATCTGCCACTGCCTGCACAAGAGAGCAATTCAGACTGACAATACAGAGGTGTGTCTTCTTGCAAGCATGTCTCAAAGCATAGACCACAATTTGTAATCGAGAGTCTTAAGGTCTGGACTGCCATATGGCCCATCTAAGGGGGAAATTAAATCAGGCACATTATTCTCAAACCACTGGTTGGTTGTTTGTGATCTATAAGGTGATGGAGAATCCTGCTGGAAGTTCCACTCCATACTATGAAAAAGAGTGTTGCTGAGATCCTTGACCATTGTGTCCATGACTGTCTGCTGGTACACTCAGGCTGAAATTTTCAACCCTTTCTCGCACAAATGGAGCTCGGTGGTGTCATCAAAACTCACACTCCCCCCCCAACATCATGACTGAAGCAGGATGGTAACGGAACCTTCCTTCCCACTACCTTCTCCCGAACTTGTGGCATCCACCCTATCATTTTGTGATATGAAAGCCTCCTCAAGTAAAACATTTTTTCGATTGGTGAAAATAATTCTTCTGTACCTATTTACTGTACTATTCTATCACTTTCTTAGCTCCACTAGCAATGACTCACGTTTTGAAGAAAGCAAAAACTCAAGATATTCTTTCATCACTGGTAGGAAAAAAGTCTTAACTTTTAGTTGAATTGAAAAAAAAGGACCATCTCACTGGGAAGTGAGTACTACAGTATTCCCATACTTCTTCCCCCTATAAGTGCACAGACTGAGTAATTGGAAGGAAAAATAAATACTGAAACAGAATAAATGCACGGGCACACTAAAGCTAAACTTTGAACACTCAACTGAGTAATAGACCCACATTGTTGATATGGACATTTCACATGAGAATTCTGCGTAATTTTTCGCCTGTTGTATGCAAAGATCCTATCAGCAAAACTTTGTGACCTTAAATAAAATAAAAAATTTAATATAGAAATGTGAAGAAATAAGGACATAAATGTTCTCACATAATTTATGAAATTTCCAATATACGAATAATATTTTGTTATAGCATGAAAGCTTATTGAAAGTTATACATTGGGCCCCTTATAGGGGGTCCCAAGAGAGAACTGGGGGGTGTGCGTCCCCCTAGTTTCAAATCTGCTCCAAAGCAATATCGTCTTAAATGCAAGAACAATTGATTGGATAAAAAGGAGCGCCCATATTTGAAACAATTATATCATTTTTGCTGTTGCATTGTTATGAAGCGTATGAATAGATTATCTAATGAATTTAAATAATATGCTATATATATATATATATATATATATATATATATGTTTGGGGGGTGTATTAAAGAAACTTTGAATACGTATACGTGATTTAGGAGGATAATAACGTTTTGATACTATTACTACTGTTGCTGATACTAATAATAATAACAACAATAATGTCATTATTATTTTTCGCACGTTTATCCTGGTACTACCCCCCCCCCATCCAGACAAAAATTAGTTGTTGCACCTCTGGTAAAACACGCTTCCATATTCCATACATTCTTTATATTCAACATCGCTCCCTCTCAGCACCACCAGATGATTAATTCTGGCGCCGCCACTGTATTCAACATTAGCACCACATGATAGATAGAACCCTTATTTAATTTCGTCCAGTGGAATTTTGAAAGACATACCTCCTATATTGACCTCGAAATACAATTCTTATAATAATTACAATAAACATGGACATTCTATCGACTATTTCCTGTCCTTGTTCTCATCCTTTTTACATATGTCATGTATCATCAGCAGCATGATACCTTATATGCATCTAAATTGTTATGATTCAATAGCGATTCACCTTGAATGTTGGTAGTGAATCGTGTATATAAGTTGCCCGCAATTTACAATTGGCATCAGTTCTTTACCTCACGTATCAGTACAAGTTTATACCTGAGCAATCAACAATGATCAAGTTGGTAAGTCCATTGCAGTTTGTGTCCCATGTACGCATTTCGTAAATATTTCGATATTTCAACAAGAAAGAGTTTTGAGTTTTTGTTCTAGGCCCACATTATGAACAAAAATGATAATCGGGACTTGGAGTAAACTGGAATAAGAACCATTGTGTGTCTCCATCGGATCCTTTTCATTACAAGGCAACAACGTAAGCACTATGTCAACAGGGAGGTTTAACAATTTTCAAATCCTTCATCAATAAAGCTGCATGAAATCTAATTAACAAGAATGAAAAGTGCGTGTTCTCTGCGAGTGCCCCTTCATCCATTTCATCATATCATCATCCACCTTCATCCTCGCGATTATTTAAAAATGGAAGAAAGAAGAAGTATAACAAATCAAATCAAAAACTCAATCAAGCAATCAACTGAAACATTCCTATACTGAAACTGAACTTTTAATTTTTTTTTCAACAACATGTTTGAATACAGGACAGCAAGTTTCATTGTGGTAGAACATTTCTGTCTTAATCCAAGATTTCTATGAAGCTCAAGAAGTGTTAAAAAATAATAAACTAATCACTGGGTCTA
The DNA here is from genome assembly GCF_977018435.1 of Lepisma saccharinum. Classification (NCBI taxonomy): domain Eukaryota; kingdom Metazoa; phylum Arthropoda; class Insecta; order Zygentoma; family Lepismatidae; genus Lepisma; species Lepisma saccharinum. Next base: position 28,779,033 of record NC_139249.1, on the reverse strand, counting down.
ATATAACACGCATTTTTAAAAATCTATCTTTTCCAGGTATTCACTGTTGCTCTCGTGGCCGTGGTAGTCGCCTGGAATCCTCCAGCTGCCAGATACCCTGCAGGAGTCTCCCCTCTCCAGTGTCCCAACTTCCCTTACTGCTCCACCGCACAAACAGTCGCCATCGTCTCCGGACTTCCACCTCCAGTCTACGGAGGAAGCTACCCCGAGGGAGTCTCCCCTATTAGCTGCCCCAACTACCCTTACTGCTCCACCACTCATCCAGAAGGTTCTGCTGCTTCAGTCGTGGCAACCTGGGTTCCACCTGTGGCTCTTCAGGGTAGATACCCAGCAGGTGTCGATCCCGCAGCATGCCCAAACTACCCATACTGCCCCTAATGTAAAGAATCTTGTCATTTTCTAAATGTCCAAACAGTAAATATTAACTTGAACTAGTAAAAATGTCAACGTGTTACACACAGAAATGGACTGCATAGATCCACCATCTTCTGTTTTATGAAACTACATTTGGAATAAAATATGGAATAATGAAACATATATACCTTGTCTAAAATATTTTTCTCCTTTTATTTAAGAAAATGTATTTTTCTTGTTGGAATCATATGGTGAAAAAATATATTTTGGACACCATGCTATACTCTGTGTAAAACATATTAAAAGAATGAACCTGACTGCAATGGGATCAGAAGATACAAAATAATATGTACGTACAGCTATCTATGCCCAGGATCGGCGCCAGGGAACGCGAAGGGTTGCTCGCGCACCTCATAATCTTCTTCCATACCCTCTTCAGCACCGCTGATTCAAAACCTATGTTGAAAACATTAACTCTTACAGTCTCATAAGTCGTAGTCACATTGAGCGCCTGAAAGTTAGGTATTGTAGTGAGACTTCTGTTATTGTATACAACAGCCAAGCTTTGAAAGAGAAGCCGCATATATTTTCCTGTACTGTCGGCAGTTTCTTTAAACAAGGAGGTTGTTGTATTTTCTTGTCAGTATTGTGGTTAAGAACTGTTTCTTCTTTTCTGGCCTGTTTATGTTTTTCAATATTTGCCTACAGCTCAGTGAGGTTTTTTCCAGTTATTATTGTTAAACGGTTTTATTGGCCGTTTACTTGTTGTTCCTCTTTTCTCAAAGTCGCACTGAAACAAAATTTTCAGGTGATTTCAAGATATCATCAGGTCGTGGTTGGGAAATTATTTAACGCAAGTTGTATCGTGAAGGGTAGTTTATCTGTTAGCACGTTCTATATGATCCACGTAACATGATTAGTAAAGTGCCATATCAGACTTTGTCGAGGAGCGCAAAGTTGGAGAAGAAATGTTACAAGATATTCTTTCATCACTGGTCGTAGAAATGTCTTATCTTTCGTTGAACTGAAAGAAAAGAATCATCTCACTGGGAAGTGAGGACAACATTATTCCCATACTTCTTCCTCTATTAGTGCACATACTGTGTATTTGGAAAAAGAAATACTGAAATAGAGTAAATGCACGGACACACTAAAGCTAAACTATAAACACTCAACTGAGTAATAGTGATACGGTCTAGGTATTAAGCATATGGCTACAAGGTATGGTCTTCACGGCCAGAAGAAGATAAATCATAAGCAGATGTATTCTGTGTAATGCTTGCTATATCATGGGTTCAATGTATTTGAATGTTTCGGACATAACGTCCAGTTTATATTAAATATGTTAATTGTTCACCGTCTGGTTTTTATCTTGTGCAAATTATATTAATCTACATTACCATGTCCTTCACTCCGAACCTATCAATTTGGCGCTGCGGACATTGAACAGAGGATTAACAGTGAACAGAAGATTTGAAGGATTCTAATCATATCGGCACGGGATAGTGACAAGTACGATTTCATGTAGCAAATCAACAAGACGGTGTTTTACAGGTAACATTCTATTTGCTAATTTTGTTCACGCTTAAGCAAAAGCAAGTTTCAGTTACACATCGTAACTTTTATATTTTCCAGTTATTTCTATCAGTTAACGTAATTTGACGTATCAACAACATGGCTCTCAACATTACATTCAGCGAATTTGCTGAAGAAAATGAAGATATCGAGAGTTATTTCATGCGTTTTGATCAACTCTGCCTTGCCCAGAATGTGGCAAATAAAAGAAAAGCAGCAGTTGTATTAGCAGTCATTGGTCCTAGGGCTTTCCAAGTACTTCTCAATATTACGGCTCCTGAAATGCCATATAATGTAACATTTGCTGTCATTCAAGACAAAATGGTTCAGCACTTCAGGCCCAAAACCAACAAGTTTACAGAGAGGTTCAAGTTTCGAAAATGTATTCAGTCTCAAGGAGAATCAGTTGCTCAATTCGTAGTGAGAATCAAACAACAAGCAGCCAAATGTGTGTATGAGCAGTATTTAGATGAGGCACTTGTTGAACAATTCATCGTTGGTATACATTCAGATTCTGCTCGGAAAAGATTATTATCTGAAAGTGATGTTTCCTTTGCTAAATGTCAAGAAATTGCTTTGCATTGTGAGTTATTAGAACGAGAAGTTAAATTATTCTCAAATAAGTACAATGCAGATTCTGTGACTTTTGCCACCAGCTCAAGAAATTTGACGCGGATGAATCCAGATCGCCACACAGACCCTTCGACGAGTTTACGCCCGGGAGAAATGAAGCAAAACAGCCGCAATCAACCTCAGAACTCTACTGCTACCAAGCAAAATCCTCACTCCCAGTGCGGCAACTGCACAAAGAATCACCCACAAGGTCTATGTCCGGCAAGAAACGCAATCTGTAGCTACTGCAAACGACAAGGTCATTGGAATATACGATGCAGAAAGAAGCTGAAAGATAGAGCCGGGAATAGAACGTCCAGTTCAACCTCACGGAGCACTACACCCGATGAGTTGTCTACGTTCAGCTTCAACCATCTCAACACTGATGCACTCAGTCATCATTCCACACTGGTTACTTCTACTCAACACATTTTGGAGCACCAAATCAGTTCGGATAGCTTCATAATAAATCTCCAAATCAATAAGTGTATTGTTAAATGTGAAGTAGATACTGGGTCTGCTGTTACTCTTTTCAACGAGAAGTATTTTGATCAGTTGTTTCCACACTATGTTAATGTAATTCTAGCCTACGATTACGAGGTGTAAACGAAGGATATGTACGTGTTACAGCACAAACATCCGTCAAACTATACTTAGACAATAGAGATTATACTTTACCTGTCTTTCTCTGTCAGGAGAAACTTTTATATCCATTAATCGGTCGTACATGGTTGGACATTATTCAACCATCTTGGAGGCGATTATTAGTTACAGCCAGTGTTCTTTCAACTAACGCTGGTACCGACGACCTAAGGCGAGAAATTTCTTCTAGATACGAGAAAATATTTGATGGTGATTTGTCCAAGCCAATTGCACCTTATTTGGTCGATATACCACTGAGATCCAACTCTACACCGATATTTCGTAGACATTACGAAGTTCCTTACGGTATTCGAGACCGTGTTCAGGATTCTATTCAAAATCTAGTGAAAGTAGGGTTATGGGAACCGGTCGAATATTCTGATTGGCCTCACCACATGTCGTTGTTACCAAGAAAGATGGCTCACTTCGTCTCTGCACTGACTTCTCAGGAACGGTGAATAAAATGACTGAAAACGTCAAGTTTCCCATTGCTAGAGTCGAGGCTATTTTCTCTAAGTTGGCCAGGTGTAAATACTTTACGGTAATTGACCTTCAAATGGCTTACGGACAGTTGGAACTTTCTGAAGCTGCCAAACGCATCACTGTCGTCAACACACGTTGGGGCTTATATAAACCTCACAGACTACCTTTTGGCATAAACATAAGTGGAGATCTGTTTCAAATGGTCCTAGTGAAGATTCTAGATGACATTCCCGGAGTTTCTTTCTACTTTGATGACGTCATCATCGGAGGTGAAACATTGCAAGAATGCTTCACACGCACGTGTGATGTCCTGAATCGTCTGGCCAAACACAATGTCAAAGCGAGCGCCAGCAAAAGTCAATTCCTAACCTCATCTATCGAGTACCTAGGATACAAGATTGACGTCACTGGTATACGGCCGTCAGACAAGAACTTGGAGGCCGTCCTAAATTCTCCACCACCTCAAGACAAATCACAATTACGTTCCTTCATCGGGATGATCAACTTTCATCGAAAGTTTGTACCGAACTTAGCTTCGAAACTTCACTTTTTACTTTCTTTACTCAAGAAAAACTTCTCTTGGAAATGGGACGATAACTGTCAACACGAGTTCGACAACATCATGGCGGAACTTCGACAGATAAATCCTATTGTGCCTTTCGACCCAACAAAGCCAGTTGTACTTATCACTGATGGCTCTCCTTTCGGCTGTGGCGCGCAATTGTGTCATCGAGTTGAAAGCGGTCTACAGACTATCGCCTGCTCTTCTACCACCTTCAGTGAGACGGAGCGGAGGTACTCCCAGGTAGAGAGAGAAGCTCTAGCCATAGTTCACGGTATCAAGCGATTTCACAAATTTTTACTCGGATCCAAGTTCGAGATTGTTACAGACGCACGTGCTGTAAAGTTTATATTTTCTCCAGATCGAGCCATTTCAAAACATTCATCCAATAGATTGATGAGATGGGCTCTACTTTTATCTTCATACCGATATAATATAATTCATTCCAGCAAGGTAGAAGTAGCTGACATGCTAAGCAGGTTGCCTACGCAAACACGTGACACAATACCAGCTGGAGAAGAAGAACTTCATGCATATTTCGGGTCCATTGAAGACGCTGTAACTCCTCTTTCTCGAGACGCAATACAGAACGCCACTTCAGAAGACCCACTGCTCTCATTAGTTGTCTCCTGTGTAGTAAATGGTTGGCCAGATCAACACGACACGTCTACCGAACGGAAGAAGCTCGCACCTTTCTTCGAAAGAAGAGCTCACCTTACGTACGAGCAGGGAACGCTCATGTTGTCGGGTAGACTTATCATTCCCACAGTTAAACGGAATGAAGTTCTTAGAGTTTTACACGATGGACACATAGGTTCAACTCGTATGAAAGAGTTGTGTCTATCCAGATTTTGGTGGCCAGGTATGTCAGCAGAGATTACGGATTTTGTAGCGAGCTGCAATACATGCCGAGCTAATGCTCCTAAGGTCCACAACGGACCCGATTCTTCATGGCCTCTCGCTTCGTACGTGAACGAGAGATGGCATATAGACCACTTTTTCTTTGCAGGGCGTAAGTTCCTACTGATAGTAGAAGCCTTCAGCAAGTGGACAGAAGTATGGCCTATACACACATTGGACACAAAGGAAACTATCCGCTGGCTTATGCAATCTTGCGCCACGCTAGGGATACCAAATACTATCGTATCCGACAACGGCCCAACGTTCACTTCTCTCGAATTTCGTAACTTCTGTCTTAAGAATGGCATCAAACATGTTACTTCACTGCCTTATCACAGCCCTAGCAACGGCTTAGCCGAACGATACGTTCGTACTGTCAAAACCGCTCTTGTCAAGCTTATAACTGACAAACCCAATCTGAGCTTGCTTGAACTTGATATGGGGATCGCCAACCTCCTTTTCATCCTTCGAAACACGCGACTGGGCGGAAAAGGAAGCCTACCAGCACTTTCTGTCTTGAAACACCAACCCAGATTTTGGTGGGAACCAAACAATGTGCCTCTGTCGAGTGAATCTCCATTCAAGCCGAGAAAGTCAGCAAAGTGTCGGAACGACTCTTCGTCGAAATATGGTACTTTCGCCATCAACTCAGCAGTTTGGGTTCAATCACCTAAGCACGGTACTCCAAATTACATCCCAGGAGTTGTCATTCGTCGAATTTGGGATAGTATCCTCTACGAGATAATGTTGGAAGATGGAATCAAACGAGTGGTACATCCCAGGTGGTTGAAGAGACGTGTTTCACGTGACATTGCAGATGACGACGACTTCAACGTTACAATACCAAATAGAAATTCAGCCAACCCCGGTGGAACAGTACCAGAACCTACCCCAGGCAGAGCCGGATACCCAGGACCAGGTCCTAGCACACCTCACTCGTCTCCGAGAAGGTCTACCAGGATTCGCCGCCCACCAGATCGATACGGTCATCAGCATACCTGATTTTTTTTTAATGGGACACCTGGAGGGATGATACGGTCTAGGTATTAAGCATATGGCTACAAGGTATGGTCTTCACGGCCAGAAGAAGATAAATCATAAGCAGATGTATTCTGTGTGTAATGCTTGCTATATCATGGGTTCAATGTATTTGAATGTTTCGGACATAACGTCCAGTTTATATTAAATATGTTAATTGTTCACCGTCTGGTTTTTATCTTGTGCAAATTATATTAATCTACATTACCATGTCCTTCACTCCGAACCTATCAAATAGACCCACATTGTTGATGTGGCCATTTCAGAGGAGAATCCTCCGTATTTTCCCGCTTGTTGTATGCAAAGATCCTATATGCAAAAGTTTTTGACATTAAATAAAATAAATAATTCACACTAAAAATGTACAGAAATAAGGACATAACTGTTCTCACAGAGAGAGTCCTCAAATAATTTATGAAATTTCCAGTATGCAGATAATATTTTGTTACAACATGAAATCTTGTTGAAAGTTATACATTGGGCCCTTATAGGGGGTCCTAAGCGAGAACGGGGACGCACCAGGTTTCGACGCACCAGGTTTAAGACCAGTTTGGTCTTAAACGCAAGAACAATTATTTGGATGAAAAGAAGCGCGCACTATGACAATAAAATTAATACATTGTCATAATAACATTTGAAAATGGTTAAGCTACAGCGCCTAGAATAACGTAGTGTGGAAAACGGCATGGTTCTGCGCTCTCTGGCTTGTTACACTCGAAAATGATCCGGTAGAGGATTGGTGTTCGACTGCTTATAATGGAAGTAAATGGAGATTTCGCTGCAACGTCTGATTCTTTTACATGAAGCATTTCTATGAATGTGATAATTGCTATGATATTTGGTACAGTGGTCGCGAAGATATTAACGAACATTCTAGACAGTCGACCACGTCCTGTTATCGTCATACTTTCGTTAATAATGCGGGAGAAAAAATACGCGTGGAATGTTCTTCGCAACTAAATTTTTGTGTATGAATTAGGTTCATTATTATTATTATCATCATCATCATTTCTTTTAAAGATATATACACACTGAAGCATATGTATTTTTGATATTTACTGACTCTTTTCTTCCGCTTTAAACTAATCGCGGCGATGATGATAATGATGATTGCATGAAAAGACAAGGGAAACCCCACAAAACTTTCTTAGTGCCATCGACATGAGTGTAAGGCAACTTTCAAACCAATGGGACAAGCGACAGGGAATGTTCACACTGTCACACTAGTGACACACACTTCCAGACTGTAAAATAGCATTCATTGCACGTGAGGGTCCAAACAGCAAACGACACGTTCATATGGCGTATTCGCGTGCTACTTGTTACTTCGGTCGGAAAGCTCCTTAAAGGAAGGGTGCTGAGACCGAAGCGACGCGCTACAGGGGGAGTTCCCAACTAAGTGACAAGCGACATGGTGCCTTCAGTCTATTAGCAAGCGTTGCTTGTGAACAACAGATAGGCGACACGATGAACCGCACATTACAACAACAGATCTAGGAGACACGATAAGCCACGAGTGTCGCTTTGTCGCTTCTGCGTCGCTCAAACTGGGCCATTTCCTCAATAGCTTGCAACATGTTGCCGTGGTTTGTTGTTCGCGCATACGCGATGCAATGAGTGTCTTGCTTTAGTGAGATTGCGCACCAAAGCAACAAGCGGCACGCGCCACTTATCGCTTGAGGATTTCACCAACCGAACGCTGGCCTGTGCTTCCCGTCATGCCGCTACGATGTGAACTGTTGCTCTTGATTGGCTCCTTTCCAAGCAACATGTGTCACTTCGGTATGAAAGTTGCCTTGGACCGAATGACCCGTGTCACTTTGGTGTGAAATCCTCGTATCGTTTGTCGCGTGTCGCTTTGATGTAAAATCTCCTTGAGGAAACGGTGCAGTCAGAGCTTTTGTCCCTACGGTTCGAAAGGCTGCATTGATTTCCGACTGCTCGCTTTCAGCGACATTTGTGGTTTGTCGCCTCGCTATGAAATATCTCTCAGGATACTATTTATATTCTAATAACATAGAAAAATAAACTCTAATACACAGTCCAAGACCTGACGTCCGGAATCTCATTGAGATGTTTCTTCTTGCGTTACGCATGCTATTTATTTATTAATTTTATTTTACTTTTCTTTCCAAATTAATGCCATTTCGTGACTGCAAATCACTCCACAAATATAACTGTTTCCATCAATTCACTTACCGCCTTTCTAGAGAAACAAATCTACACAATATATTCCAAAAACTAACTAAGCCGCATTACTTTCATAACAAAATTAGCACCTGAATCGATCGCACTGCCATCTACTTGTCATCGTCTCGGGGAACCAGTTTCTTGGGTCGTTTTCCACACTACGTTATTCAAGGCGCTGTAGTTAAGCTATGTTAAGAACTCCACATTTGTGCAATAGTTATAATAATATTGGTCATATGATTACTCAAAATCTATTCATATAATTAAATCAATTGTCTGAAATTACTATTTGAACTAACTTTATTAAATATGATGTTTAAAGAAGCCAATTTGTATATCATGACAAAATTATCAAATTGTGCAATATTTTGAATTCATATTCATAACAATTATTTTTGACTGACAATATAAAAAACAAATAAATTCAATCATATTTGTTCTTTGAGACAAGCAAGATAAGTTACATTCGAATTTATAATTAATTTTATTAAAATTGTGTACATTTGCATAAGCATCAAGGTTCATATTCAAAGGTCAGCTCTTTAAAATTGGTCAATGTATAATATGATGTCATTCTTAGTATGTTATATCAACATTCAAAAAATGGTAATTGTAATCATTAGGTAAGTAAATTGTGATATACGTAGATTGTAAAATAGCTGTAACAGAGCAAATATGTACATTTAATACACAAACATTCGAGCTGTTAACCACTTATTGACAAAAATACAAAACAAAACAATTGAAGATAACATATGGTAAGAATCTTACTTGAACTAGTTTCTCTGATACTAGTTGTCTGTGACTTTTGGAAGAGCTCTTAAAATGGTACAAAGTGTAACGCGACGTCTACTTATTTAACGTGCCTGACGTCGATCTGGTTCTACATTACAATGGTAATGTCAAACCCACAAAAATAATTAAACAAATAAACAAAAGGCAATCATTAATAACCTATTTAACTTTTGTCCCAGGGTAAGTGCCATCAGTCGGAGCCCAAGAGATTACATAGGGTAGAACAAATCACACCATAGGGTTAGTTCTACATATACTGTAATTTCTATAAAAGAGCACATGCATAAACATTACATCATTGCCCCTTTCATTCTCACATTCACTCACGCATTCATATCTCGGCAATCCAAAAGACATGAGTAATTAGTACAATAATAGTTCGGCGGTATGTTTAAAGTTAGCTACATTGATTTAAAACTGTTCTTAATTTGACATTTACTTTTGCTTTCCGGGAAAACCATGTTCCGGTAGGAGCTTAACCTGTACGACAAAACACTACTCCTTTTATGTTGTTGTAATTGAATGTTAATCTTTATATTGTTACTTTTGCAGTTAACTAGGATCACTGTTATATAATTATATTGACAATTTATAGCGTCGTACAATCTGAATGTTAAATACTTTGGATAATTGAATAAATGAAAGCTGTACGGTTTTACATGTTAAAAATATAGTTGATGCAATTTAATCACCGTAATAAGCAATGTCTTGGTAATGTTTACGTGATTAGCGAGTTCATTGGATGTCACGACGGGGCGAACGAAGCTTATCCATTTGCACGTTCCATTCACGGCTTACCTTTGTCGGCTCAGACTGAAGTCCTCGTGGTAGAGTCGTGGATGTTTGCGGCTTGGTCAATAGATGGTTTCCTGGCGATAAGATTGGATCTCCGCATCTTCAAGGATTGGCAACTAGGTCGGACGCCCCCCCCCCCTAGCGGGGCCTTTCGCTGTCTCTACTCCATCTTGATAGTAAACAACCACGTGCGAAATAAACACAACACGGAACGGTGCGACACACAAAGCGGATACTTTAAGCGGGTGGTTCGCGAGAGATTGTGCACGATAACACGTCGAAGAAAATCTGAGTAAAACTGTCTCTTCCGCTTCTCCGCTCGTCTATTTATTTGCGATTCAAAAGGTTCGTTACGGTACCCTCTCTGTCCAAGCGTTGCTAAATTGTCCTCAAGTCGTAGGCTCTTGTCCTGCTATCTTCGACCGTATATTCGGAGTTCTTTGACCCTTCTCCAAAAGCACCTCGAAGAGAGGTTACCCTAAGACCGGGCCCATTGTAACCTGCACGTTCGCTGCCGAAGAGAGTGCCATGGAGTCTGTAGCTATTGTTATCCAGTCTCGCTGTTTAACCTTTAATATCGGGCTTAATTTATCTCCTATCAAATTCTGCTTTTCGGATTTTGTCGATTATAATCTGCTGCTCCGCTGTCTTTAATTTCAGTTGAATCTGACCATTGGTAATAAAGTTGTGTTTTTATGTTTCTTAACCCAAGGATCGGCCTCTTCTCTCGGGAAACAGGCTAGTCCTCGCACTCTGCCGTCCAAGTCCCGGTGAACAGCCACCATCCAATGCATATTATTGCTTATTACGATGATTAATTGATTTACCTGATAATTAGCAAGATTTTATCGTTATAACAGATAAGTACAGATATTGCAATATGGGATGGATATATATTTGTAAAATTATTGATGCTTTTAAAGCATTAAACTTTGCACTTTTATAATAGTTTGGATGCTTAAGCTATATAGAAGCATTTTATGAATCTTGAATGAACATTGATTATGATATAATCTTTCAAAAGATTGGAAAGTTGTGGAATGGCACTCATATGTCTATAATATCTCATGTTGAATTTGAAGCTGTTAATAGGTATCTGCTTTCATCTACCTTAACATGCAAGCTTATAAATGCTACAATACCTCAAATGAATGCTTTGAGGAAAGTTAGATAAAGTGAGAAACATATGTTCTACATTTGGATGTGATTTAGCCAGATGATGAGTTTTGAAAACTGAAGATCAGGATTGTACAAAACATGGATGAAGAAAGTGGCATATTTAGTATACTCAAATGTAGAACTGATGCATGCTAAATTATAAAAACAAAGACTTACTCTATCTCAAAAGGAGATAATAAAGAAATATTTTGTTCATACAAATACCAGTTATATGTTATAAATGTTATTGTTAAGAAATGCATAATTTGATGCTGTTGTAACTTGTGTTATTTCTTGTTTTTATCAATATAATTTGCATAAAAATATTTATAATTGTTTGAGCATAAACACTATTCATCAGCATCTGTAAGCTGGTATTCCTTTTCAACATATATCTGTAGCTTTCTACTGTGCTATAACATTGATTTGAATTCTGACAGGTATATACATAAAATGATGTGTCAATCAAGACTTCATATTTAACAGAGGGTATTTATCAAAGTGATTGATTAGTGAGATAGATTAACTGAATTGTCTTCTCGATATTTAGTCTCGCTGTCTGCATCTCACTTTCTTATCTTTTCATCACATTTATCGTAATAACACATTTGACACATTTATTTAATTTTTGCTGTTGGTTTGTTATGAGGCGGATGAATAGATTATGTAATTCATTTAAATAGTATGTTATATATATGTACGTATTAAAGAAACTTTGAGTAGTTGGGTTTGTACTATTACTGGCGCGAGAAAGTATGAGCCCCCCTCAGGCTGGTTTGGCTACACTTAAAAGTATGTTAAGATGTCCATATGAGATATTGCTCAAGTGTGCTACTCTGTCTAACCCAAGACTTTTGTAAAAAAAACCTTCATGGATTCCATGAGAAAGTATGACCCCCCTCAGATTGATTTGGCTACACTTACAAAAGCTGCATCTGTCAGATTGTTGTCCATAAGATTGTTAAAAATATGCTCCTCTTGGCACTGTTTTTGCTACACTTAAAATTAGGCCAAGATGCTCATATGAGCTTATTGCCTTTAGTGTAATACTCTAAAAAGTGTAATCTTATTAGCTACATCTACACCCACACCCACCCACACCTACACATACACCCACACACCCACTTCCGGTCCACTTCCGGTCCACTTCCGGTCTACTTCCGGTTTAAGTTCAGAGTATTAATATGTTAACCCGAATATTTTAATTGGGCTCCAGGCTCAACTTGTATATCTAGTACTAAGACAATGTACCATGCAGAGATCTTCTAGAATTGCTCTGTGACTCTCTCATTTCTTACATCATAAACATATGATTTTTCACCTATAAGAATAACACTACATATGGTGTCATCAGGGAGTGTATCATGGAATTCACAGATAATTTTAATGTTTGTCCCGTCATTAACCACAACTTGTTTCCTTTTTGAGGTGTTGATGACAAACATGGGTCTCTGTGCTTTGAATTCATCTGGTGAGTAATACATGTCTGTATTCCCGGTTGTAACTCTTTTGTATGCTGTATATGCCTCGTATAATTTGAGGAAATCATCCTTGGACATGTTTAAATTATAATTTTCTGTGGGGAAGACCTCATTTCTGCCATTTTTAAGATATATGTTCTTGATGTTGCAGCTATCAAACTTAATTGAATTTTTTTCTTGGTTATTGTGTCTTCCAGTCTGAAAGAGTACCACCACAAAATCTGGCATGTGATATTGTATACTGGAGAATGAGTTTGTAGCATCAAATTCATAATAGCTACCAGTGGCAGGCTTCTGCACACATTGATATGTATAAAATTGTAAAGGTACCTGTGGATTTTTTAGTATATCTGCTTTGTATTTAAGAGCATAACTGGCTTCATATTCAACAACTGGAATTCTTAGCTCCATAGTCTGAATAAGACATTTGCGTTCATCAGGTAGAGTATTAGGCAGAGCTGCCCCAGTAGAATTTAATGTACTGTACCTCATCAAAGCATTATTATCATTAGCAGCTCTTCTAAATGTAATTCTTAAACCACCCTTCCACATAATATCTTTCTAATCTGAGAAGAATGCTGGCAACAGGCGCATAGGAAACAATACTGTGTGGCTCTTAGATATTATTTTATCACCAGCCTCAAATCCACCTATTTTGTAGTATGAAGCCTCGGTCTTGGATAATTTTAGTGTGGCCAAAGCTGTAGAGGTAATACCAGGGTAGTCTACTCCGTTTATAACAACACCATGTTTTCTGATCTCGACTTCAGAGAACAGATGTGGCACAAAATTGTCTACCAATCTTATGTTTGAGTTAGCCGGATAATCTGTACCATCGAGCTTTACAACATCAAATTATGTATAGGTCTGCTCTGTGAGGGTGTATAAAACCATCTCCTACATCAAGGTCAACCTCAATCTCTGTGTTGGCCTGATTTAAATTTGCAAAGGTCCTCCGGTTTGGGGGGAATTATTGTAGCTCATAACTCTCAATATTTTCCATTTTATTTATTTATTTATTTATTTTTTTGTATGTATTTTTATTTAAATATTAATTTCTATGATAGCAGTTGTTGTGGCTCCAGCAAAATCAACTAATTCTTCTTTTTCATTAGTGACCATCAACTCAATATAATCTATTCTATTATGGCACACAGGAAAATATAATGTTGGTGATGGAGTGTAGATGATCGGTTCCATAAATTCAGAGATAGGTTTGAATGTTGCGATGATACCAGTTTGCTTGTGAGTGCCTATGCCATCTGATTTGGTGATCATACCATCGGCCACATTACAATGAATATTCAGAGTCTCTATGGCTAAGAATTTAGGTATATTAATAGCAGTGTGTTTGATGGCTGGTTCAAGTTTTGTGTTGTTCTGGAATCCTAATAGTTCCCCTATAGTACCCAGATCCACTGTCTCTGTAGCAGACACAATCTCTACTCTGTGAGTGATAGAATTTTGAGTTAATACTATACCTCTGGGTAACTGAGCATTTAGAGTAGACAGATTATACTGCCCTGGAGTGATGACAATGTTTTGGTCACCAACTGTGATTGTGTTGTTGTGGTGTGTAATATTAGGGATCAAGTACATGCCATAGAATGCTCTAAGAGCTATTGTTTTGGGATATACTATATCATCATGTAATCTGAGCTTCAATATTGAATTTTGGCTGGTGAGATGGAATACTCCCATGATGTTTTAGATACCACAAAGCTTTTTGAAAATTTTCAATTGATGGTTTATTTATTTGAGACAGATATCTAAGAACAGATAAACACAGATGTCCACAATTAACATCTTTGAAGTTTTGAACACGGGCATTATTGTAATAAAGATTAGTTGAGTTTAGATATTTTACTAAATTCTCAGGTGGAACACCTCCAAATGAATCAAACACAAATGCCTCATTGTTTAAATATTTAAGATAACAGATCCAGAGAGTGCCCTGATTTTTATACTTATCCAAATTAACTATGCCACACTCTTTTTTGAGTGGTTGTTTTGGTAAAGAATTAGACATGTACACACCTCTAAAATTTTTGATGCCTAGTGGCTTCATTAAAGCTTCAATATCTTGGTTTGTAAGCGGTTCTTGTTTTTTTAAACTTATTCATGGCTCTCTTAAGACCTTTGCCTTGTTTTTCCATAGCCAGATTATGGCGCCCTTGTTCATCTAATTCTGCCCTATTCTTCTTGGCATCTATTACTGTTTTTGCTATGGCAGCCGATCCCCCTGCTAAGCTGCCAACTGCACCAAGTTCTGCTAAGATAGCAGGGATACTAAATATAAAACCCCCTGTATGCAATTTTTTCTAGATTGCTGTATTTTTTTAATTAAGGGGTACTAAGTAATAATTTCATACCATGGCCCTTGGCAAGACAAGAACTTTTTTTCTTGCGCTGCTTTTTAGTTAAAAGACTATGAATAGTTTTAAGAGATTTAAGACCTGCATAAGGTATCTGATACATAACACCCTTGGCCTTCATTGTTGGTTTATTATATACATATTCTGGGATTAACTAGTTCAATTAAATTGCAACTAATTGATTTAATTTATTACAACCCCCACCCCAGTTTTTGTTTGGTGTTCATAGCTATGGTGGTCCCCAATGCTGCTATTCTCTCACCCAAAGAAGCATCTTTGCTTACAAATCTACCAAATGCAACTTCTTCTAATTTTTTGTCTGCCACATGTCGCTTGTCAAGATCGGTATGTGTGTTGTATGCTATGTCATGGTCTCTACAAGCAGCATCTAGAGGATTAACACCAGGGTCACCTCTGTTTAGTCTATAGTCTAGTTTGGTACCTGGACCACAATACTGATAGCCTGGTATGTGAAGTTCAAATGGCAGCTTGTTTATGATGTCATTAACCAGCCCCCGACCCTCAGAGATATTCCAAAATTTAGGTGGTAGAGTATTAATAATTTTTATAAGATATCCAATCTCCTTAGTGTCATTCACTATAAAATTAGACAATATGGTGCTTATCATGTCCATAATTCCAACCTTTTTATTGTAAAAATTATGATTACCGTCATTTTCTTCACCAGCTATGACCAGCAACCTATCTACAAGTTTCCTGACATCATCAACCCAGACAAATTCTTTAGGCAGGGTGTTGTACTGTTTGATCCCACTACCTGTCTTGATCTGTGACCATATGGGCTTGATTAAGTTGTTGTATTTTGCTCCACTGCTAGACTTGACTCTTTTTTTGTGTGGGATCATTGTTCTGGTATAGAGCATCTGATTTTTTTAATATTTCTTTGTAATGCTCATAGTCTTGATCTGTATAGTTGCCAGGTCTCTTCCTAGTCATCAGTTCCCACAATCCAGGTTTTCCAGGATACTTAACAAAACCACCTCTTTCTCCAAGATGAGATTCTGAATATACTATTAGATCATCTCCCATAAATGTTATTCTAAAATTGCCAATTCTATTTATGATGCTACCATCAACCTCTGTGTCAGCATATAAACCAAAAACCTCATCTTTGTTGTCTTTAGGTGTGCTTAAATATTTTTGAGCAAGAAGACCCAATTCAATAGGATCCTGAGTAGCTTCAATTCTTCGAGGAGGAACAGGACTAGGTGTATGAATACTAGAGAGTGGGGTGATTGGATAATCTAATATGTTCCTAGCAGCTACCGGCACAAGCTCTGTGATCAAATTTTGATTTTGCTCTGTAACAGTTTTGATATTTTTACCTAGTTCACTAATAGCATCAATAATAGGCTGTTCTGTGCGCTTGTGTTGTTCATAGATTCCTCGGTTCTCTGATTTCCATCCCTTAAATCTTTTTACAAGATAGTCTCTTAATTTAAGATCATCAATGATTGGTCTTTTCATGGTTATTTATATATGTTTCAATGTCTAGAAAATTGTTAATTTTATTTCTATATTTACCACTATTAGGTTTCCTTGTCATATCAATTATGACAAACCCATAGCTATCCTGGTTCCAGCACCTACTGCAAAATTTAGAAAAATCATTGTAGCTCAAGTCACCACCTGCATATTCATCATGTATGTGTTTGAGGTTGGTATGGTCTTGATGAAACACACATATAAAATTGCTGTTGTTTCTTATCAGCTGTTTTGGTATTTTAGAAAAAGTTTGTGCCAGGTAGAAGCAATCTATGTTTTTGTGCCGGCCCTGTGTAAAAAAAATTCTAACTTTGTTTTGGTTTTCCAATATAATATCATCAAACACAACAACAGAGTTATCAAGACAGTCATGGAGTGGCTTAACATCTGATTCAAAAGTAGCTATATCCAGTCCATCATATAGCTTCATCAGCTGCTGATATTTTAATTGTTCTAAACTCTTAGAGAAGACATACAAGTGCCTGTTTTTCCAGTCTAACCAGTTGGGTGCAAAAAAAAAATCAATCATTAGTGTAGTTTTACCACAAGCCGATGGCCCAACAATAAGACATCTAATATTATCAGGCAGCAGCTTGCCATTTCTCTTAATCTGCTGTTCAGGCTCTGGTAGTCTTTTTATAACATCCCAGGTGTTCATAGTATCACTTTGTCTGCCTCGATCCAGCTTTGTTCTGGGAGACCTAGCCATTTGACCAGTATCTTTTTGCCTTTTCTGCGGATAACTTTCTCTATCAAATATGTGTCAGGCTGTTTAGTTTTGCTGAGTTCTTCTTCATAAAACCTGCCTTTGAGAATTTCTCCTCGATGGTATTTTATTATATATGTGTTACAGGTCCCAGGTTTAACTTGAACCACTGTAAATAATTCAGTACTCCAGTTTCTGGTAAAACCTCTTTTAAATAAGTGCTTATATTTGCTGATTCTTACTTGATCACCAACTTTGTATTTAGCTTTTCTAGTTGTTGGTTGGTATCTAGGATAGTAAACAGTGCTGATCAATTGTTGCTCATCAGATGAAGTTACCTCAGAGGGTTTCATGTTAATTGTAGTGTGGACTGAGTTGTTATATCTATCTAGAAGTTCTGGTAGGATAGTAAGCCATTTATAATTACCTTGAAGGGTAAATTGTTTATACATATGATTTTTTAGAGTTCTGTTGAATCTTTCTACAATAGAGGCCTTGAGATCACTGTAACTCGAGTAATGTTTTATTGAATGGCTTTTAATAAAATTGTTGGAACACCAAATTATATAATTCTTTTCCATTATCTGTTTGTAGATAGCGTGGTGATCTTCCACTCTGATTAATAATTGTCCTGAAAGCTTCTGTAACACATTTTCCAGTCTTAGATTTGAGTGGCATAGCCCGGGCAAATTTTGAAAATGTATCTATAACAGTAAGTATATACTTGTATCCTTTGTTGACCTTTTTTCAGTTTTTCAGCTGTCCCCCATGAGGGGCCATCTCAACCAAGTCACACTGCCATAAATCATCTATGCCTTTTGTAACCACTGGCAATCTCTTAAAGTTATGTCTGGCTGGTTTGTGTAATTCATCAACAATAATTTGTTTAGACATAGTATGTAAACAAGAATATTGCAACTATAGGGTGTTCAGCAGCTGATACTACAGGATTTTCTAAATATAATTTGTCTCCAATTTGTATCTTAAATTCGAGAGAACCATCATCTTCAGCATAAGATGTTTCTAATGTATTGGGGTCTGTAAAATCCTCTAACTCTACACTGGTGACCTTTGGTGTGTTGTCAGCATTAGTTAATGATAAGGTAGGATAGTGGTGTGCCTGTGGTTGTAACCAATATTTAATCTTAATTTGGTCTGAGTGTGTCTCCAACAAAAAACTGGTAATAAAATTGTGCAGGGGACAGCATATACAATTTACCACCTGGTGTAAATGGTGAATCATATTTTCTTTGTTGGGGATACTGTACAATTCAAGAATTACTGTATGCTTAGGATTCTCGATTAGGCCAGTTATTTCTTTTTCTGCTGTAAGCAATCTACTCTTTACAGATTCAAGGTGCTCATTGATAGTTCTAACAATCTCATCGTGCCCTGGTTTAATTCTTATGTCAACAGCAAGTTTTTTGTATTGTTGCACAATTTCTTGAAGCTGCGTGGCAAAAACAGACAAAGCATTTGCTTGGTTGGATTCCATGGTCCCTAGCTGTTGCTTGATGTTGGCTACAATTTGCTGTAGATTTTCAACAACAGCTAATTTTGAATTTTGAGCAGTAAGATTATGGACTTGTTTTCTGATATCCTCAAACAGAGCATAAAGTTCATTAATATGTTAATTGGTTGGAAGAGTAGCCACTGTCTGAGTAAGCTGTTTGATCTCTGTCTGGATATTTTTGATATCTTCTGATTTCAATATGCGATTCACTGCTCTTTTAATATTTTTAAGTTCCTGCGATGTAGGCAGATTTGCTACAGTATTCTGCAAAGACTCCAGGGCTGATTTCACAGCATTCAACTCAGTAGCATCAGCCACACTACGCATAGCATCTTGGAGCAGGGCTATGTCTGCCTGAGTAGGTGTTGATTGTTGTAAAATTTCAAGCTTTGTTGGGATATCATCGAGCAAATAATGAAAATGAGATAGCTCAGATTCAGTGTTGAGGTTTTCAAGTTTGGTGATTTGTTGCTGGACACTGACAAGAGTGTCTACAATACCAGGCAAGCGAGATTCTAGAGTTTCTTGTACATTTGTCAGATCACTTTGTACTGCTGCTATGGTACTCTCAAGGTGGGTTATGGTACTTTGAATTTTTCCAAAATCTTCATATGTCTCAAGTTGCAGCTTGATGTTGGCAACACTACGAGTGATAGCACTCAGAGCATCAGAAGATGGTAGGTTGTTCATAAAATTTTCAAGTGTCTCAATTTTTTCTTTCACCTCAGCTATGGCATTGTTCAGAGGGTCTAGATTAGGAATCTCCAGTGATTGAATCTGTTCTTTTAGAGTGGAAATTACTAGATCAAAATCTTCTTGTGATTTTATGCTTTTGACAATTGTTTGGAGCTGTGTCTGGACACTACCAATCTGCTCTTCTAGTTGTTGTTTCAATTGCTCAGAGTTGGTAGCCTGAGTCTTTAATTTGGCTTGAAGAGCTGCTATGGCCTCCTCTAAACTTTGAAAATTATCTAATGTAGCCAAGTCAGTATATTTTTGAAGCAGTAATTTGAGTTCTGAGTCAATTTTAAGAAGAGGGTCCATGCATTGTGATTGTAAATTTGTAATTTCTAGTTGTAGACTGGCATTGAGTGTGGTTTGTAAAGCTTGTAAATCACTTCTTAATTTCTTGACTCTGACATCAAGCATCAGAATCTCATCACTGTGATCTTCATGTCTTGTATGGCCAAATATATCATTAGGCATTTTGTTTTAGTGGTTATTTATTATAAAATATCTAATTCTTAATTCTATAAAAAAGGTATAAGCTTGTCATAGGATCTTGGGACCTCAATATATAAACAATCACCAGCAGAGACGGTATATACAGTGCCAGAAATCATGTTTGAGTGCTTAATTCAATAAATATTTCTCCCTACTGAAACTTTGACATCACCCTCAGGAGTTGTAATAAATTGTAATTGACAACCTACAGGCAACTGGTAGTGGTTTAAGTTATTGTTAAATATGTACAATGTTTTACCTGTTTTATCATCAACATCTGTAAGTATGCTATTCAGATGAATAATTAAGAAACCACTTAGTTTAGATATTATATCAGAAGAGGGTGCTGGTGTTGGCAGGTCCATAATAGACTGTTTTTTGAACCCAAATAAGTTCATTGGCATGTTTATTTATTTCAAATCATGCTCTGTGATTGGGCATTGATTGCCACTTATCAAGTCACAATGACCCCATGGTAGAGTATGTATGCCACATGATAAAATACATCTCTTATCGTCATGTGGGTCCAGAGCCACTTTCCTTACAATATTTGTGGTCAACAAGTGATCCACACTCTGAATTCTGCATCCTGATGTTCTGATTAAACTCTGTGATTTGAGACAATCTTCATAATATTTAAATTGGAGCTCTTTGTCCACAATTACTCTACCAATACCCTTGGCTTTTTTGGCAACAACACCACTACATGTTTCAAAACTGTACATCTTGGCCCTTAATCCAGCAAATGCAACAATAACATCGCCAAGTGTTTCATATTTTCTAATATCACAGCCCCTACATAAATAGGATTATCAAATTTAATCTTTGTTTTTTTTTTATATTAAAAAGTGCCTTATTGTCATCATAAATTCTTCTGTAGTTGAAATTAGGCTTTGCTATCAATTTTTTGCTCCGGTTGGGGTCAGTAACTAATTTAACATCAGTATGTTTTCTGACATTTTCTATGGTTATGCCATACACTGAATTGACCATTAATTTAAACAAAATTTTATCAAATTGGCTTACTGCAGATGTTCGAAGCTCGGTGTTTGTATCAATATATGGCTTCAACCATCTTGAGTGCCTGAACCTTAAGACTTTTCCAACTTTGGTCACTTGAACACCATGATGCATCAGGAACTGAAGGTTTTTGTAATATATGACATAACCCTGTTTTGGCTCTAGAGTCATCATTAGCTTCTTCTGTTTAGAGCCAGGTGAACACTTAACCTCAGAAATTGGGGGCAGATCAGAAAACTTGTGTAAATCTTTAGGAATTGTCAGATCAACCTCTAAGAACAGGCCATAGTGACTGTCATCAAAATCCTGAAGATCCCCAATACTAAAATTTTCAACCCACTCAAGCCCTGCATATGGCAGTTTATCCATCATAGCATGACCATACAAGCTGTTGGCATCCACATAAAGTATATAATTTGATGGCAGTGCTGGATCATAATCAGAAATATATAAGTTATTAGCTCTGGCATATCTTTGAGAACATTGCACCATGCCTCCTCTTATACATTGTTCCATAAAGAGATACATATCTTGATCTTGGATTAGATTCAATTGCATTTTAGTATTCAAAAACATTGCAGACCATGCTAGGCCTGGAGCACTATAGAAATACATTGGATCCAGCTTATAATTTTCTATTAAAGATTTTCTCTAAATGCCTGAAGTATATCGGCTAAGAGAGTTACATCAAGTTTTAAGTATGCTTTATGATAATCACCAAGTGTCTGGCATTTTAAGTTGTCCCACATCAACTGAGCATGGTCATAAACTTCATCAGTGATTCCGGATGCCCTGAGTTTACTGTAGAACTCTTGTTGTGGTGGCAAAGCACACTCATCAAATTTAGAAAAATCTGTAACATTGTCATATGGGTATACACCTCTTCGCCTAATTAATTTCAAGTCCTGATTTGGAAACATAGCACAAGTAATTTTAAATTGATCATCAGATAATTGACTGGCCAGAGTAGCCAAGCTAGCCGACAAAATTCTGTATGAATCAAGAAATCTTAAGTGAATGGGAACACGATTAACATTAATTATCTTGCTAATAGCTATATATTTCTCATCATTTTCTGCTAAAATATTTAAATTCTGCTTGTCAAACCCCTCGTACCTGATCAGATGATGAAAATCATAATTGGATGCACCATGGCAAAATATCGGGACAAATTTTGGTCTCTGGATTTTAATATTACAACTATTACACAGAGCCATTAAGAATTTACCATTTGTGTGGGAATGGTGTTTCACCTTAATATTTGTATCTGAAAATTTAAAATCACATACCGGGCATTTTTCTGTATTGTTGAAATTTTGAATCTGTTCTTCTGTTAAAGGCATCATAGGTTTTGATTTTAATAAGATATTAGATGCTATGTCATAACACTCATTTTCTATTCTATGTGCAAATTCTTTGATAGCATTTGGTCCCATGTATAAGTGTGGTTCACTAGCAACACCATTCTGTATAATTATATAACAAAAACTAGAAGGTTCATGTACCTGGTATGATGTACTTGAAGATTCATCAGGATCTGGGTTGCAGAATGCAAGGGGTTTGAGGTTTGATTCAAAATCACAAACTATATATGCTGGGTGTTCCAACAAATCTTCAATTTTTTTGAATTTGGCATTTTCACTTGGATTAGGCATCTCCATATGAACAGGTTTATGATTCCCACAATATTTTAAATGTTCAATTAACTTGTTTTTAGCAATTTCTGCATTTTTTTCACAAACCCCATTCACCATTTTTCTACTATCAAATACAGTTAAACATCTTCGGCACAACTTGTATATTGTATTAGATTTGTCTAGTTGTTTTCTTACTAAAGCTTCAAGATTATGTATCAAAGTGTAATGGTATGTGCCATCTCCTTCAATTAAAAGCAAATCAATTGGAATAGCAAAATCATCATCAAGTGTACTAATTCTGAGAGGTTCTATCAAGCAATTCTCAGCACCAGTAGAACAAATAAATACATTAATAGATAATGGTTTACCATTGATATCTCTGGCATTTTTTTCAAATTTATCAATATTCTGAACTGACATTGGATATTCTAGGCCCTCCATTGCTTCATCAAAATTTTGTTCATATTGTTTATAATAACTTATTCTTTCTGGATCCCTTAAAACTGGAAACAAAGCAGCTAAAATACATCACAGAAAGCATTTCTATCATATCTATCAACCTGCTTAGTATTTTGTCTGAGTTTATATTTGAGTATACAGGTTGAGTTTCTGTTATGTGGGGCGTGTAAATTTTGTGCCATTTGATTTCTTATATTGTGTAAACAATTTGAGGGACAGCTTATAAGAGCCATTTTGTGCATTTAGAATAGCCTGCACATCAGGATTTATACTGTTCAAAAAATTCTTAATGTCACATTTTGGCTCTGATACAAAACGGTAATCCCTTAGTTGGCCAGCAAAACTGCTATGGATGGGTGCATAGCGTGGCTCCTTTGCTGGTCTAGCATTATCAGATGTTTCAAGCTTCCTTTTTAGACCAGATGAAGATGTAGATGGCTGAGATGAAGTAGAAGGCTGTACATAACAAGTATCTATATGCTTATATGTGAAGTATTCCATGCTATATTTTCTATGGCATTTTGGGCATATTTTTGTGGGTGTTCTGCATTTTTCTGGGTCACAATTCCTTTGGTGCCTAGCCCAATTAGGGCTGTATATATTCTTATTGCATTGATTACAATATTTCTGATTTGGCTTTTTTGTTGTTGGATTATTATATAAGATTTCTTGGGGTTCAAATCAAAACTCTATACTTAATACAAAATATCAGTTGGGTTCAGCAGTGTGATTTGTATACTTAGTGTGTATACTTAGTGTGTTAATACGTTTGGATTTGGTATTCGTTTATTATATAAGATTTCTTGGGGTTCAAATCAAAACTAACTAACTAACTAACTCCCTAGCCTTCTTAAACCCGAAGGTTCATGGCTGCAGCAACACAGGCCTTCCATCTTTCCCTATCTTGAGCAAGTTCTATATACTCTTTTCCATCCCTACCGATTTCCCTTAGGTCCATCTGAACGTTGTCCCTCCATCTTCGTCTTGGCCTTCCTACTGGTCTCTTACCATCAGGTTTCCCAACAAGAATCCTGTACACTCCTCTTTCCTCTCCCATTCGTGCCACATGGCCTGCCCACCTAAGTCTTCTTGATTTAATTATTCTAATAATATCTGGACATGAATACAAATTATGTACTTCTAAATTATGTAACCTTCTCCACTCACCTGTCTCCTCATCCCTTTTAGGTCCAAAGATTTTCCTAAGGATCTTATTTTCAAATACTCTCAATTTGTGTTCCTCTTTCAATGTAAGGGACCAAGTTTCACATCCATATAATACTACAGGCAAAATTACTGTTTTGTATATTTTAACTTTTAGTTTCTTAGATATTAAACGAGAAGACAAAAGTTTATGAAGAGACAAGTAACATGCATTTCCTGAATTGAGCCTACTTTTTATTTCCTCTTTAATATAATTTTCATTTGTTAATATTACTCCTAAGTATTTGAATTTGGAAACTGGTTCAAACGACTTGTTATCAATAATTAGATTTTGATTATTACCTAACACTTGGTTTCGGCCTGTAAGCATATATTTAGTTTTCTCTTTGTTAACTTCCAAACCTATCTCTTTAGCAGTTTTGAAAAATATTTTAGCATTATTCTTAATTGTATTCACATCATCCCCCAGTAAGTCTACATCATCTGCATATGCTAACAACTGAGTCACACCATTTAATTTTAGTCCTTCGTTAGTTTCTTTTACCTTCCTAACAGCATATCCTACGGCAAAATTAAAGAGCAAAGGAGATAATGCATCTCCTTGTTTTAACCCATCATGAATTGTAAATTTGTCAGACATATTAATTCCCACACGAATTTTACTTTCTGTTTCACTGGTGCATATTTTTATCATACTAACAAGCTTCTTAGGTATTCCAAACTCTACTAATATATTATATAATTTATCTCTTTTGACCGAATCATATGCTTTTTTGAAATCAATGAATAGCTGATGGACATTTTGATTATATTCCCACTTTTTCAAGTGTCTGTCTAATGTGAAAAATTTGATCTGTAGTTGATCTGTTACGTTTAAATCCACATTGATAATCACCTATAATTTCATTAGCATATGGGGTTAGTCTTGTTAAAAGAATGTTAGATAATATTTTATATGTTGTTGAGAGTAGAGAAATTCCACGGTAATTATTGCAGTTCATTTTATCACCTTTTTTAAACACAGGAACAATTATGGATTCTTTCCACTGTTGAGGGATTTCTTCTTTATTCCATATTAAACAAATTAATTTATGAATTTGACATATTAACGAATTTCCACCATATTTAATTAACTCAGCTGGTATTAAATCAATGCCAGGTGCTTTGTTATTCTTTAGCCTTTTAATAGCATCCTTAACTTCAGTCAAGTTAGGTTCTGGAACTAAAGGTCCTGCTGTGTGGAATTCATTTACTTCTGATTTATCTCCTACATGGACATTTAAAAGGTCATTAAAGTAGTTCTTCCATCTATTTAGAATATCGCTTGGGTCAGCTAGAAAATCACCGTCTTTATCTTTTATCAAGTTTACTTTAGGTTGCAACCCCTTTCTAAATTCATTTACACCTTTATATAAATCTCTGATATTTTTATTTTTGCTGTTTGTTTCAATCTCGTTAATTTTGCTTTTCAAGTAATCTCTTTTTTTACTTCTAAACGTGCGGTTAACTTCTCGCTTTATTCTATTATAATTGTTTAGATTTGTATCATCAGAGTGATTGAACCACCTAAGTCTAGCCTGATTTCTTATTTCTATTAGATTATGACATTCATTATCAAACCATGGCTTACTTTTTCGCGGTTTATGGTATCCTATACTTTTTTTAGCTGCTGATTCTATTGCATTACGTATGTGTTCCCAATTCTTATTTATGTCTGTTTCATTTATATTTTCATCATCATTTAAATCCTGCAAAACATCAAATCTATTTGACAGTTTAATTTGGTAATCTTTCTTAATTCTTTCATCAGTAAACTATCCTGTATCAAATTTTAGAAATTCTAAAAATTTCAAATCAAAACTCTATACTTATTTCAAAATATCAGTTGGGTTCAGCAGTGTGCTTTGTATACTTAGTGTGTATACTAAGTGTGTATACTTAGTGTGTATACTAAGTGTGTTAATATTTTTGGCATTGGTATTTTTTTGTTGTTGGTCTATTATATAAGATTTCTTGGGGTTCAACTCAAAACTCTATACTTAATACAAAATATCAGTTGGGTTCAGCAGTGTGCTTTGTATACTTAGTGTGTATACTTAGTGTGTTAATATTTTTGGCGTTGGTATTTATATATAATTTTTTGGGGGTCAAATCAAAAACTATATACTTAAAAAAACTATATACTTAAAATACCTAAAAAACAGGTGTCTGTCAAGTAAACCGGAAGTGGACCGGAAGTAGGCCGGAAGTGGACCGGAAGTAGACCGGAAGTGGACCGGAAGTGGGTGTGTGGGTGTATGTGTAGGTGTGGGTGGGTGTGGGTGTAGATGTAGCTAATAAGATTACACTTTTTAGAGTATTACACTAAAGGCAATAAGCTCATATGAGCATCTTGGCCTAATTTTAAGTGTAGCAAAAACAGTGCCAAGAGGAGCATATTTTTAACAATCTTATGGACAACAATCTGACAGATGCAGCTTTTGTAAGTGTAGCCAAATCAATCTGAGGGGGGTCATACTTTCTCATGGAATCCATGAAGGTTTTTTTTACAAAAGTCTTGGGTTAGACAGAGTAGCACACTTGAGCAATAAGCTCATATGGATATCTTGACATACTTTTAAGTGTAGCCAAATCAGCCTGAGGGGGCTCATACTTTCTCGCGCCAGTAATAGTACAATAGTACAAACCCCACTGCTGTTGGTTTGTTATGAGGCGGATGAATTGATTATGTAATTCATTTAAATAGTATGTTATATATATGTACGTATTAAAGAAACTTTGAATACGTATACAACTTAGTGTTAACATGTTGCATATGTATTTTCTTATTTTTTACTTCGCTCCATGTTGCATATGTGCAAAACATATATTTTACATAAAAGTTATACATGTCATATGTACAAAAAGAATTACATTCGTCATGCATTTTCAGTCTTTCAAAAATACAGTTTGTGCTTGTTTTCAATTATTAGCTAATGTGAAATTGAACGTGTTAATGAGATATTTCAAACCGTTTGTCCAACAAAAATGCATTAGCACAGACTCATCCCTTTTTGCGTGATTTAGGAGGATAATAACGTGTTTGATACTATTACTACTGTTGCTGATACTAATAATAATAACAATAATTATGTCATTATTATTATTATTCGGCCGTTTTTCCTGGTACTCACCTCCAGCCAGACAAAAATCCGTTGTTGCACCTCTACTAAAACACGCTTCCATATTCCATGCTTTCTTTATATTTAACATCGCACCCCCTCAGCACCAGCAGATGATTAATCCTGGCGCCGCCACTGTATTCAACATTAGTACCACATGATAGATAGAACCCTTATTTACTTTCTTCCAGTGGCATTTTCAAAGACATACCTCCTATATTGTCCTCGGAATACAATTCATATAGGAGTTACAAATAAATATGGAAATTATATAGCCTATTTCCTGTCCTTGTTTTCATCCTTTCTACATATGTCATGTTTCATCAGCAACATGATACCTTATATGCATCTAAATTGTTATGATTCAATAGCGATTCACCTTGAATGTTGGTAGTGAATCGTGTATATAAGTTGCCCGCAATTTACAATTGGCATCAGTTTCTTTACATCACGTATCAGTACAAGTTTATAGCTGAGTAATCAACAATGATCAAGTTGGTAAGTCAATTACAGTTTGTGTCCCATGTACACTTTTGGTAAATATTTCGATATTTCAACAAGAAAGAATTTTGAGTTTTTGTTCTAGGTCCACATTATGCACAGAGAGGATAATCGGGACTTTGAGTAAACTGGAATCAGAACCATTGTGTATCTCCATCGGATCCTTTTCATTACAAGGCAAAAACGTAAGCACTATGTCAAAAAGGAGGCTTGACAATAAATATTCAAATCCAATATATATATAGCCCCAATCCCACCACTCACTCACTCACTCACTGACATAAATGTTCTCCATGAAGGAAGCCCCGGAGGCGAAAAACGCCCGATTACGACCCCCCATGAAATCGTCCCAAAAGGCCGAGAAAATTAAAAAATCTCTCAATCGGCCCTTCCTTAAGGGTGAAAATGCCCTTTTCTCACGTCCTTAGCAACCGTTGCCACGGGCATTTCTTTTGCACACATTGTTTCCTTCAATTCTTAATTGTCCAGCTACATTATATTTCTCACAGATAAGTAACACACAGATGAATCAACTCCTGGTTTTGAAAAGGTGCCTGAAACAAGGGTGACATCTACATAATAAGGAGTTTCAGCCCAGATACAATTACGTATATATTGTTATACTCAATGCGTAAATATCTGCATCGTGCTTGTTTCAACTAAATGTTTAGGGGGTATAATGACATGCAATTCCTTAGAGCTTGCCGTGCTTGTTGTTCACCATGGAAACGGACGTTGCTAGGGAACTTAAAGAAAGTTTATTTTCACCCCGAATGCTACTGTAAGGGAATTATGCTAGAGTTTTCGATTGATTGATTGATTGATTTGGTGTTTTAGGTCCACTTTGTGCACAGTATTAGAGTTTTCGAATTTTAAAATGTGAGCATCAGAATTCATTGCAGAGGAGAGATAGAAATTTGCGAAGAATGAAGGAAAACATTTCTTTATTTCAATTATGTTTAAAAATGTAAAACTGACTACAGAAGTAAAATGTTACTTTTCCAATTTAGTGTCGCTATTGAATTCGTTTACATAAAACATCTAACTAACTATCCTGAAACTGTTATTACTTATCCAGCTTATTATTAAGAAAGAAACCAATAATATTTTGATTATTTGTACATATTACAGCGCATACACACATAAATTTACGTTCAAAACTTTCCAAATAAGCGAACCACGTCGGCGAGCGCACGAGACGTGGCCACGGGCCACGTCGAAAGTGCGCGAGTCCTTCATCAATAAAGCTGCATGAAATCTAATTAACAAGAATTTAAAGTTCGAGATTAAAGTGTTAAAAGATAATATGTGAATCACTGGGTGTAATATAACACGCCTTTTTAAATATCTATCTTTTCCAGGTATTCACTGTTGCTCTCGTGGCCGTGGTAGTCGCCCAGAATCCTCCAGCTGCCAGATACCCTGCAGGAGTCTCCCCTCTACAGTGTCCCAACTTCCCTTACTGCTCCACCGCACAAACAGTCGCCATCGCCTTCGGACTTCCGCCTCCAGTCTACGGAGGAAGCTACCCCGAGGGAGTCTCCCCTATCACCTGCCCCAACTACCCTTACTGCTCCACCACTCATCCAGAAGGTTCTGCTGCTTCAGTCGTGGCAACATGGGTTCCACCTGTGGCCCTCCAGGGTAGATACCCAGCAGGTGTCGATCCCGCCGCATGCCCCAACTACCCATACTGCCCCTAATGTAAAGAATCTTGTCATTTACTAAATGTCCAAACAGTAAATATTAACTTGCACTAGTAAAAATGTCAACGTGTTACACACAGAGATGGACTGCATAGATCTACCATCTTCTGTTTTATGAAACTACATGTGGAATAAAATATGGAATAATGAAACTTATATACCTTGTCTAAAATATTTTTCTGTTTTTTTTTAAGAAAAAATATATTCTTCTTGATGGAATCTTATGGTGAAAAAAATATATTTGTTACACCATGCTATACTCTCTAAAACATATGAAAAGAATGAACCTGGGACTGCAATGGGATCAGAAGATACAAAATAATATGAATAACTATGCCCAGGATCGGGGCAAGGGGTTCGCGCAGGGGTGCTTGGGCACCCCCTTCAGCACCCCCAATTCAAACCTATGTTGAAACATTAACAATTACAGTCTCATCTGTCGTAGTCACATTGAGCACCCGAATGTTAGATATTGTAGTGAGACCTCTGTTATTGTATACAACAGCCATGAATTTAAAGAGAAGTCGCATATATTTTCCTGTACTCTCGGCAGTCTCTATAAAGAAGGAGGATATTGTCTTTCTTTGTCAGTATTGTTGTTAAGAATTGTTTTTTCTGTTGTTTTAAGTTCCCTGTTCGTGTCTTTCGATATTTTTCTACAGCTCAGTGAGTTATTTTTTTGGTATTGTTGTTAAACGTTCTTTCTGACTACCTACTTGATGTTCCTCTTTTCTCAAAGACGCACTGAAACAAAAATTTCAGGTGATTTCAAGATATCATCAGGTCGTGCTTGGGAAATTATTTAACGCGAGTTGTATCGTGATGGGTAGTTTATCTGTTAGTGCGTTCTGTTTGATTCACGTAACATGTTTAGTAAAGTGTCAAATCAGACATTTTCGAGGAGCACAAAGTTCGCGAAGAAATGTTACAATTCGTTGATTGGGGATATTGCGCAGAAGGCGATTAACAAGGATGAAGTTTGCGTTTTGATTTATCACCGCTGCACCTGGGCAGACGGAAAATAGCCAGTGGCGCAACCTCGGGTGTTTGGGGGCGTTTGCGGCGGAGAGGGGGTGGTGAGCAAGTTTTCTTTAATGTTGATAGTAGGGACTTAAGAATAAACACTTGAGTTAACCTTTGAATAACTATAAATACAATTACTAATTCCGTACATGGATTTTGATTAGCTGAACAAAAAATCACAATATTACGCTTAAATATTATGCAACATAATATTTATTTTGTAACGTTGATTACGCATTATATAAACGTGTAGCAATGCACTATAAAGTATCACACTTATGGTTACAGGTATAAATATAGAAAATACTACAAATCCTGATTAAATACAACAGTGAAACATTGCAAAACAGAATATTTTCAACTTCTACACGTCATTTACGAAGGGAAACAACATTGATCTGTTCAGTGTCAGTATTATTCCGTATTTTCTTATGTACTTCACTCAGCGCCACAGAATTAAGACTCTTTTGGGTCATCTACTTCTAAATTAGTTCTCGAGGCTATGCAAAAAATAAACTACTTTCAGGCTCATAACAAGAAGACAGCATCTAAAGCAAGCGCACTTTCTGTGGCTCTAAAGTTGCCCTACCTGTTCACCATGGGTACTAATCGGAACATGGGATATCTATAGCATATTGTTGTAAAGCAAGTTACTAATTACATTTGGATTTCCTCTTGAAATGGTCAGAGTGTTCCAGTTTTTATTTTCTCTGTTATCCTTTCTGAACCCCAAGCTCATCACAATTCACTGCTATGTACTGAACAAATACGACCAAGTCGTTTTCTCACTCCTTTCCTCTGTCTCTTTTGGATGCAAGTGAGAGCCAAAACATTTCAATTCCTCGTCCCTTAGATGTTCATAACTTGAGGAGGCCCATACACAAAGGTGGAACATTGTAGAGCGTTCAAAATTACTGATTTTACAACAACAACAACAACAAAAAAAACAGGTCAAGTACTGATAAATTACTAATGAAATACTGACCTATTTATTTACAGCATATCAATAAATTGCCATCCTAAAAGTCATATTTTATTTTTTAAAATTATCTAGTCCCCATCAATCTGATAGGATAGCCATCTCACTTTTTTATTGATGATAGTTTTGATAATTGTTCAAAATTATGTAAGTCAATAAAACAATTCTTTAAACAAGTGTGTAGCTGATATTGAAAAGAAAAACACATGTTGTCTTTACTTAAAGTCTGTCTTAGATATTTTACTGATAAAAAAAATATAACTAAACTCTTTTCAGGTGGAAATACGTGTATTCCACTGCCTTGAAAAGAGAGCACTTCAGACTGGCAATACAGGGGTGGGTCGTCTTGCAAGAACGTCTCAAGACAGAGACCACGATGTGTAATATAGAGAGTTGAGGTCTGGACTGCAGGTGGTCCATCTAAGGGGGAAATGAAATCAGACACATTATTCTCAAGTCACTGCTTGGTTGTTTGTGGCTTATAAGCTGGTTCAGAATCATGCTGAAAGCTCCACTTCTGACTATGAAAATGAGTGTTGCTGAGATCCTTGACCAATGTGTCCATGCCTGTCTCCTGGTACAACCACGCTGAAATTTTCTACCTTTCTCGCAGACATGGAGCTCGGTGATATCATCATAACTCACCCCCACCACATCATGATTGAAGCAGTATGGTATTGGACCCTTCTTTCCCACTACCTTCTCATGAACTTGTGGCATTCACCCTGTCATTTTGTGATTTGAAAGACTCCTCAACAGGAAAACATTTTTCGATTGGTGAAAATAATTCTTCTGTACCCATTTACTGTACCATTCTATCACTTCCTTTGCTCAACTAGCAATGACTCACGTATTGAAGAAAGCAAATACTCAAGGAATCCTTTCATCACTGGTAGGGAAAATGTCTTACCT
The DNA here is from genome assembly GCF_977018435.1 of Lepisma saccharinum. Taxonomy (NCBI): domain Eukaryota; kingdom Metazoa; phylum Arthropoda; class Insecta; order Zygentoma; family Lepismatidae; genus Lepisma; species Lepisma saccharinum. Next base: position 28,746,562 of record NC_139249.1, on the reverse strand, counting down.
TTAGTTGAATTGAAAGAAAAAAGAATCATCTCACTGGGAAGTGAGGACTACATTATTCCCATACTTCATCCTCTATTAGTGCACATACTGTGTATTTGGAAAACGAAATACTGAAAATAGTAAATGCACGGACACACTAAAGCCAAACTATAAACACTCAACTGAGTAATAGACCCACATTGTTGATGTTGCCATTTCAGAGGAGAATCTTGCGTAATTTCGCGCCTGTTGTATGCAAAGATCCTATATGCAAAACATTTGACCTTAAATAAAATAAATAATTCAATCTAGAAATGTGAAGAAATAAGGACATACATGTTGTCACAGAGAGAATCCTCAAATAATTTCCATTACGCAGATGGTATCTTGTTCAAAGTTATAAATTAGGCCCTGATAGGGAGGTCTTAAGAGAGAACGGGGAAGAAGCGGGCTCACCTGGTTTCGACGCTCCTGCTACTAAGCAGTTTGGTCTTGAATGGAAGAACAATTGTTTGGATTAAATGGAGGGCGCACATTTGACACATTTATATCATTTTTGCTGTTGCATTGTTATGAGGCGGATTAATTGATTAAGTAATGCATTTAAATAATATGTTATATATATATATATATACAAGGTGGTTATAATTAAAGTGACGGTGTTCAGAGTGGTACAGCACGGGCTGTAATGAGAGTAGCAGTCTGAAACTTCGTAGATATGATAATGAAGCAATGCGCTCGCGAATTATGCAAAAAAAAAGTTCCAATTCTCGCCACCAGGGTAAAAAATGGCGCTGTAAGCAGTCAAAACGTGGAATTTTCCGTAACTCTGACGTCAAAGTCGGTGACATTGCCTAACCATTGTGTGAGCTCCCTGGTTGTTGTTGATGACGCTTGTTGCTTTTTTTTTCCTTTAGTGATGTGAATGTTCGCCGAACATTAAAAGTTTGATTTTTCCCGTGTAAAAAGCAATGGCTATTGCGAAGAAAGACCGTGCACTGCTAGTGAAGTTGTTTTACCAGAATGGGAGCAATAGTAACGCTGCACTGCGGAAATATCGCCAACAGAAAGGGCTGAGAAGAGGGCCCATGTCAATTAATGGGCTGAAGAAGAAGATGAAGAAATTCGAGGAAACAGGTGAATTGGGTGTTGCACCAGGGAGAGGAAGGCGGCCCATCCCCGTGGAAGTTGTGGACGAAGTTGCTGTAGCTGTAGCTGACCGTGCAGCACATGCCTCAACTTCTGCAACCAGTGCTAGAGCTGTGGCACGTGAATTGTCACTCCCCTGGTCAACAGTTCGCAAGGTATTGCGGTGCATTTTACACTGGTATCCCTACAAGATTCAAATTGTGCACCAATTGAAACCCCAAGATATTCCACAACGCCGTGAGTTTGCCCATCGGTTTTTGGCACGCATGGAAGTGGATGACACGTGGCCGGGGAATATTCTGTGGACTGACGAGGCGCATTTTACTCTGGTCGGTACAGTGAATACTCAGAACTGTCGCATATGGGGTTCCACTCGTCCACATGTTGTGCAGGAACAACCATTGCACTCAGTTTACGTGACTGCATGGTGTGGGTTCACTAGCTCCTTCATTCTTGGTCCGTTTTTCTTTGAGGAGATGACACCTCGAGGGCCTGTTAGGTGTAAAGTGACATCTGCACGTTATAGGGACCTCCTTGTGCAACACGTGATTCCAGCTTTGCAAGAACGGAACTGTGAACACACCACCATTTTCATGCAAGATGGGGCAACACCACATGTCGCTCGCCACGTGAAAGATTTGCTGCGAGAAACCTTCACTAATGACCGCATCATCTCTAGGCAGTTTCCAGATGATTGGCCTTCCAGATTACCCGACCTTAATCCATGTGACTTCTGGCTGTGGGGATATTTAAAAGATCGTGTCTATCAGGGACATGTCCGGTCTCTGCCTGATCTGAAGGCTAGCATACAACGACATGTCGCTCAGATTTCACCAGACATGCTGCGAGCAACCGTCGACCATGCCGTGTTACGAATGCAGCATGTTGCTGAATTGGGAGGCCATATTGAACAGTTCTTGTAACCATAGTTCCTAATAAACATGCCAGAGCCATTGTTCTCATGTGTTTGATCTTTCCTGCCTTTTTCCTGTAACTATACCACGTTTTGACTGCTTACAGCGCCATTTTTTACCCTGGTGGCGAGAATTGGAACTATTTTTTTTTTTTCATAATTCGCGAGCGCATTGCTTCATTAGCATATCTACGAAGTTTCAGACTGCTACTCTCATTACAGCCCGTGCTGTACCACTCTGAACACCGTCACTTTAATTATAACCACCTGGTATATATATATATATATATATATATATATATATATATATATATATATATATATAGTGTGTGTGTGTGTGTGTGTGTGTGTGTGTGTGTGTGTGTGTATTAAAGAAACTTAGAATACGTATACAATTTAGTGTTAACATGTTGTATACGTATTTTCTTATTTTTTACGTCGCTCCATGTTGCATATGTGCAAAACATATATTTTACATGAAAGTTATATGTCATATACGATGTGTCATATGTACAAAAGGAATTACATTCGTCATGTATTTTCTTTCTTTCAAAAATACAGTTTGTGCTTGTTTTCAATTATTAGCTAATGTGAAATTGAACGTGTTTAAATGACATTTCAAAACGTTTGTCCAATAAAACAGCTTTAGCACAGACTTCTCCCTTTTTTGCGTGATTTAGGAGGATAATAACGTGTTTGATACTATTACTCAGTGTGGTATTTAAGAAATTTCCAGTGGGGGGAAATTCTACTGACTGTCTAGGGACAGCATGAGATAATGACTTTTTTCCATAAAACAATTTCCCCCATGTATAAAATTTATCAAGCAGAGGGAGGACACAAGTAGCCAACGGGTGAAATACATTCCAATCCCACCTTAACTACCACCCTGCTATTACTACTGTTGCTGCTACTACTACTACCACTGATAATAATGTCAATATTATTATTGTCACGTATATCCTGGTACTCCCCTCCACCCAGACAAAAATTCGTTGTTGAGCCTCTGCTAAAACACGTTTCCATATCCCATCCTTTCCTTATAGAGTAAGGTGGGGCAAGACTGCGCAGTTTGAGTTCATAATTTTATATTCAAGCTATGAAACTACAGACACACATGAAAAATGCAATACACATTGCACTATCCTTTGCTGACTCACAGTAAATTTCCGAAAGCTGAATGAACAATATTTCTGCATGAAACAATTACAAAACCGTGACCATGTAAATGCGCATTCTTACCCGCACCGCGGGGTAAGACTGCGATCAAGTTCGGGTAAGAATGCGCACTTTCTACAGTCACATTTGTATAAAAAGAAACACAAATCACCTAAAAAAAGTTCTTCTATCATATGGGATACATTTCTCGTGGCATTCTCACAGTAGGCGCAGTGAATCCCGTCCTTCACTTGGGTTAGGAATTGCTAACACAGATCACAAATAAAGGTTCCTGTTTCATACGAGGTGCAATTTTCATGCCACCACTCGTCACATGTGGAACACTGGATCCAATCCTCTACTGGAAGATCGCTGTACTTCTCATTACAACCTGGGCAATTGTACTCTTTCTTCTGGCGTTTTCTGCTTGCTACATCTTCTTCAACAACGATGTTCCGTTTCTGTTTCCACTGAACTTTCATCTTACTCTTCTCAGCCAACGAGGCTTCCAAGTTGGCTTTGAATGGAGATCCAGTTAACACCTGAGACTGCCTTCCCTTTCGTCGGCGGTGCTGAATATGCTCTGCACGCGGAAGTGGTGATATCTGGTTAACGGAAATGTGCCCGTATGATTCAGTATTGTTAACCCCACTTGTTGAAGGCTGCTCAAATGGAGTTGGAGCTGATACATTTGTCACAGTAGAGGGAAGAAACTCGTCCTCAGTGAAGATGTCTTGATTTAATTGGGCATAATCCAGTCACTTCAAAGCCCTTCATGGCATTCCCAACTGTAGCTGCCTTCCCATTTTCCTTTGTAAAAATGGATGCCACTTGGAAAACTGTGATTGGGCGACCCGGATGGTTACTCATCCACTTATCACACTCAGATGAATGAAACGACTTCAGTGGACCACAAAATGATCTAATGGCTGGACCTTGCAAGCCACACACTTGCACCTGCAAGCCACACACGTGTGGGGTAAAATTGTGCACGTGCGCAGTCGTGCCCCGTGCTGCTTTCCTGAACAAATCACGCGATGCTGCCCAGCCATTGCACAAATCAATGGAAACTAATACACAGGTGGACTCGGCATTAACACAACTTCTTCTATCCATGAACATCGTAATATTGTATACATTCACAGTGACATAGTACTCAAAACACGAAGTACCAAAATAAATAGCAAACACCCTCAAAATCTTTTCACTTAGCTCTCTCAGCACAACGAATTTCAAACGTATCTTCACCACTGTCCACAGCTAACTACCATCTTGGACAAAGTAACGGTGGCGCAGTGGTGCCAACTGTGTGTGATTTTCACCTCGAAAAACCGGTGCGCAGTCTTACCCGACGTGCAGTCCTACCCCACCTTACTCTATTCAACATCGCTCCCCCTCAGCACCACCAGATGATTAATCCTGGCGCCGCCACTGGATGCAACATTAGCACCACATGATAGATAGAACCCTTATTTAATTTCGTCCAGTGGAATTTTGAAGGACATACCTCCTATATTGACCTCGAAATACAATTCTTATAATAATTACAATAAACATGGACATTCTATCGACTATTTCCTGTCCTTGTTCTCATCCTTTCTACATATGTCATGTTTCATCAGCAACATGATACCTTATATGCATCTAAATTGTTATGATTCAATAGCGATTCACCTTGAATGTTGATGGTGAATCGTGTATATAAGTTGTCCGCAATTTAGAATTGGCATCAGTTTCTTTACCTTACGTATCAGTACAAGTTTATACCTGAGCAATCAACAATGATCAAGTTGGTAAGTCCATTGCAGTTTATGTCCCATGTACACTTTTGGTAAATATTTTGATATTTCAACAAGAAAGAGTTTTGAGTTTTTGTTCTAGGCCCACATTATACACAGAAATGATAATCGGGACTTGGAGTAAAGTGGAATCAGAACCATTGTTTGTCTCCATCGGATCCTTTTCATTACAAGGCAACAACGTAAGCACTATGTCAACAAGGAGGCTTGACAATAAATATTCAAATCCTTCATCAATAAAGCTGCATGAAATCTAATTAACAATAATTTAAAGTTCGAGATTAACTCTTGAGAGGAAAACATTTATTGTTAAATAGCAAAATATTTACATTTTTATATTACCACATGTCTTGCCCAGTCCACCAGTCAAGTTATCAATAGCAGATAATAATATCGTACATTATGATAATTTATCAAGATAAAGTTATCTAACATGCCTGTTTCTAATCTACTTCTACGCATTCGTGTTCTTTGTGAGTGTCCCTTCATCCATTTCATCATATCATCACCCATCCTCATTTCGCGATTAACTAATAATGGCAAGAAACGAAGCATAATAAATCAAAGAATCAATCAATCAACTGAAACTTTCCAATACTGAAACTGAACATTTAAATTCATTGTCAGCAACATGTTTGAATTCAGGGCAGCAAGTTTCATTGTGGTAGAACATTTCTGTCTTAATCCAAGATTTCTATGAAGCTCAAAAAGTGTTAAAAGATAATATGTGAATCACTGGGTGTAATATAACACGCCTTTTTAAATATCTATCTTTTCCAGGTATTCACTGTTGCTCTCGTGGCCGTGGTAGTCGCCCAGAATCCTCCAGCTGCCAGATACCCTGCAGGAGTCTCCCCTCTCCAGTGTCCCAACTTCCCTTACTGCTCCACCGCACAAACAGTCGCCATCGCCTTCGGACTTCCACCTCCAGTCTACGGAGGAAGCTACCCCGAGGGAGTCTCCCCTATCACCTGCCCCAACTACCCTTACTGCTCCACCACTAATCCAGAAGGTTCTGCTGCTTCAGTCGTGGCAACCTGGGTTCCACCTGTGGCCCTCCAGGGTAAATACCCAGCAGGTGTCGATCCCGCCGCATGCCCCAACTACCCATACTGCCCCTAATGTAAAGAATCTTGTCATTTACTAAATGTCCAAACAGTAAATATTAACTTGCACTAGTAAAAATGTCAACGTGTTACACACAGAGATGGACTGTATAGATCAACCATCTTCTGTTTTATGAAACTACATGTGGAATAAAATATGGAATAATGAAACTTATATACCTTGTCTAAAATATTTTTCTGTTTTTTTTTAAGAAAAAATATATTCTTCTTGTTTGAATCTTATGGTGAAAAAAATATATTTGGGACACCATGCTATATTCTCTAAAACATGTGAAAAGAATGAACCTGGGACTGCAATGGGATCAGAAGATACAAAATAATATGAATAGCTATGCCCAGGATCGGGGCCAGGGGTTCGCGCAGGGGTGCTTGGGCACCCCCTTCAGCACCCCCAATTCAAACCTATGTTGAAACATTAACAATTACAGTCTCATCTGTCGTAGTCACATTGAGCACCCGAATGTTAGATATTGTAGTGAGACCTCTGTTATTGTATACAACAGCCATGAATTTAAAGAGAAGTCGCATATATTTTCCTGTACTCTCGGCAGTCTCTATAAAGAAGGAGGATATTGTCTTTCTTTGTCAGTATTGTTGTTAAGAATTGTTTTTTCTTTTGTTTTAAGTTCCCTGTTCGTGTCTTTCGATATTTGCCTACAGCTCAGTGAGTTATTTTTTTGGTATTGTTGTTAAACGTTCTTTCTGACTACCTACTTGATGTTCCTCTTTTCTCAAAGACGCACTGAAACAAAAATTTCAGGTGATTTCAAGATATCATCAGGTCGTGCTTGGGAAATTATTTAACGCGAGTTGTATCGTGATGGGTAGTTTATCTGTTAGTGCGTTCTGTTTGATTCACGTAACATGTTTAGTAAAGTGTCAAATCAGACATTTTCGAGGAGCACAAAGTTCGCGAAGAAATGTTACAATTCGTTGATTGGGGATATTGCGCAGAAGGCGATTAACAAAGATGAAGTTGCCGTGCACTTTGCGTTTTGATTTTTCATTGCTGCACCTGGGCAGACGGAAAATAGCCAGTGGCGCAACCTCGGGTGTTTGGGGACGTTTGCGGCGGAGAGGGGGTGGTGAGCAAGTTTTCTTTAATGTTGATAGTAGGGACTTAAGAATAAACACTTGAGTTAACCTTTGAATAACTATAAATACAATTACTAACTCCGTACATGGATTTTGATTAGCTGAACAAAAAATCACAATATTACGCTTAAATATTATGCAACATAATATTTATTTTGTAACGTTGATTACGCATTATATAAACGTGTAGCAATGCACTATAAAGTATCACACTTATGGTTACAGGTATAAATATAGAAAATACTACAAATCCTGACTAAATACAACAGTGAAACATTGCAAAACAGAATATTTTCAACTTCTACACGTCATTTACGAAGGGAAACAACATTGATCTGTTCAGTGTCAGTATTATTCCGTATTTTCTTATGTACTTCACTCAGCGCCACAGAATTAAGACTCTTTTGGGTCATCTACTTCTAAATTAGTTCTCGAGGCTATGCAAAAAATAAACTACTTTCAGGCTCATAACAAGAAGACAGCATCTAAAGCAAGCGCACTTTCTGTGGCTCTAAAGTTGCCCTACCTATTCACCATGGGTACGAATCGGAACATGGGATATCTATAGCATATCGTTGTAAAGCAAGTTACTAATTACATTTGGATTTCCTCTTGAAATGGTCAGAGTGTTCCAGTTTTTATTTTCTCTGTTATCCTTTCTGAACCCCAAGCTCATCACAATTCACTGCTATGTACTGAACAAATACGACCAAGTCGTTTTCTCACTCCTTTCCTCTGTCTCTTTTGGATGCAAGTGAGAGCCAAAACATTTCAATTCCTCGTCCCTTAGATGTTCATAACTTGAGGAGGCCCATACACAAAGGTGGAACATTGTAGAGCGTTCAAAATTACTGATTTTACAACAACAACAACAACAAAAAAACAGGTCAAGTACTGATAAATTACTAATGAAATACTGACCTATTTATTTACAGCATATCAATAAATTGCCATCCTAAAAGTCATATTTTATTTTTTAAAATTATCTAGTCCCCATCAATCTGATAGGATAGCCATCTCACTTTTTTATTGATGATAGTTTTGATAATTGTTCAAAATTATGTAAGTCAATAAAACAATTCTTTAAACAAGTGTGTAGCTGATATTGAAAAGAAAAACACACGTTGTCTTTACTTAAAGTCTGTCTTAGATATTTTACTGATAAAAAAAAAATAACTAAACTCTTTTCAGGTGGAAATACGTGTATTCCACTGCCTTGAAAAGAGAGCACTTCAGACTGGCAATACAGGGGTGGGTCGTCTTGCAAGAACGTCTCAAGACAGAGACCACGATGTGTAATATAGAGAGTTGAGGTCTGGACTGCAGGTGGTCCATCTAAGGGGGAAATGAAATCAGACACATTATTCTCAAGTCACTGCTTGGTTGTTTGTGGCTTATAAGCTGGTTCAGAATCATGCTGAAAGCTCCACTTCTGACTATGAAAATGAGTGTTGCTGAGATCCTTGACCAATGTGTCCATGCCTGTCTCCTGGTACAACCACGCTGAAATTTTCTACCTTTCTCGCAGACATGGAGCTCGGTGATATCATCATAACTCACCCCCACCACATCATGATTGAAGCAGTATGGTATTGGACCCTTCTTTCCCACTACCTTCTCATGAACTTGTGGCATTCACCCTGTCATTTTGTGATTTGAAAGACTCCTCAACAGGAAAACATTTTTCGATTGGTGAAAATAATTCTTCTGTACCCATTTACTGTACCATTCTATCACTTCCTTTGCTCAACTAGCAATGACTCACGTATTGAAGAAAGCAAATACTCAAGGAATCCTTTCATCACTGGTAGGGAAAATGTCTTACCTTTAGTTGAATTGAAAGAAAAAAGAATCATCTCACTGGGAAGTGAGGACTACATTATTCCCATACTTCATCCTCTATTAGTGCACATACTGTGTATTTGGAAAACGAAATACTGAAAATAGTAAATGCACGGACACACTAAAGCCAAACTATAAACACTCAACTGAGTAATAGACCCACATTGTTGATGTTGCCATTTCAGAGGAGAATCTTGCGTAATTTCGCGCCTGTTGTATGCAAAGATCCTATATGCAAAACATTTGACCTTAAATAAAATAAATAATTCAATCTAGAAATGTGAAGAAATAAGGACATACATGTTGTCACAGAGAGAATCCTCAAATAATTTCCATTACGCAGATGGTATCTTGTTCAAAGTTATAAATTAGGCCCTGATAGGGAGGTCTTAAGAGAGAACGGGGAAGAAGCGGGCTCACCTGGTTTCGACGCTCCTGCTACTAAGCAGTTTGGTCTTGAATGGAAGAACAATTGTTTGGATTAAATGGAGGGCGCACATTTGACACATTTATATCATTTTTGCTGTTGCATTGTTATGAGGCGGATTAATTGATTAAGTAATGCATTTAAATAATATGTTATATATATATATATATACAAGGTGGTTATAATTAAAGTGACGGTGTTCAGAGTGGTACAGCACGGGCTGTAATGAGAGTAGCAGTCTGAAACTTCGTAGATATGATAATGAAGCAATGCGCTCGCGAATTATGCAAAAAAAAAGTTCCAATTCTCGCCACCAGGGTAAAAAATGGCGCTGTAAGCAGTCAAAACGTGGAATTTTCCGTAACTCTGACGTCAAAGTCGGTGACATTGCCTAACCATTGTGTGAGCTCCCTGGTTGTTGTTGATGACGCTTGTTGCTTTTTTTTTTCCTTTAGTGATGTGAATGTTCGCCGAACATTAAAAGTTTGATTTTTCCCGTGTAAAAAGCAATGGCTATTGCGAAGAAAGACCGTGCACTGCTAGTGAAGTTGTTTTACCAGAATGGGAGCAATAGTAACGCTGCACTGCGGAAATATCGCCAACAGAAAGGGCTGAGAAGAGGGCCCATGTCAATTAATGGGCTGAAGAAGATGATGAAGAAATTCGAGGAAACAGGTGAATTGGGTGTTGCACCAGGGAGAGGAAGGCGGCCCATCCCCGTGGAAGTTGTGGACGAAGTTGCTGTAGCTGTAGCTGACCGTGCAGCACATGCCTCAACTTCTGCAACCAGTGCTAGAGCTGTGGCACGTGAATTGTCACTCCCCTGGTCAACAGTTCGCAAGGTATTGCGGTGCATTTTACACTGGTATCCCTACAAGATTCAAATTGTGCACCAATTGAAACCCCAAGATATTCCACAACGCCGTGAGTTTGCCCATCGGTTTTTGGCACGCATGGAAGTGGATGACACGTGGCCGGGGAATATTCTGTGGACTGACGAGGCGCATTTTACTCTGGTCGGTACAGTGAATACTCAGAACTGTCGCATATGGGGTTCCACTCGTCCACATGTTGTGCAGGAACAACCATTGCACTCAGTTTACGTGACTGCATGGTGTGGGTTCACTAGCTCCTTCATTCTTGGTCCGTTTTTCTTTGAGGAGATGACACCTCGAGGGCCTGTTAGGTGTAAAGTGACATCTGCACGTTATAGGGACCTCCTTGTGCAACACGTGATTCCAGCTTTGCAAGAACGGAACTGTGAACACACCACCATTTTCATGCAAGATGGGGCAACACCACATGTCGCTCGCCACGTGAAAGATTTGCTGCGAGAAACCTTCACTAATGACCGCATCATCTCTAGGCAGTTTCCAGATGATTGGCCTTCCAGATCCCCCGACCTTAATCCATGTGACTTCTGGCTGTGGGGATATTTAAAAGATCGTGTCTATCAGGGACATGTCCGGTCTCTGCCTGATCTGAAGGCTAGCATACAACGACATGTCGCTCAGATTTCACCAGACATGCTGCGAGCAACCGTCGACCATGCCGTGTTACGAATGCAGCATGTTGCTGAATTGGGAGGCCATATTGAACAGTTCTTGTAACCATAGTTCCTAATAAACATGCCAGAGCCATTGTTCTCATGTGTTTGATCTTTCCTGCCTTTTTCCTGTAACTATACCACGTTTTGACTGCTTACAGCGCCATTTTTTACCCTGGTGGCGAGAATTGGAACTATTTTTTTTTTTTTTCATAATTCGCGAGCGCATTGCTTCATTAGCATATCTACGAAGTTTCAGACTGCTACTCTCATTACAGCCCGTGCTGTACCACTCTGAACACCGTCACTTTAATTATAACCACCTGGTATATATATATATATATATATATATATATATATATATATATATATATATAGTGTGTGTGTGTGTGTGTGTGTGTGTGTGTGTGTGTGTATTAAAGAAACTTAGAATACGTATACAATTTAGTGTTAACATGTTGTATACGTATTTTCTTATTTTTTACGTCGCTCCATGTTGCATATGTGCAAAACATATATTTTACATGAAAGTTATATGTCATATACGATGTGTCATATGTACAAAAAGAATTACATTCGTCATGTATTTTCTTTCTTTCAAAAATACAGTTTGTGCTTGTTTTCAATTATTAGCTAATGTGAAATTGAACGTGTTTAAATGACATTTCAAAACGTTTGTCCAATAAAACAGCTTTAGCACAGACTTCTTTCTTTTTTGCGTGATTTAGGAGGATAATAACGTGTTTGATACTATTACTCAGTGTGGTATTTAAGAAATTTCCAGTGGGGGGAAATTCTACTGACTGTCTAGGGACAGCATGAGATAATGACTTTTTTCCATAAAACAATTTCCCCCATGTATAAAATTTATCAAGCAGAGGGAGGACACAAGTAGCCAACGGGTGAAATACATTCCAATCCCACCTTAACTACCACCCTGCTATTACTACTGTTGCTGCTACTACTACTACCACTGATAATAATGTCAATATTATTATTGTCACGTATATCCTGGTACTCCCCTCCACCCAGACAAAAATTCGTTGTTGAGCCTCTGCTAAAACACGTTTCCATATCCCATCCTTTCCTTATAGAGTAAGGTGGGGCAAGACTGCGCAGTTTGAGTTCATAATTTTATATTCAAGCTATGAAACTACAGACACACATGAAAAATGCAATACACATTGCACTATCCTTTGCTGACTCACAGTAAATTTCCGAAAGCTGAATGAACAATATTTCTGCATGAAACAATTACAAAACCGTGACCATGTAAATGCGCATTCTTACCCGCACCGCGGGGTAAGACTGCGATCAAGTTCGGGTAAGAATGCGCACTTTCTACAGTCACATTTGTATAAAAAGAAACACAAATCACCTAAAAAAAGTTCTTCTATCATATGGGATACATTTCTCGTGGCATTCTCACAGTAGGCGCAGTGAATCCCGTCCTTCACTTGGGTTAGGAATTGCTAACACAGATCACAAATAAAGGTTCCTGTTTCATACGAGGTGCAATTTTCATGCCACCACTCGTCACATGTGGAACACTGGATCCAATCCTCTACTGGAAGATCGCTGTACTTCTCATTACAACCTGGGCAATTGTACTCTTTCTTCTGGCGTTTTCTGCTTGCTACATCTTCTTCAACAACGATGTTCCGTTTCTGTTTCCACTGAACTTTCATCTTACTCTTCTCAGCCAACGAGGCTTCCAAGTTGGCTTTGAATGGAGATCCAGTTAACACCTGAGACTGCCTTCCCTTTCGTCGGCGGTGCTGAATATGCTCTGCACGCGGAAGTGGTGATATCTGGTTAACGGAAATGTGCCCGTATGATTCAGTATTGTTAACCCCACTTGTTGAAGGCTGCTCAAATGGAGTTGGAGCTGATACATTTGTCACAGTAGAGGGAAGAAACTCGTCCTCAGTGAAGATGTCTTGATTTAATTGGGCATAATCCAGTCACTTCAAAGCCCTTCATGGCATTCCCAACTGTAGCTGCCTTCCCATTTTCCTTTGTAAAAATGGATGCCACTTGGAAAACTGTGATTGGGCGACCCGGATGGTTACTCATCCACTTATCACACTCAGATGAATGAAACGACTTCAGTGGACCACAAAATGATCTAATGGCTGGACCTTGCAAGCCACACACTTGCACCTGCAAGCCACACACGTGTGGGGTAAAATTGTGCACGTGCGCAGTCGTGCCCCGTGCTGCTTTCCTGAACAAATCACGCGATGCTGCCCAGCCATTGCACAAATCAATGGAAACTAATACACAGGTGGACTCGGCATTAACACAACTTCTTCTATCCATGAACATCGTAATATTGTATACATTCACAGTGACATAGTACTCAAAACACGAAGTACCAAAATAAATAGCAAACACCCTCAAAATCTTTTCACTTAGCTCTCTCAGCACAACGAATTTCAAACGTATCTTCACCACTGTCCACAGCTAACTACCATCTTGGACAAAGTAACGGTGGCGCAGTGGTGCCAACTGTGTGTGATTTTCACCTCGAAAAACCGGTGCGCAGTCTTACCCGACGTGCAGTCCTACCCCACCTTACTCTATTCAACATCGCTCCCCCTCAGCACCACCAGATGATTAATCCTGGCGCCGCCACTGGATGCAACATTAGCACCACATGATAGATAGAACCCTTATTTAATTTCGTCCAGTGGAATTTTGAAGGACATACCTCCTATATTGACCTCGAAATACAATTCTTATAATAATTACAATAAACATGGACATTCTATCGACTATTTCCTGTCCTTGTTCTCATCCTTTCTACATATGTCATGTTTCATCAGCAACATGATACCTTATATGCATCTAAATTGTTATGATTCAATAGCGATTCACCTTGAATGTTGATGGTGAATCGTGTATATAAGTTGTCCGCAATTTAGAATTGGCATCAGTTTCTTTACCTTACGTATCAGTACAAGTTTATACCTGAGCAATCAACAATGATCAAGTTGGTAAGTCCATTGCAGTTTATGTCCCATGTACACTTTTGGTAAATATTTTGATATTTCAACAAGAAAGAGTTTTGAGTTTTTGTTCTAGGCCCACATTATACACAGAAATGATAATCGGGACTTGGAGTAAAGTGGAATCAGAACCATTGTTTGTCTCCATCGGATCCTTTTCATTACAAGGCAACAACGTAAGCACTATGTCAACAAGGAGGCTTGACAATAAATATTCAAATCCTTCATCAATAAAGCTGCATGAAATCTAATTAACAATAATTTAAAGTTCGAGATTAACTCTTGAGAGGAAAACATTTATTGTTAAATAGCAAAATATTTACATTTTTATATTACCACATGTCTTGCCCAGTCCACCAGTCAAGTTATCAATAGCAGATAATAATATCGTACATTATGATAATTTATCAAGATAAAGTTATCTAACATGCCTGTTTCTAATCTACTTCTACGCATTCGTGTTCTTTGTGAGTGTCCCTTCATCCATTTCATCATATCATCACCCATCCTCATTTCGCGATTAACTAATAATGGCAAGAAACGAAGCATAATAAATCAAAGAATCAATCAATCAACTGAAACTTTCCAATACTGAAACTGAACATTTAAATTCATTGTCAGCAACATGTTTGAATTCAGGGCAGCAAGTTTCATTGTGGTAGAACATTTCTGTCTTAATCCAAGATTTCTATGAAGCTCAAAAAGTGTTAAAAGATAATATGTGAATCACTGGGTGTAATATAACACGCCTTTTTAAATATCTATCTTTTCCAGGTATTCACTGTTGCTCTCGTGGCCGTGGTAGTCGCCCAGAATCCTCCAGCTGCCAGATACCCTGCAGGAGTCTCCCCTCTCCAGTGTCCCAACTTCCCTTACTGCTCCACCGCACAAACAGTCGCCATCGCCTTCGGACTTCCACCTCCAGTCTACGGAGGAAGCTACCCCGAGGGAGTCTCCCCTATCACCTGCCCCAACTACCCTTACTGCTCCACCACTAATCCAGAAGGTTCTGCTGCTTCAGTCGTGGCAACCTGGGTTCCACCTGTGGCCCTCCAGGGTAAATACCCAGCAGGTGTCGATCCCGCCGCATGCCCCAACTACCCATACTGCCCCTAATGTAAAGAATCTTGTCATTTACTAAATGTCCAAACAGTAAATATTAACTTGCACTAGTAAAAATGTCAACGTGTTACACACAGAGATGGACTGTATAGATCAACCATCTTCTGTTTTATGAAACTACATGTGGAATAAAATATGGAATAATGAAACTTATATACCTTGTCTAAAATATTTTTCTGTTTTTTTTTAAGAAAAAATATATTCTTCTTGTTTGAATCTTATGGTGAAAAAAATATATTTGGGACACCATGCTATATTCTCTAAAACATGTGAAAAGAATGAACCTGGGACTGCAATGCGATCAGAAGATACAAAATAATATGAATAGCTATGCCCAGGATCGGGGCCAGGGGTTCGCGCAGGGGTGCTTGGGCACCCCCTTCAGCACCCCCAATTCAAACCTATGTTGAAACATTAACAATTAGTCTCATCTGTCGTAGTCACATTGAGCACCCGAATGTTAGATATTGTAGTGAGACCTCTGTTATTGTATACAACAGCCATGAATTTAAAGAGAAGTCGCATATATTTTCCTGTACTCTCGGCAGTCTCTATAAAGAAGGAGGATATTGTCTTTCTTTGTCAGTATTGTTGTTAAGAATTGTTTTTTCTTTTGTTTTAAGTTCCCTGTTCGTGTCTTTCGATATTTGCCTACAGCTCAGTGAGTTATTTTTTTGGTATTGTTGTTAAACGTTCTTTCTGACTACCTACTTGATGTTCCTCTTTTCTCAAAGACGCACTGAAACAAAAATTTCAGGTGATTTCAAGATATCATCAGGTCGTGCTTGGGAAATTATTTAACGCGAGTTGTATCGTGATGGGTAGTTTATCTGTTAGTGCGTTCTGTTTGATTCACGTAACATGTTTAGTAAAGTGTCAAATCAGACATTTTCGAGGAGCACAAAGTTCGCGAAGAAATGTTACAATTCGTTGATTGGGGATATTGCGCAGAAGGCGATTAACAAAGATGAAGTTGCCGTGCACTTTGCGTTTTGATTTTTCATTGCTGCACCTGGGCAGACGGAAAATAGCCAGTGGCGCAACCTCGGGTGTTTGGGGACGTTTGCGGCGGAGAGGGGGTGGTGAGCAAGTTTTCTTTAATGTTGATAGTAGGGACTTAAGAATAAACACTTGAGTTAACCTTTGAATAACTATAAATACAATTACTAACTCCGTACATGGATTTTGATTAGCTGAACAAAAAATCACAATATTACGCTTAAATATTATGCAACATAATATTTATTTTGTAACGTTGATTACGCATTATATAAACGTGTAGCAATGCACTATAAAGTATCACACTTATGGTTACAGGTATAAATATAGAAAATACTACAAATCCTGACTAAATACAACAGTGAAACATTGCAAAACAGAATATTTTCAACTTCTACACGTCATTTACGAAGGGAAACAACATTGATCTGTTCAGTGTCAGTATTATTCCGTATTTTCTTATGTACTTCACTCAGCGCCACAGAATTAAGACTCTTTTGGGTCATCTACTTCTAAATTAGTTCTCGAGGCTATGCAAAAAATAAACTACTTTCAGGCTCATAACAAGAAGACAGCATCTAAAGCAAGCGCACTTTCTGTGGCTCTAAAGTTGCCCTACCTATTCACCATGGGTACGAATCGGAACATGGGATATCTATAGCATATCGTTGTAAAGCAAGTTACTAATTACATTTGGATTTCCTCTTGAAATGGTCAGAGTGTTCCAGTTTTTATTTTCTCTGTTATCCTTTCTGAACCCCAAGCTCATCACAATTCACTGCTATGTACTGAACAAATACGACCAAGTCGTTTTCTCACTCCTTTCCTCTGTCTCTTTTGGATGCAAGTGAGAGCCAAAACATTTCAATTCCTCGTCCCTTAGATGTTCATAACTTGAGGAGGCCCATACACAAAGGTGGAACATTGTAGAGCGTTCAAAATTACTGATTTTACAACAACAACAACAAAAAAACAGGTCAAGTACTGATAAATTACTAATGAAATACTGACCTATTTATTTACAGCATATCAATAAATTGCCATCCTAAAAGTCATATTTTATTTTTTAAAATTATCTAGTCCCCATCAATCTGATAGGATAGCCATCTCACTTTTTTATTGATGATAGTTTTGATAATTGTTCAAAATTATGTAAGTCAATAAAACAATTCTTTAAACAAGTGTGTAGGTGATATTGAAAAGAAAAACACACGTTGTCTTTACTTAAAGTCTGTCTTAGATATTTTACTGATAAAAAAAAAATAACTAAACTCTTTTCAGGTGGAAATACGTGTATTCCACTGCCTTGAAAAGAGAGCACTTCAGACTGGCAATACAGGGGTGGGTCGTCTTGCAAGAACGTCTCAAGACAGAGACCACGATGTGTAATATAGAGAGTTGAGGTCTGGACTGCAGGTGGTCCATCTAAGGGGGAAATGAAATCAGACACATTATTCTCAAGTCACTGCTTGGTTGTTTGTGGCTTATAAGCTGGTTCAGAATCATGCTGAAAGCTCCACTTCTGACTATGAAAATGAGTGTTGCTGAGATCCTTGACCAATGTGTCCATGCCTGTCTCCTGGTACAACCACGCTGAAATTTTCTACCTTTCTCGCAGACATGGAGCTCGGTGATATCATCATAACTCACCCCCACCACATCATGATTGAAGCAGTATGGTATTGGACCCTTCTTTCCCACTACCTTCTCATGAACTTGTGGCATTCACCCTGTCATTTTGTGATTTGAAAGACTCCTCAACAGGAAAACATTTTTCGATTGGTGAAAATAATTCTTCTGTACCCATTTACTGTACCATTCTATCACTTCCTTTGCTCAACTAGCAATGACTCACGTATTGAAGAAAGCAAATACTCAAGGAATCCTTTCATCACTGGTAGGGAAAATGTCTTACCTTTAGTTGAATTGAAAGAAAAAAGAATCATCTCACTGGGAAGTGAGGACTACATTATTCCCATACTTCATCCTCTATTAGTGCACATACTGTGTATTTGGAAAACGAAATACTGAAAATAGTAAATGCACGGACACACTAAAGCCAAACTATAAACACTCAACTGAGTAATAGACCCACATTGTTGATGTTGCCATTTCAGAGGAGAATCTTGCGTAATTTCGCGCCTGTTGTATGCAAAGATCCTATATGCAAAACATTTGACCTTAAATAAAATAAATAATTCAATCTAGAAATGTGAAGAAATAAGGACATACATGTTGTCACAGAGAGAATCCTCAAATAATTTCCATTACGCAGATAGTATCTTGTTCAAAGTTATAAATTAGGCCCTGATAGGGAGGTCTTAAGAGAGAACGGGGAAGAAGCGGGCTCACCTGGTTTCGACGCTCCTGCTACTAAGCAGTTTGGTCTTGAATGGAAGAACAATTGTTTGGATTAAATGGAGGGCGCACATTTGACACATTTATATCATTTTTGCTGTTGCATTGTTATGAGGCGGATGAATTGATTAAGTAATGCATTTAAATAATGTTATATATATATATATATATATATATATATATATATATATATATATATATATATATATATATACAGGGTGTTGCAAAATACCTGTTACAACGCTTGGGAGGTGATTCTACAAGTAAAAACAAGGAAAAAATGTCATGTGAAAAAATGTCGAAATCGGCACCGTTTTCGAGTGACAGGCGTGCGAAAATCGCCTCACACCATGTGTAAAGTACAATAACTCAAGAAGGAAGAAATATATCAATGTCGGAATAAAATAATACAAACAAAATCGTACCTGGTGAATACAATGGTGCATCAATTGAGGCCCAGTGTAAATTGCGCAAGGGGACTCTCAAAGAAAGTGGGGAATCCCCTGATGGAAAATACAAGAAATTTAGTACTATCTTCTACATAATGTTGAGATCGGAATGTAGCCAGTAAAAAATGGCGACGTATGTCCACATGTCCCACTACTGCTGGGACACCGTCCCACAATCGGGAAATAGGAAAATAACTGCAAATCTCCTGTTGTACACGGTTCACATTGCGGTTCGAAGAAAAGAAACCAATTTGTCGCATGTCTCACTACTGCTGGGACACCATCCCAAATGGAAAAAAATACTGGAAAATCATAAAAAAAAGTTTTCAATCCCTTAATGTTGACACACTACTTTGCAGTACGAAAAACAAAAGTTAAACAATGGCCACATGTCGTTAGGCTGTACATATACTACAAGAGAGCTCCCCAAAGAAAGTGGGTAATCCTCGAAGGAATGAAGACGGAGAATGGCGAGAAAACGCACACAATGGCATGTAACATTTCCAGGCACAGCACATCTGGAAGGGATTCCACTGAGAAGCGCACAACCTCCGCACATGCAGATCGACGGTATGAAGTACAGCGATATCCAGCATCTTCACTCGTACCTTTCACTAAAGGACACTATGTGGGCTCACACAAACACCGGTATACTCAGAGACGTTGTTGAAAATGTCCGCCATTGACTTCAAGACAAAGATGGCATCGGCGAAGCACTGATTGTCTGGTACGTGCAAATACCTCTGGCATGTCACCAATTGTCCCAGCAGCGGCACTAACACGAGCAACGAGATCCTCAGCACTTTCCACAGGGGTTTCATACACGAGCCTTTTCATTTCTCCCCACACAAAGAAATCCAGTGGTGTGAGGTCGGGGGAACGAGGTGGCCACGGTAAAGGTCCACCCCTGCCAATCCAACGATCGCCGAAAATATCGTTGAGTAAGGCTCTGGCTCCCCGGTCGAAATGTGCGGGGGCGCCGTCGTGTTGAAACCAGATACGTTGTCTACCTGCCAGTGGCACGTTTTCCAAAAGTTCAGGTAATACGTCATGTAGAAACACCCGATAATTCCCACCACACAAAGTAGATGGCAAAATGTACGGGCCTATCAAGTGGTCACCTACTACGCCACACCACACATTCACTGCGAACCTATGTTGATGATGGCGCACAATGATTGCATGCGGATTGTCCATATCCCAGACGTGGCTGTTGTGGCTATTGAACATGCCGTCCCTGGTGAACATTGCCTCATCGGTCCACAAAACTATTGTTGGGAACTCTGGAATGGAAAGAGTTTGTTGCACGTACCATTGGCAGAAATCCATGCGTAGGGGAAAGTCCGTGGGCATTATGTGGTGCACCTTATGCAATTTGTATGGGTGCAATCCCTCCTCTCGAAGAACGCGGAACACATTGCTATGGTGGGTTTGTTGAGTACGAGCAATGACACGTGTGCTGGTGTCAGGACGGTCTCGTATCGCGTCCAACACGTCCTCTTCAAATTGCACAGTGCGCACAGTGCGGGGTCTTCCACAATCCCACCTACGGGGTAGTAGAGATCCAGTTTCACGCAGTCGAGCATCAAGTCTTTGAAAGAGTGCATGTGCTGGTAATCGCCTATTGGGAAAACGTTCGTGATACAAACGACGTGCTTCACGGCTGTTTCGGTTTGCCTCTCCATAAACGAGATGCATATCAGCAAGCTCGTGGGTAGAGTACTCCACCATTGTCTTGTTCGAGAACTGCCCAGAAACAGGGGCACTTTCCCTCCGAGTGACGGATCACAACTACCGTGATTAGCACCCACGTAATGTCACACAGGTGTCCACGCAGTTGTTGCAAACCGAGAAAGAACACGGGAATACGTACTCTACGTACAGTATTCCTTAGCGCAATTCAACCATACACACACGCCAGACTAAACTCCACGCTGCGAGACGCAGAACAAGACAGGAAAAACAACGGTCGACTACAGTCTCTACGTAGTATCCACCAACACTAATACGTAACAGGTGACCTACACTCACAGCGCCTCTAGTGGAGCTTTCTGTACCAATTAGCTGAAATCAATCTGAGCGTAATTTGACGGCATAGCGTCATTTTCGAGTGAATTTCCTATTTCCCGAGTGTGGGACGGTATCCCAGCAGTAGTGGGACATGTGGACATACGTCGTCATTTTTTACTGCCTACATTCCGATCTCAACATTATGTAGAAAATAGTACTAAATTTCCTATATTTTCCATCGGGATTCCCCACTTTCTTTGAGAGTCACCTTGCGCAATTTACACTGGGCCTCAATTGCTGCACCATTGTATTCGTCAGGCACGATTTTGTTTGTATTCTTTTATTCCGACATTGATATCTTTCTTCCTTCTTGAGTTATTGTACTTTACGCATGGTGTGAGGCGATTTTCGCACGCCTGTCACTCGAAAACGGTGCCGATTTCGACATTTTTTCACATGGCATTTTTTCCTCGTTTTTACTTGTCGAACCACCTCCCAAGCGTTGTAACAGGTATTTTGCAACACCCTGTATATATATATGCGTGTGTGTGTGTGTGTGTGTGTGTGTGTGTGTGTGTGTGTGTGTGTGTATTACAGAAACTTAGAATACGTATACAATTTAGTGTTAACATGTTGTATATGTATTTTCTTATTTTTTACGTCGCTCCATGTTGCATATGTGCAAAACATATATTTTACATGAAAGTTATATGTCATATACGATGTATCATATGTACAAAAAGAATTACATTCGTCATGTATTTTCTTTCTTTCAAAAATACAGTTTGTGCTTGTTTTCAATTATTAGCTAATGTGAAATTGAACGTGTTTAAATGACATTTCAAAACGTTTGTCCAATAAAACAGCTTTAGCACAGACTTCTTTCTTTTTTGCGTGATTTAGGAGGATAATAACGTGTTTGATACTATTACTCAGTGTGGTATTTAAGAAATTTCCAGTGGGGGAAATTCTACTGACTGTCTAGGGACAGCATGAGATAATGACTTTTTTCCATAAAACAATTTCCCCCATGTATAAAATTTATCAAGCAGAGGGAGGACACAAGTAGCCAACGGGTGAAATACATTCCAATCCCACCTTAACTACCACCCTGCTATTACTACTGTTGCTGCTACTACTACTACCACTGATAATAATGTCAATATTATTATTGTCACGTATATCCTGGTACTCCCCTCCACCCAGACAAAAATTCGTTGTTGAGCCTCTGCTAAAACACGTTTCCATATCCCATCCTTTCCTTATAGAGTAAGGTGGGGCAAGACTGCGCAGTTTGAGTTCATAATTTTATATTCAAGCTATGAAACTACAGACACACATGAAAAATGCAATACACATTGCACTATCCTTTGCTGACTCTCAGTAAATTTCCGAAAGCTGAATGAACAATATTTCTGCATGAACAATTACAAAACCGTGACCATGCAAATGCGCAGTCTTACCCGCACCGCGAGGTAAGACTGCGATCAAGTTCGGGTAAGAATGCGCACTTTCTACAGTCACATTTGTATAAAAAGAAACACAAATCACCTAAAAAAAGTTCTTCTATCATATGGGATACATTTCTCGTGGCATTCTCACAGTAGGCAAAGTGAATCCCGTCCTGCACTTGGGTTAGGAATCGCTAACACAGATCACAAATAAAGGTTCCTGTTTCATACGAGGTGCAATTTTCATGCCACCACTCGTCACATGTGGAACACTGGATCCAATCCTCTACTGGAAGATCGCTGTACTTCTCATTACAACCTGGGCAATTGTACTCTTTCTTCTGGCGTTTTCTGCTTGCTACATCTTCTTCAACAACGATGTTCCGTTTCTGTTTCCACTGAACTTTCATCTTACTCTTCTCAGCCAACGAGGCTTCCAAGTTGGCTTTGAATGGAGATCCAGTTAACACCTGAGACTGCCTTCCCTTTCGTCGGCGGTGCTGAATATGCTCTGCACGCGGAAGTGGTGATATCTGGTTAACGGAAATGTGCCCGTATGATTCAGTATTGTTAACCCCACTTGTTGAAGGCTGCTCAAATGGAGTTGGAGCTGATACATTTGTCACAGTAGAGGGAAGAAACTCGTCCTCAGTGAAGATGTCTTGATTTAATTGGGCATAATCCAGTCACTTCAAAGCCCTTCATGGCATTCCCAACTGTAGCTGCCTTCCCATTTTCCTTTGTAAAAATGGATGCCACTTGGAAAACTGTGATTGGGCGACCCGGATGGTTACTCATCCACTTATCACACTCAGATGAATGAAACGACTTCAGTGGACCACAAAATGATCTAATGGCTGGACCTTGCAAGCCACACACTTGCACCTGCAAGCCACACACGTGTGGGGTAAAATTGTGCACGTGCGCAGTCGTGCCCCGTGCTGCTTTCCTGAACAAATCACGCGATGCTGCCCAGCCATTGCACAAATCAATGGAAACTAATACACAGGTGGACTCGGCATTAACACAACTTCTTCTATCCATGAACATCGTAATATTGTATACATTCACAGTGACATAGTACTCAAAACACGAAGTACCAAAATAAATAGCAAACACCCTCAAAATCTTTTCACTTAGCTCTCTCAGCACAACGAATTTCAAACGTATCTTCACCACTGTCCACAGCTAACTACCATCTTGGACAAAGTAACGGTGGCGCAGTAGTGCCAACTGTGTGTGATTTTCACCTCGAAAAACCGGTGCGCAGTCTTACCCGCCGTGCAGTCTTACCCCACCTTACTCTATTCAACATCGCTCCCCCTCAGCACCACCAGACGATTAATCCTGGCGCCGCCACTGGATGCAACATTAGCACCACATGATAGATAGAACCCTTATTTAATTTCGTCCAGTGGAATTTTGAAAGACATACCTCCTATATTGACCTCGAAATACAATTCTTATAATAATTACAATAAACATGGACATTCTATCGACTATTTCCTGTCCTTGTTCTCATCCTTTCTACATATGTCATGTTTCATCAGCAACATGATACCTTATATGCATCTAAATTGTTATGATTCAATAGCGATTCACCTTGAATGTTGATGGTGAATCGTGTATATAAGTTGTCCGCAATTTAGAATTGGCACCAGTTTCTTTACCTTACGTATCAGTACAAGTTTATACCTGAGAAATCAACAATGATCAAGTTGGTAAGTCCATTGCAGTTTATGTCCCATGTACACTTTTGGTAAATATTTTGATATTTCAACAAGAAAGAGTTTTGAGTTTTTGTTCTAGGCCCACATTATACACAGAAATGATAATCGGGACTTGGAGTAAAGTGAAATCAGAACCATTGTTTTCTCCATCGGATCCTTTTCATTACAAGGCAACAACGTAAGCACTATGTCAACAAGGAGGCTTGACAATAAATATTCAAATCCTTCATCAATAAAGCTGCATGAAATCTAATTAACAATAATTTAAAGTTCGAGATTAACTCTTGAGAGGAAAACATTTATTGTTAAATAGCAAAATATTTACATTTTTATATTACCACATGTCTTGCCCAGTCCACCAGTCAAGTTATCAATAGCAGATAATAATATTGTAAGTTACGATAATTTATCAAGATAAAGTTATCTAACATGCCTGGTTCTAATCTCCGTCTAGACATGCGTGTTCTTTGTGAGTGTCCCTTCATCCATTTCATCATATCATCACCCACCCTCATCTTCGCAATTAACTAATAATGGCAAAAAAAACATAATAAATCAAAGAATCAATCAATCAACTGAAACTTTCCAATACTGAAACTGAACATTTAAATTCATTGTCAGCAACATGTTTGAATTCAGGGCAGTAAGTTTCATTGTGGTAGAACATTTCTGTCTTAATCCCAGATTTCTATGAAGCTCAAAAAGTGTTAAAAGATAATATGTGAATCACTGGGTGTAATATAACACGCCTTTTTAAATATCTATCTTTTCCAGGTATTCACTGTTGCTCTCGTGGCCGTGGTAGTCACCCAGAATCCTCCAGCTGCCAGATACCCTGCAGGAGTCTCCCCTCTCCAGTGTCCCAACTTCCCTTACTGCTCCACCGCACAAACAGTCGCCATCGCCTTCGGACTTCCACCTCCAGTCTACGGAGGAAGCTACCCCGAGGGAGTCTCCCCTATCACCTGCCCCAACTACCCTTACTGCTCCACCACTAATCCAGAAGGTTCTGCTGCTTCAGTCGTGGCAACATGGGTTCCACCTGTGGACCTCCAGGGTAGATACCCAGCAGGTGTCGATCCCGCCGCATGCCCGAACTACCCATACTGCCCCTAATGTAAAGAATCTTGTCATTTACTAAATGTCCAAACAGTAAATATTAACTTGCACTAGTAAAATGTCAACGTGTTACACACAGAGATGGACTGTATAGATCCACCATATTTGTTTTATGAAACTACACGTGGAATAAAATATGGAATAATGAAACTTATATATCTTTTCCTAAAATATTTTTCTCCTCTTTTTTTTTAAAAAAACGTATTCTTCTTGTTGGAATCTTATGGTGAAAAAAATATATTTGGGACACCATGCTATACTCTCTAAAACATATGAAAAGAACGAACCTGGGACTGCAATGCGATCAGAAGATACAAAATAATATGTACAGCTATGCCCGGGATAGGCGTCAGCAAGGGGGGGGGGCTGAAGGGGTGCTTCTTCCAGACCCCCTTCAGCACCCCCGATCCAAAACCTATGTTGAAACATTAACAATTACAGTCTCATATGTCGTAGTCACATTGAGCATCCGAATGTTAGGTATTGTAGTGAGACCTCTGTTATTGTATACAACAGCCAAGCATTGAAAGAGAAATCGCATACATTTCTCTGTACTGTCGGCAGTCTCTTTAAAGATGGAGGTTGTTGTCTTTTCTTGTCAGTATTGTTGTTAAAAATTGTTTCTTATTTTGTTTTAAGTGGCCTGTTTAATTTTTTCAATATTTGCCTACAGCTCAGTGAGTTCTTTTTTAGTATTGTTGTTAAACGGATTTATTGTCGGCCTACTTGTTGTTCCTCTTTTCTCAAAGTCGCACTGAAACAAAAAAATTCAGGTGATTTGAAGATATCATCAGGTCGTACTTGGGAGATTATTTAACGCAAGTTGTATCGTGATGGGTAGTTTACCTTTCAGTACGTTCTATATGTTCAACGTAACATGTTTATTAACGTACAGACTTTGTCGAGGAGCGCAAAGTTCGCGAAGAAATGTTACTATTCGTTGATCTTGGATAGTGCGGCAGAAGGCGATTTTAACAAAGATCAAGTTGCAGTGCAGTTTTCGTTTTGTTTTCACACCGCAACATTCCGCAGACGGAAGATAACCAGTGTCGCAACCTCGGGGGTTTGGGGGCGTTTGCGGCGGAGAGGGGCGTGGCGAGCAAGGTTTCTTTCATGTCGATGGTAGGGACTTAAGAATAACTGTAATTACAATTACTAACTCTGTACATCGATTTTGATTAGCTGAACAGAAAATCACTATATTACGCTTAAATATTATGCAACATAATACTTTATATGTAACGTTGATTACGCATTATACAGAAGGTTGTTCGCTTTATATCCGACCATTTTTTCGGGTACTCACCTTAAGAGATACCGCGCCGCCAGCACCGATCATATTCTATTGGACCCCCAGCATTGTGGACTATCGTCCTGCATCGCAGTTTCCATTGCAGCAAGCTCCGGCGCAGGACAGGCATGGGAATTCTGTCCCACAACTCCCTGCAAGCTTTCCATAGACCATCCAGGGTGCGCGGGCGGCGATGTTGAAGACGTCGTTTCAATAGTTCAAATGCGCAAAAATCCATTGGACTGGTATCTGGGCTTTTCACAGGAATGTCTTCAAACGGAATGATACGAATTCCTCATTCCTCTGCCATTTCCTGATAAAAACGTAGTGATGTTCTGGCGGTATGACTCGAAGCCTTGTCCATATGGACTATCACCTGGTTCGCGTCCATTTCATACAATTGTGGGATGTCTCTCTGATATATAGGTGTCAGAATGGAGTCTTGGAAGTATCTGGCATTCACCTTCACGTTTTTGTCCACCTTGCGTATCATCAACTTACCCTCATATCCGAATCCCGTCACAACCATAAAGCCACGAGGGAAATTTTCCCTACACTGACGAACAAAGTTGCTGCGTTCCTTGTCTTCATTGTCACGGTATGTGATCGCCTGAATGTGACCACCAGCAGTGAGATGGACATATGATTCATCCATTGTGACAACTTTCTTCAATTTGGAACCCGACAGGTACTTTTCATACACTTTCCTGCAGTTCGTCTTATGTTCGGAAATGTGACGCGGTAGAAGGTGGTGTACACGGGTCTTCCGCACACACTTCAACCTGAGGCGCTTGCGATTTGTTTTGTTCACAGTTGACTGTGCGAAGTGAAATCTGTGGGCCATATCACGTTGAGTCGGGGGATTTTCTTGGCACGCCAATTGACGGATCCCCCTTAGCATTACGGGTGACACTTTGTTGCAGCCCTTCTCCTGGTGGTTTTCGTGGGTGAATGTTTCGCAAGGAGAGCCTGTTGTGTGTAACGGGCCACAATGGCTTTTGCAGTAGTCACTCCGAGTGTTAACCCATTCTCCCGACACTGTTTCACAATGCGTACGTATGAAAACTTAGCATGGAAAAGGACCATTACGTAACCCTCCCAATACCGGTTGATTTTCGGCGCCATTTGATAACATTCACTACCAACACTCACGCACCTACAAGGTCAGACACAACACTGCTTCCGTCAGCAGACCCATAGTTCCAGCATGATATGCCAGGTGGCAGCACCGAATCGACAATGGTCGGATATAAAGCGAACAACCTCTGTATAAATGTGTAGGAATGCAGTATGAACTATCACACTTATGGTTACAGGTATAAATATAAAAAAAATACTACAAATCCTGATTAAATACAACAGTGACACATTGCAAAACAGAATATTTTCAACTTCTACACGTCTTTTGCGAAGGGAAACAACACTGATCTCTTCAGTGTCAGTATTATGCAGTTTTCTCTTATGTACTTCAATCATCGCCACAGAATTAAGACTCTTTTGGGTCATCGTACTTCTAAAATATTCCTCGAGGGGATGCAAAGGATTAACTACTTTCAGCCTCATCACAAGAAGACAGCATCAAAAGCAAGCGCACTTTCTGCGGCTCTAAAGTTGCCCTACCTATGCATCATGCATCATGGGTTCTAATCGGAACATGGGATATCTATAGCATATTGTTGTAAAGCAAGTTACTACTTACATTTTGGATTTCTTCTTGAAATAGTCAGTGTTAAAGGTTTTCTTTTCTCCGTTCTACTTTCTCAAGCCCAAGCTCAACAACAACCACTCAGAACAATTCAGTGCTATGTACTGAACAAATACGACCAAGTCGTTTTCTCACTCCTTTCCTCTGTCTCTTTTGGATGCAAGTGAGAGCCAAAACATTTCAATTCCTCGTCCCTTAGATATTCATAACTTGAGGAGACCCATACATAACGGTGGAAAATTGTAGAGCGGTCAAAATTACTGATTTTACAACAACAACAAAAAAAGGTCAAATATTGAAAAATTACTGATGAAATACTGACCTATTTATTTACAGCATATCAATAAATTGCCATCCTAAAGGTCATATTTTTTTAAAAAAAATTATCTAGTCACCATCATTCTGATAGTTTAGACATCACACTTTTCTTTTATTGATGATAGTTTTCATAATTGTTCAAAATTATGTAAGGCAATAAAACAATTCTTAAAACAATAGTGTGTAGCATATATTGAAAAGAAAAACACATGTTGTCTTTACCTAAAGTCTGTATTGGATATTTTACTGAAAAAAAATATATAACTAAACTCTTTTGAGGTGGAAATATTCAACTGCCTTCACAAGAGATCTCTTCAGACAAGCAATACAGTGGTGGGTTGTCTTGCAAGCACGTCTCAAGGCAGAGACCACAATGTGTAATCTAGAGCGTTGAGGTGTCTCCTCGTTGGCGCAGTGGTAGAGACGTCGCCTTGTAATCAAGGGTCCGGGTTCGATACCCGGTGGAGGCAGATAGTAGTTCGGATCCCACTTTAAACTGTAGATCCAGTCCCGATTAGCCTTGCTGTGCATAAAGGGGGCTTAAAACGCCAAAACAATCAATCATAAAGGGTTGAGGTTTGGACTGCCAGATGGACCATCTAAGGGGAAATTAGATCTGGCACATTATTCTCGAGTCACTGTTTGGTTGTTTGTGGCCTATAAGGTGGTGCAGAATCCTGTTGGAAGCTCCACTCCTGACTATGAAAAAGAGTGTTGCTGAGATCCTTGACCATTGTGTCCATGACTGACTGCTGGTACATTGAGGCTGAAATTTTCAACCCTTTCTCGCAGAAACGGATCTCGGTGATGTCATCATAACTCACCCCCCCCCCCCCAACATCATGATTGAAGCAGGATGACAATGGACCTTTCTTCCCACTACCGTCTCATGAACTTCTGGCATTCACCCTGTCATTTTGTGATTTGAAAGACTCCTCAACAGGAAAACATTTTTCGATTGGTGAAGAGAATTCTTCTGTACCCATTTACTGTACCATTCTATCACTTCCTTACCTCAACTAGCAATGACTCACGTTTTGAAGAAAACAAATACTCAAGATATTCTTTCATCACTGGTAGGGAAAATGTCTTACCTTTAGTTGAATTGAAAGAAAAAAGAATCATTTCACTGGGAAGTGAGGACTACATTATTCCCATACTTCATCCTCTATTAGTGCACATACTGTGTATTTGGAAAACTCAACTGAGTAATAGACCCACATTGTTGATGTTGCCATTTCAGAGGAGAATCTTGCGTAATTTCGCGCCTGTTGTATGCAAAGATCCTATATGCAAAACATTTGACCTTAAATAAAATAAATAATTCAATCTAGAAATGTGAAGAAATAAGGACATAAATTTTCTCACAGAGAGTACTCAAATAATTTCCATTATGCAAATAATATTTTGTTACATCATGAATTCTTGTTGAAAGTTATACATTGGGTCCTGATAGGGAGGTCCTAAGAGAGAACGGGGGTTCCCCTGGTTTAGACGCCCCTGCTACTAAGGTGTTTGGTCTTGAATGCAAGAACAAATGTTTGGATGAAATGGAGCGCGCACAATTGACACATTTATTTCATTTTTGCTGTTGCTTTATTATGAGGCGGATGAATTGATTATGTAATGCATTTAAATAAAATGTTATATATATATGTGTATTAAGGAAACTTTGAATACGTATACAATTTAGTGTTAACATCTTGCATATGTATTTTCTTATTTTTTACGTCGCTCCATTTTGCATATGTGCAAAACATGTGTTTTACATGAAAGTTATACATGTCATATGTACAAAAAGAATTACATTCGTCATGCATTTTCTGTCTTTGAAAAATACAGTTTGTGCTTGTTTTCAATTATTAGCTAATGTAAAATTGAACGTGTTCAAATGATATTTCAAAACGTTTGTCCATCAAAATTGCTTTAGCACAGACTTCTCCCTTTTTTGCGTGATTTAGGAGGATAATAACGTGTTTGATACTATTACTCAGTGTGGTATTTAAGAAATTTCCAGTGGGGTGTAATTCTACTGACTGTCTAGGGACAGCACGAGATAATGACTTTATTCCATATAACATTTTCCCCCATTGATAAACTTTATCAAGCAGAGAAGGGGGACACAAGTACCCAACGGCGGAAATACCCCCCATCCCCTCTACACATACCACACTGCTATTACTACTGTTGCTGCTACTACTACTAATAATAATAACGTCATTATTATTATTATTGGCACGTTTATCCTGGTACTCCCCTCCACCCAGACAAAAATTCGTTGTTGAGCCTCTGCTAAAACACGCATGCACATTTCTTGCTCTCTTTATATTTAATATCGCTCCCCCTCAGCACCTCCAGATGATTAATAATGGCGCCGCTACTGTATTCAACATTAGCACCACATGACAGATAGAAACCTTACTTAATTTCGTCCCGAGGCATTTTCAAAGATCTAGGTACCTCCTATATTGACGTCGAAATAATATTCTTATAGTAATTACAATAAACATGGACATTCTATCGCCTATTTCCTGTCCTTGTTCTCATCCTTTCTACATAAGTCATGTTTCATCAGCAACATGATACTTTATATGCATCTAAATTGTTATGATTTAATAGCGATTCACCTTGAATGCTGGTGGTCAATTGTGTATAAAAGTTGCCTACAATTTAGAATTGGCACCAGTTTCTTTACCTCACGTATCAGTACAAGTTTATAGCTCAGCAATCTACAATGATCAAGTTGGTAAGTACGTTGCTGTCTCTTCCAAACTTTTGGCATAGTTTGATATATTTCACCAAGAAAGGGTTTTTTACTTTTCTTAACCCCACATTTTGCGCACATAGGATAATCGGGACTGGGAATACAGTTTGAAAGTGGTACGACTATGTGTCTCCATCGAATATCGAAAACAGTGTTCCTTGATTACAAGGCGACGAAGTAATAACTGATAAAGAGCTGCATGAAATCAAAGTAAACAGTAAAAGAAGTAAATATACGCTAAATGAGTGATATATAATTAAAAATGCTAAAATTATTCACTTTCTAGTTGAGCAGTCAAATTGTCAAAATCAGATATAAAGAATTTAAGTTAGGGTATTTTATCAAGATAAACTTATTCAACAATTCAAGAAGTGCAGAATCTTTCTCTTAGATGTAGAATTTCAAATCGAAACTCAGATTTTCTTAAACATACAAATTATGATCTTTTCAGATATACTAATGCAGCTAGATTGATTTTATATGTTACCTTCGTAGAATGAAATTAGAATGAATCGACGAGTGTTAAGAAAACACTTATCTTAACTTCCTTAAATTACACATTCAACTGAAACTGCCTAATTCTGAAACTGAACTTTAAATTTTGTGTTTGCAATGTGTGTCGATACAACACCACAAATTCTATTGTGGAAGAACATTTCTTCCTTGGTCCAAGATATTCTTGAAGCTCAGAGAATGCTAACTTACTTTCCGAAACTGAACACTGGGTGTAACAAGTTATAACCAAATTCGTCTTTTTCAGGCACTTTTCTCTGCTGTCGTGGCCGTGGTGGTCGCCCAGAATCCTCCAGCTGCCAGATACCCTGCAGGAGTCTCCCCTCTTCAGTGTCCCAACTTCCCTCACTGCACCACCGCACAAACAGCGGCCATCGTCTCCGGAATTCAAGCCCCGGCTCCAGTCTACGATGGAAACTACCCCGAGGGAATCTCCCCCATCACCTGCCCCAACTACCCTTACTGCTCTACCACAAATCCAGAAGGTTCTGCTGCTCCAGTCGTGGCAACCTGGGTTCCACCTGTGGCCCTCCAGGGAAGGTACCCAGCAGGTGTCAATCCTGCCGCATGCCCCAACTACCCATACTGCCCCTAATTTAAAGAATCTTGTATTTTACTGCATGTCCAGACAGTAATATTACCATGCACTAGTAAAAATGTCAACGTGTTACACATAGATGGATTGCATAGATCCACCACCATCTTCTGTTTTATGAAACTACATGTGGAATAAAATATGGAATAATGAAACATATATACCTTGTCTAAAATATTTTTCTTTCTTAATTTAAAAGAATTGAATCGGTGAGACCAAGAAGGAAAAGATTCCACTCGACCTTACTTTCGGGAAATAAAAAAGAAACTTCATTGCAACCAAAACTAAAAGCCGGATGAAGAAACTTACAATTACAACCTGATTCATCATAACCATAGTAACAATATTCCATAAGTGGTTTGTTTTTAAAACCTTTATTTTAGCTTTGATATGTATTCAAAGTATGCAGCCCATTTTGTTCAAAAAGTTGAATCTTTCCCTTCTTGGTCTCACCGGTTCAATTGTATTCTTCTTATTAGAAGTTCGTGATATTTCATCCAGGTGCTTGGATTTTGATTACGTTCCTTACTAACCCCACAATAACAACTAAGAACCTAACAATTTGTTTCCTCTACATATCCATGCATGCTTCTTTCACGCAATATGGAAACGAAAAGAAAACTGCAGTGTGATAAATGCATATCAAATGGTACAAGAAAAAGTGATTGGTTGCATGACAATTTTTTTAAAAACTCTTTTTTTTTATTGAGTCCTCTCATACGAAATCTTAGCTTTCTTAGCTTCTTTAGCTACACTAAATGTGCTGTAACAAGCTTTTCAATTATATGAAACAAGCCGACCTTTGAACAAAAATAAAATATTGTCATGTGACCTTGACTTTTGACCTAGAAAATCTCAAAACATGTCATCGACTTAACGCTGTTAATTTTTGGAGGGAAGTTAGATACAAAGCCTGTAGCAAATGCAGTAATATATGGATATGGTGGAAGCGAAGGAAATATTCTGAAGTACGAAACAGGGCAGTGTAGACTGAGTGAGTACTGTAATTGTCTATAAGATTTATTATTCTCTTGATTTCGATTGATTTTCTTGGTTCGATCAGTCTGTCATTACAAAAAAACAAGAACTAGAGAGATTACAACTGATTTCCTCCATGTGATAGTTGGATCGGCTTCTTTTGTGTACGCCAATGTTATTATTCTCCTTGTTCATTAATATCAGCGGAGCGGGGGAGGAAGTTTTTACGAAATATTTTGCAAGTCGATAATAGTATTGATATTGTAGATCGGTATTTCCATGTTTTCAGTGATTGTGTCAGGTTATGAATTACATATTGCACAATTACATCGCACTCTTCGTGATAAGTGCAGGCCTGAAAGAAACCAAGAGAAAATATAAAAATCACAAATATTGTAATCTTGGACTTTACTTTTTTTTCTGCCTAGGAATTTATTTTCAAGATCCTACTTAAACCGGGTGCCTTGGTTACATTATCACAGGAATCTTTGTTATAGTAAATGGATGATATTCAGCGAATGCACATGGCACAGTGGTTTGGACGTAGGTCCAGTCCTGATTAACCTTACTCTGTATAAAGTGGACTTACAACACCAAATCAAACTAAATATTCAGCGAACAATGTCCTCCACAATTAATTAAGCGAAATCACGATCCGCTATTGAGGGGACAGGGAGGGAAATTTCACATACGTCACTGATAATGGGGCTAGCGTCATATATTATTTTATTATGTCGAGGGACTTAACACAAAACATAACAGAATTTCTGGTGGATGCAAGAACAGAGAGCAAACATCTTCCGTTAATAGCAACCCTGAACTACGGAGGGGGGGAAGGAAATATGAACGAGAGGAGCAGGGAAGGGGCAACGGGCGGCGCTGCCCCCGAAGCAGTTCGGAGGTACCGATGGAAGGAGGAGGGATCTCGGGAATTTTCAGATACATTAATCGACAAAATTTCAGAGCTGATGTCGAACCAAATGTTGAATTTACTAACCGAGGGGGATGTACTTCAAGCATTAAAATTATACTACCATTGCATTGAGAGGGCAGCCAGGCACATGATACAGGATGGGGGGGGAGGGAAAACTCAAAAGGGAGGATGGTATAATGATGCATGCAAAATTCAGAAAAAAGCAATAACACAGGCTCTGAAAAAATTAAAAATACTCAGCAACGAGGCAAATAGAGTATCGTATGTAACACAGCGGAAACTATACGCTACGATACTGGAGAGGGAAAGGGGTAAATGGGGGGAGGGAAGGGTTAAGGCGATAGAGGAGGCCGTGCAACAGCGAGACGCAGCACAGCTATGGAGAATAATCCGGAACTTAAGAGGGAAGGAGTACACGGAGGCGGAGATTACCCCCGAAACGTGCGAACGACACTTTAAGGGAATAATGGGAACAAGGGAGGGAGAAATAAATACACCTGGGAACGATGGAAATTACTTGGGCACCTTCGTACCAATTGTAGATGAGGAGGTAACAGACAATGAATACTCTCTAGCAATCAACTCGCTAAAAAACGGGAAGGCGGCAGGCAGGGATGGCTTAACCGCTGAGATTATAAAGGGCACAAATAAAAATTCACTAATGGCGAAAATGGGCAGGGAAATTATGAATGGGCTCTACCGGAAGGGGCTGTTTCCGGAAAAATGGTCGGATACCATCATTTGCACCATCCACAAGGGTAAAGGGGATAAAAGCAATCCTAACAAGTACAGCGGGGTCTCATTACTGTCGGTACTGAGCAAAGTGTACTGCCAGATATTATATAGACTATTACAAAAATGGTGCGAAATTTTTGAGGTTCTTTCTCCTCTGCAAGCTGGATTTCGGAAAAATTTTCAGACAATAGATAATGTACTTTTATTGCAGACATCGATACAAGACAAACTAGGGGTCAAAAGGGGAAAACTATATTGCTGCTACGTGGATTTCGAAAAGGTTTTTGACACGGTTAACAGGCAAATGTTGTGGGCAAAATTGTGGGACGTTGGGGTATCCGCCAGAATGATCAGAGCTGTCCAAGCGGCATATGAAAAAGTTACGTTTTGCGTAAAGTGCGGGAATGAGGGCGTTACAGGGGTAAATGAATCAATTCTGGGCGTGAAGCAGGGGTGCGTTCTCTCCCCTCTGCTGTTTATCCTCTTCATCAACGATATCGTGGAGGAAATAACGCAGAGGGACACGGATCCACCAACGATATCCGACGTAAAGGTACCACTTTAGTTATACGCAGACGACCTGGTACTGATTTCGAACACAACAGCAGGTCTACAGAACGGTCTAGACACGTTACACGGATATTGCGGGAAATGGGCCATGCGAGTAAATATGAAGAAGACCAAAATAATGGTATTTAAGAATGGGTGCGTATTTGGTAAGGATGAACAATAGAAATACGGAGAGACAAGTGTCGATAGGGTGAAACAGTACGATTATTTAGGCATGGTGATGACAATGACGGGTAGGTGGTCAAGGCACGTACACAGGAATAAATGTAAAGCAATTTTTGCGTTAGAAAAAACAAGAAAAATAAAATACAAAGTACTAAATATTCC
Source organism: Lepisma saccharinum (assembly GCF_977018435.1). Lineage (NCBI taxonomy): Eukaryota > Metazoa > Arthropoda > Insecta > Zygentoma > Lepismatidae > Lepisma > Lepisma saccharinum. Next base: position 28,710,548 of record NC_139249.1, on the reverse strand, counting down.
AACCAAAATTCTGGAGGGGGTCTACGGGGCCACAGTTAAGGCAACACTATTCTATGGCATCGAACTATGGGTGTGGGAGGGAGGGGAAACCGTAAACGCCGTACAGTCTAGATTCCTAAAACAAGGGCTAGGAGTAGGGAGGGGTATGGCAACATGTGGAACACTTAGGGAAATGGGAAAATTAAGAGAGGAAGGGGATGCTAAAATGAGGAGCATTAAATACTGGGCATAACTGATCACCATGGAGGGGGGAAATTTGAAGAAACTCTGTGTACAATCACAGATAAGGGGGGGGGGAGTAATGGGAGGCAATGGGTAGCAAAAATAAAGACGGAATTATACAGTATAGGGCTAGGATGGGTGTGGGAAGAGGGAATAGAGGGGAGAATTGATATGCAGATGCTAGGGGCCATACGTGCCAGACTGGAAGATATTACCAAACAGAAAATTTTGGCAGAATGTTACGCAAAAATATCGTTAACATCGGCAAAAATAGTGGATACGGATCGATAATGGGGAAGGAGGAACTACGTAGATTTGTGTGGGGCAAAAGAAAGGTCAGGATTGTCCTGGTTCAGACTGGGGGGATGGGCACAAGTTAAACTTAAACGGGAGGACGGGAGCGTAGAATGCCCGTTATGCGGCGAAGACGAGACGAAATTTCACATTCTCCTCCAGTGCAAAAAAAACAGGGGAGGCAAGACAAAAATATATCAGGGAAATAAATGAAGATAACATTGATAATATAATGACAAGCGTTATTAGGAGGGAGAGACCGAGAGGGGGGGAGGCGCAAATAAGGAATCTGGGAACTTTCCTACATTACGCCTGGGTAAAGAGAGCAAGGAAGCTCAGTGGGGATAGCGAACATGTGTGAAAGGGGGGGGGTTACTAAATAGATAAATTAATAAATAAATTTGAGAAAATTTAGGAATCACTCAGGTAACATTGCAAGTATAGGGAAAGATTCGAAATGAAATAGTGTTTGTGAACTCCCAAGCAGTGTGAAGGTGGAAGCAGACTAAAAGGAGGAAGAGTGTAGGGAAAGTACACGAGAATTTTTCACTTGTGTGGTATGTATAGCTGTAAAGGCTCATACTGGAAATAAATTCTATTCTTTTATACTAGTTCAGGCAAACAGATCAAGCCTTGCGTTGAAAGCATGCCGGGTAAGCATTGTCCGTATGGTCTTTAACTAAGTGACTGAAGTTATGATTATCATAATCATATGTGGAATGTGTACGCATAAAATATCGCAAATTTCTCACCGTAAGAAGGATTCTCATACGCTTCCCATAAGGCTCGACTGGACTTTCGTCAGCCGTCGGGGAGATTTTTAAGAATTTTCCTCTCCATTCGAAAAACCGAATTGATATTCCAAAATATGAAAAATTACATACACTTAGAATTCCCTCGAAAGCATTGACGTGAATTTTCGTGTAGTTTACTATCACCGTTATCTAGCTATTATCAATATTTCTATAGACTTACATAATGGAGGTGAAAATTTGAAACAAAATCGACCTAACGGTTGCCATTCTTTACGGGAACAATAATAAACCCAAAATGACTAGAAATGCAATGTATTTCCATATTTATTCGAGTTAATTTAACGGTCCTCCCGCAGCATTTCCTAGGATTAAGAGAACTAAGGTCCGGTCGAGCCTTAACACGTGCGAATCAGTTTGCCCGACTTACCCAAAGTGCACCGCATAATGACGTCATCCATTATAACTATATGTATTCTGGTATTATTACAGAGAATACAAAAGTCATACAAATAATATTTCTCGCCTTCAATATTATAGTAATAACAAAATTAATGTATTTCTTAAATTTATAACCTCCTATGTACTACCTTGAACCTATTTCTCCTGAGAGAATTTGCAACTTTCATTATCTTGTAAATTTGGCTGGAAGACACATTTTTCGAATCGCAGAGAATAAATTATTATCAAGCATCATGAGCGTATTCATCAAAATGACAACCTTTTAAGGTAATGATAAATATACAATGAATTAAGATTGAATGCATTCTACTAGGTAAAATGGTAATGAAATAAATATATTTATTAGCTAGACGTTGCCTAATTTTGATAATTGAAAAAGGATAACGTAGATTCAAAAATTAATATTTTTCAGTATGAACATTGACTTGAATACAAGCGATAAAGGACATCAATAATAAATAGGCTAACTAAAGTTTGCATATTGGCATTTCTTGATACATCATTAAATAAAGTCATGGAACATTAGAACATGAATCACATGGTAAATAGATCCTTTATTTAATTTCGTCTCGTGGAATTTTCAAAGATCTAGGTACCTCCTATATTGACCTCGAAATACAATTCATAAAGGAATTTCAAGTAAAAATGGAAATAAACATGGAAATACTATCGACTATTTCCTGTCCTTGTTCTCATCCTTTCTACATATGTCTTGTTTCATCAGCAACATGATATCTTATATGCATCTAAATTGGTATGAGTCAATGGCAATTCACCTTGAATGTTGGTAGTGAGTCGTGTATATAAGTTGCCTACAATTTAGAATTGGCACCAGTTTCTTTACTTCACATATCTGTACGAGTTTATAGCTCAGCAATCTACAATGATCAAGTTGGTAAGTACGTTGCAACTTATGTATCTTCCAAACTTTTGGCATAGTTGGATATATTTCACGAAGAAAGGGTTTTTATTTTCCTTAAGTTCACATTATGCGCAGATAGGATAATCGGGACTGGTAGTATAGTTTCTGGATCGACTATGTATCTCCATCGAATATCGAACCTAGTGTTCCTTGATTACAAGGCGACTACGTAAGCACTGATAGAGAGCTGAATGAAATCAAAGTAAACAGTAAAGAAGTAAATATCCGCTAAATTCTAAAATAATTCAATTTCAAGTTGAGCAGTCGTCAAAATCAGATATAAAAAATTTAAGTTAGGATATTTTATCAAGATGAACTTATTCAACACTCCAGTTTTTAATTTTTAGCTATGGATGCTGAAAACTAAAAAGAAAAAAAAATCGATTGATATAGTACATACGAACATCAGGTTGCTGCGTATACCATCATATTTGTAGATACTATTGCATTTTATGTTTTAAGTGAAGACCAACGTAAGTGACCAGAGAGCTAGCTACACATCGGGAAAGTATGCCGGAAATGAACATTTGCCATGAAATAGTAAACGGACGGATTTCAATTATCTAACCATACTTAAGCAACTTAAAAAGAAGTGCAGAATCTTTCTCTTAGATGTAGAATTTCAAATCGAAGCTCAGATTTTCTTAAACATACAAATTATGATCTTTTCAGATATACTAATGCAGCTAGATTGATTTTATGTTACCTTAGTAGAATGAAATTAGAATTAAACTACGAGTATTAAGAAAACACTTAAATTAACTTCCTTAAATTACACATACAACTGAAACTGCCTAATACTGAAACTGAACCTAAAATTTTGTGTTTGCAACGTGTGTCGATGCAACACCACAAATCCTATTGTGGCAGAACATTTCTTCCTTGGTCCAAGATATTCTTGAAGCTAAGAGACTGCTAACTTACTTTCCGAAACTGAACACTGGGTGTAAATGTAACAAGTTATAAAGAAATCTGTCTTTTCCAGGCAATTTTCGCTGCTGTCGTGGCCGTGGTGGTCGCCCAGAATCCTCCAGCTGCCAGATACCCTGCAGGAGTCTCCCCTCTTCAGTGCCCCAACTTCCCTCACTGCACCACCGCACAAACAGCGGCCATCGTCTCCGGAATTCCAGCCCCGGCTCCAGTCTACGATGGAAACTACCCCGAGGGAATCTCCCCCATCACATGCCCCAACTACCCTTACTGCTCTACCACAAATCCAGAAGGTTCTGCTGCTCCAGTCGTGGCAACCTGGGTTCCACCTGTGGCCCTCCAGGGTAGATACCCAGCAGGTGTCAATCCCTCCGCATGCCCCAACTACCCATACTGCCCCTAATTTAAAGAATCTTCTATTTTACTGCATGTCCAGACAGTAATATTACCATGCACTAGTAAAAATGTCAACGTGTTACACACATAGATGGATTGCATAGATCCACCACCATCTTCTGTTTTATGAAACTACATGTGGAATAAAATATGGAATAATGAAACATATATACCTTGTCTAAACTATTTTTCTTCTTTAATTAAAAAAGAATTGTATTCTTCTTGTTAGAAGTTTGTGATATTTCATCCAGGTGCTTGGGTTTTGATTACATTCCTTAGTAACCCCCAATAACAACTAAGAACCTTACAATTTGTTTTCTCTACATATCCATGCATGCTTCTTTAACGCAATATGGAAACGAATTGAAAACTGCAGTGCAATAAATGCATATCAAATGATACAAGAAAAAGTGATTGGTTGCATGACAATTATTTTTTTAAAAAAAAAAAATCATTTCTTTTATAACACCATTAAGCCTTGTTTCCATGATTATGAAAAAATATAAATATGCTGACCAAGACAGTAATTTATTTTATTAAAAACATAAACTAAACGTAACGTTTCAACCTTCTAGCAAGGTCTTCATCAGACTCTGTATCAAGTACAAAAGTCTTTTGGAGCCTGTAGCAAATGCAGTAATATATGGATATGGCGGAAGGGAAGGAAAAATTCTGAAGTACGAAGCAGGGCAGTGTGGACTGAGTGAGTACTGTAATTGTCTTTAAGATATATTATTCTCTTGATTTCGATTGATTTTTTGGTTCGATCAGTCTGTCATTAGAAATAAGCAAGAGCTAGATAGATTACAACTGATTTCCAAATAGTTGGATCGGCTTCTTTAGTGTACGCCAATTTTATTATTGTCCTTGTTCATTAATATCAGAGGAGCGGAAGTTTTTACGAAATATTTTGCAAGTCGATAATAGTATTGATATTGTAGATCGGTATTTCTATGTTTTCAGTGATTTTGTCAGGTTATCGAACGCTGAATTACATATTGCACAATAACATCGCTCTCCTCGTGATTGGCTGGATAATTACCGAAATATTTGAAATTTGTAAATAATCCGTGTTAAAAAATGCAGTGATGATTGGTCGTATTAAAATTATGTGTGTATGTGTGTGTGTTTGAGTGACTATGGGAATGAGTAAGTTTTTGAAGCTCCGTTAATTTATTTACCTTCAAGCATACATAAATTAGCAAAGTAGGCACTATGTCTTTCTTGCATTCTCTCTTTAATAGTTGTATAAATTTAAAGTTTCATGGCAAAAAAATCCCCAGTATATATAGTTTATTCTTACATCCTTAAGGCTGTAAGAAATACAATTTAGTAATAACTTCTTGATAAGTGCAGGTCTGAAAGAAACCAAGAGAAAATATAAAAATCACAAATATTGTATTCTTAGACTTTACGTTTTCTTTTTGTCTATGATTTCTTATTTTTATTTTCAAGATCCTACTTAAATCAGGTGCCTTGGTTATATTATCATAGGAATCTTTGTTATAGTCAATGGATGATATTCATCGAACAACGTCCTCCACAATTCATTGAGCGAAATCACGCTCCGCTATTATAGTTCAGGCAAACAGATCAAGCCCAGGGTTGAAAGCATGCCGGGTAAGCATTGTGCGTATGATCTTTACCGAAGCGACTCAAGTTATGATTATCATAATCATATGAGGAACGTGTACGCATAAAATATCGCATAATTTCTCACCGTAACAAGGCTTTTCATTCGCTTTTCTTAAGGCTCGACTGGATCTTTGGCAGCCGTCAGGGAGAATTTTTAAGAATTTTCCTCTCCATTCGGAAAACTGATTTGATATTCCAAAAAATGAAAAATTGCATACACTTTTAATTCCCACTTGAATTTTCGTGTAGTTTACTTTCACTATTATCTAGCTATTATCAATATTTTTATAGGCTTGCATAGTGGAGAGGACAGTTTGAAAAAAAAAATCGCCCCGACAGTTGCCAAAGGTCCGGTCGAACCTTAACACGTGCGAATCAGTTTGCCTTACTTTTCCAAAGTGCACTGCATAATGACGTCTAGCTGAATATCATCCATCATGACTATATGTATTCTGGTATTATTACAGAGAATACAAAAGTCATGCAACTAATATTTCTCGCTTTCAATATTATATTAATAACAAAATTAATGTATTTGTTAAATTTATAACATCCTAGTACAGGGACGTTATTTCAGTCGTTTACCGCCAGGGCGTCGGCCGCTCAGCGGCCCCTTCATGCAACAGGTCCCGGCAAATTCCGTTACAGGAAGTCCGTAACAGAAGCAGCTTGATTTGTAATGTTTCCACTTTTCACAATTACAGTTACAATTACAATTGATATAAGCACGTACCTTGTCGCAAGGATGCTGGAAAAGGTGTCCTCCAAAATACAAATATTTCTGGCACCTTATTTCTGACATCTATTCGTAGATTATACATCGCAACGCTATCCTCAGTTGTCGCGAGAACGCCGGCAGCTTATCGGGGGAGTTGCCAGCCGCGAGAAGGCGCTTCATACTGCACGAATGCGATACCTGTCGGCAGTGATGCCAACCGTAGGGACATGTCCCTACGCATAGGGACTTTTTACTATATTTCGCCCGCGTGGGGACGTAGGGACAGATTTTGCCAAATGAGGGAAAACGTAGGGATTCTTTTTCAATCTTGGAAAATAACATTTTATTGTGCAAAGGTGCAAAGCTTACTCGCCAGTCAGTTGCACTTTCTTTGTGCTCGGTTTGGAATGAAGGGATTAGTTTATCTGGATACTTTAGCGAGGAGGAGAAAAAAGAACTAACTAACAAATCTCCATCAGAATTTTGGAACATGTTATCGGTTACCAAGAACTTTCAAGGCAAGTTCTTTTTTAAAAACATTTCCACTCCCGCGAAAATTGTGCTAACATTGCCACATTCTAACGCGGAAACGGAAAGAATATTTTCAATGTTAAGAGATACAAAAACAAAAAAGATAAATAAAATGGGACCTGAATTGTTAAAGACTGCAGGAAATACAGCATCACCAACCAACATCTATCTCTTCACAGCAGCAGCATGTATGACTTCAAATAACATAATCAATAGTAAACGACTCAACGATATTCATTAGGGGTGTGCGGAATCCCGAAAAGTCAGTACCGGGATAGAGAAAAAAATTTCCCTTCCCGATCCCGACTTGTGGGAATGACTTCCCGACTTTTCGGGATCCCGAGCAGTCGGGAAATACCGAATGGTCACTTTAAAAAGTCGTTAATTCTCGACGTTTTCTGCATTGTAAGTTTCTGGAACATATCGGAAATTGTAAGTTTTTATTCTAGAAATGCAAAAACAATCACTTAAAGTAAAAATGACGTGTAGAATTCAAGATTTCCAGAGCCCGACCCTGTGGCCGAGTGGTTAGCACATCGCGCTGCGACGCCAAGGGTCCCGGGTTCGAATCCCGGTCGGGCTTGGTTGTTTATGAATGTCCATTCATCAATTTCATCATTTCATCACTCATCCCCATCTTCGCAAATTAGCCAAGAGGCACAAAACGCGAAGTAAAATAAAACAAATCAATCAATCAATCAATCAAGATTTCCAGAGCTTCGGGAAATTTTGAACATTTCCCGTCCCGAAAATTTCCGAACTTGGTCAGAAATTGCAAATTTTTCCCATCCCGAATGTCGAGATATAAATAAATTCCCGTCTCGATCCCGTCCCTACCCAAAAAATTTTATCCCACACAGCCCTATTATTCATTAAGGCAAGAATTTACAATACCAGACCCTTCTGTAATTTCTATGCTACGTCTTATACTCACGAAATAATCAGTAGTGATGATTTATCTCAAGTTAACATGTTGGGGTGAGGTTAGGTTTGCCCACGAGACGAGACTTTGGCCTGTCTCGTTTCGTGGAGTCTCGTGGAAATGCTGTCTCGTCTCGAAAATATTCGTTTGTCTTATGACACATGGTCCATCTCGTCTCGTCTCGAATTTTTAAAAGCCTGTCCTGTCTCGTCCCGTGGGCAACACTAGGTGAGGTGAAAAAATTGTTCATTAAAGTGTAGAAGTTGTAAAATAAGCTTTTCAATTCTCGCAATGATTCTCCGTATACAAGTATGGAAGCCATATTTGTTGATATGAACAATTGACGTTCGCAATTAGTTACGCTGTCTACAGCGTTGCCACACTGTTGATTTCATACTTGGAGAGCATGGATCGTGTAAGAATGGCGGCAGAGAACAGTAAAAAAGTTGTTAATGTTGTACAGTGTCTCTCAAAAGTTTTAGGACAACGACATTTTAAACTAGGCAACCCAAATTACGTAAGGCGCTGGTTGGTTGCGTGTAGAGTTAGGTTCAATTTCAGGGTTGCCATATGCACAATAGATATTTATGAAATACGGGAAAGGAATAAAACCAAGTATTATTCTATAAAACTCTAAAAAAAATATATCAGTATTATATTTGTTGCAAATAAGAAATACTTTCTGAACGAAAGAAAATCGATTTTCTAGTATTTCATCGCTGATGATTCGAAACAAAGGAAAAGAGAAGAGATGAAACGAAAATATACAACAAATGAGAGGAGAAAAGAGAGAGCGAAAGGGGAAGAGGAAAACTAAAAGCGGGAAGATAATCGAGGATAGATGTGGATAGGAGAAGTAATGAGGAGAAAGGGAAAAAATGCGAGGAGAAACGAGGAAGATAGAGCAAAGAGGAGAAGAGAGGAGGGAAAAGATGAGAGGAGAGGAGAAGAGGAGGTTTGAGAGGAGAGGAGGAGACGAGAAGAGGGGAGTTGAGAGTAGAGTAAAAGAGAGAACATGAGAAGAACGAAAAGAAGATGAGAATAGTGGAGTGGAATCGGAAATCTAAGACAGGAGAGGAGATAAGAGGAGTGGAGAAAAATGGGATGGAGACAAGGGTGAGAACAGGAGGGAAGGCCATATGACATATAAGCAGAGGAGAAGAAGGAGAAGGAGAGAAGAGAAAGAAGATGAGAGGAGAGATGAGGTATTTGTAGAAAATATCGTCTCAGCGTCAAGAATTGATGCATTGATCAAAATATCGACATGAAACATTCAATAATATTTTAAAATGAACTGGAGAATGTATTAGATTGGTGCGAAATGCCTTTTAGCTGAGTTCAGAGCGAGATAAAATCTGCCACGTAAGATCTTTGATTCTACCTGCGATTATACCACTAAAAACATAAATGCAATTTTCACGCTGGGTGGACAATGAACACAATGGGATATGTCAAAAAATTACGAAAGTTTTCTGCCACCGGAGGGGTTTGAACTTACGACCATCAGGTTGACAATCTACAACAGTAACCACTACCCTATAAACTTTCGCTCTTAAGAATAGCTAGGAGGAGGTGACTAATGTGAAATGTAGATGCAACACTCCTCCTACATGTAATGTGCAAAGAATACTTGTTTGTAACAAAGAAAACGAAGGTAGTACGAAAGTTTGTAGGGTAGTGGTTACTGTTGTAGATTGTCAACCTGATGGTCGTAGGTTCAAACCCCTTCGGTGGCAGAAAACTTTCGTAAGTTTTAGACATATCCCATAAGTTTTACGCTCTCGCGGTAAACGACTGAACTAACCTCCCTGTACTTCTTTGAACCTATATTTCCTCAAACAATTTGCAACAGTCATTTTCATGTAAATTTGACTCAAAGACACATTTTTCGAATCGCACAGAATCGATTATTATCAAGCATCGTGAGCGTAATCATGAAAATCACAATCTTTTAAGGTACCTAATGATAAATATACAATGAATTTAGATTCAATGTATTCTAGTAGGTAAAATGGTAATGAAATAAACATATTTATTAGCTGGACGTTGCCTAATTTTGATAAGAAAAAGGATGACATTCATTCAAAAATTAATATTCATTTTTGTATGAACATTGACATGAATACAAGCGATAAAGGACATCAATAATAAATAGGCTAACTAAAGTTTGCATATTGGCATTTTTTGATACATCATTAAATCAAGTCATGGATCATTAGAACATGAATCACATGGTAAATAGATCCTTTATTTAATTTCGTCCCGTTGAATTTCAAAGATCTAGGTACCTCCTATATTGACCTCGAAACATAATTCCTATAGGAATTTCAAGTAAAAATGGAAATTATATTGCCTATTTCCTGTCCTTGTTCTCATCCTTTCTACACGTGTCTTGTTTCATCAGCAACATGATATCTTATATGCATCTAAATTGGTATGATTCAATGGCAATTCACCTTGAATGTTGGTAGTGAGTCGTGTATATAAGTTGCCTACAATTTAGAATCGGCACCAGTTTCTTTACTTCACATATCTGTGCGAGTTTATAGCTCAGCAATCTACAATGATCAAGTTGGTAAGTACGTTGCAACTTATATATCTTCTAAACTTTTGGCATAGTTGGATATATTTCACGAAGAAAGGGTTTTTATTTTTCTTAAGCCCACATTATGCGCACATAAGATAATCGGAGTTCGTGGACCGACTATGCGTCTCCATCGAATATCGAACCCAGCGTTCCTTGACTGCATGAAATCAAAGTAAACAGTGAAAGAAGTAAATATTAATTAAAAATGCTAAAATAATTCACTTAAAAGTTGAGCAGTCAAGTTGTCAAAATCAGATATAAAATCAAGATAAACATATTCAACAATCCAATGTGTAATATTTATCTATCGATGCTCAAATCTGAAAAACACAAAATTCGATTGATATAGTACATACGAACATCCGGTTGCTGCGTATACCATCATATTTGTAGATACTATTGCATTTTATGTTTTAAGTGAAAACCAACGTAAGTAACCAGACAGCTAGCTACACATCGGGAAAGTATGCCAGAAATGAACATTTACCATGACATAGGAAACGGACGGATTTCAATTATCTAACCATACTTAAGCAACTTATAAAGAAGTGCAGAATATCTCTCTTAGATATAGAATTTTAAATCGAAGCTCAGATTTTCTTAAGCATACAAATTATGATCTTTTCCGATGTATGATAAAATTAGAATATTAAGAAAACACTTATCTTAACTTCCTTAAATTACACATTCAATTGAAACTGCCTAATACTGAAATTGAATTTTTTTGTTGTTTGCAACGTGTATCGATGCAACACCACAAATCCTATTGTGGCAAAACATTCTTTCCTTGGTCCAAGATATCCTTGAAGCTCAGAGAATGCTAACTTACTTTCCGAAACTGAACACTGGGTGTAAATGTAACAAGTTATAAAGAAATCCGTCTTTTCCAGGCACTTTTCGCTGTTGTTGTGGTCGTGGTGGTCGCCCAGAATCCTCCAGCTGCCAGATACCCCGCAGGAGTCTCCCCTCTTCAGTGCCCCAACTTCCCTCACTGCACCACCGCACAAACAGCGGCCATCGTCTCCGGAATTCCAGCCCCGGCTCCGGTCTACAATGGAAACTACCCCGAGGGAATCTCCCCCATCACCTGCCCCAACTACCCTTACTGCTCCACCACCCATCCAGAAGGTTCTGCTGCTCCAGTCGTGGCAACCTGGATTCCACCTGTGGCCCTCCAGGGTAGATACCCAGCAGGTGTCAATCCCGCCGCATGCCCCAACTACCCATACTGCCCCTAATTTAAAGAATCTTGTATTTTACTGCATGTGCAAACACTGAATAGTAACATGCACCAGTAAAAATGTCAATATCTTACACACATAGCTGTATGGGACAGATCTACCATCTTCTGTTTCGTGAAACTATATGTGGAATAAAATATGGAATAATGAAACATATATTCCTTGCCTAAATTATTTTTCTTCCCTTCATTTGAAATATAATTAGTATTCTCCTTGTTAGAACTTTGTGATATTTCATCCGGGTACTTGGATTTTGATTACATTCCTTACTAATCCCATCAACCTCATTGACAATTGTACTATTGTTTACATGAGATATGCGAGTTTTGAGAATAGAAAAAACCTTCCTGCCAGAAAAGTAGTGGTGGATATAAATCACATATATACAAACGTCTACTAATGGATTGGCAGTTAATATGTGCACTTAAAACAGTCAACCCTGTAAATGTATAACCATTTTGATATCTCTTTATTCTCTTATGCACTTTTTTCACACAGTATTGAAAAGAAAAAGTGCAGTAGAGTGGATACTAATTTTTATCGGATAATTATCATTACCAGCTCCACTGTGCAAGTCGGTTAACAAGATAGTATTTTGAAAACGTGTCCCATGTTCAGACACTTTACTTTGTTTTACGGAATTTGATGTCGAAGAATCGAATGCTAGAAATACAATAATTCCTGACACTACGAACATTGTGCCTGAAAGTTGATAGATTTTTTCTAGATTGTGACCTTCAGTGCACATACTTGCACAAAGTATGAATCTGAATATTTTCCAAACAGAGTTATTTTTCCTCGAACACATCCGTCCTCAAAATATTTGAAGGTTTAAAGCATTACAAGTCAGAGAAGAGAGAATTTTCATTTTTTAACTTCAAATCGATAAGATTCATTGCTTTTTGTTTGTTTCTTGTACGTCAAGCTGACTAAAAGTGCGTCAATCAGGAGGTAACGGCTACTGACTAAAGAGGGATGATATCATTGAATCATGTGTATTTTGGAGATAGAAACAGAAAAGTTCTTAAATGAACCCAGATAGCACAATGGCAAGCTTGAGGTATCTTGCATCCAGCTTGTCAAAGCCAGTTCGATACGGCAAGCTTGATATAAGCATGCGCAAACTTGTTTCAAGTATGCAGATTTATGTGACTAGTTTGGTTCAAGCTTGTCATGTTAAGCTTGCTGCAATTTTGACACGCGGTAACCAGTTAGCTTAACTCAAGCTTGATTCAAGCTTACAGTTTGCCATTATGTACTTGCAGCAAGCTTCTTCACTTTACATGAAACGCTTGTTTCAAGCTTTAAGTAAGCTTACTGTGCTATCTGGGAAAGAAGAATAACATATCAACACTGAATCATTATCAAAAGAGCAGAGAAATAATGTAGGTTTCTAACAGTTATCATTTTCTTATTTCGAATTCAATGGCAAATAAACGAGAGAGAAAGTAGTTGATACAAACAAGTAATTAACCGAATGGATATATGTAATAGAATAATGCATGGACAGTAACTTAACACTACTGTAAAGGTGAATTATAGATAAGGAGTATACGAAGTATTCCGAGCACAGTATTTTATTACAAGTTTGAAAATGTATATTCTTTCAGAATTTGTTAACTTGATGCAAAAATGAAGGATGGTGATTAAAACTTGGCCACAGACCCAACATACAATGAAGTTTTTATGTAGTAATCTGTGATTTCCAACAGGTGTATCTGGATGCAACAATACCTGGTATTAATTCTAACTAAGCATCACTATCATAAACTATGAACGAGAAAGGTGAGAAGTTGCAATTACCTTCGAATCATCAGTGCAGCATTGGGTAAGCCTTGACCTGCTTAACGATAAGCTTCCACCGTCTTAAGTCTCTTATTTTCTCACTTCACCATTATCTTCAGGAAGTGTACTACGTTGTCCAGCAATCTTAATCTGGTCTTGTTCTTCTTCCATTTGAATATATTTTTGCTTTCAATATCACTTTCAGCATTGCACTTTCATCCATTCTTTCAACATGACTCAGACACTGCACCTTCTAGGCTTTACAAATTTTATCACACTTTCTCCTATTATTGTTCGATTTAACTTTTCATTGTGGCTTAGACTCTACATTCCATTCTTCATAATAGCATAGATATACGTAATATTATTCTTCCAATCCATATCAGTTAATTTTTACCAATTTTGTCAGTATTCAGGTCTCTGCTCCGTAAGTATTATACGTTCTGCATTAATTTGACCTTCATTGTTAAAAAAAATTCTCAAGTATTTAAAATTACTTACATCCTTAAATAACACTGGTCTACAAAAAAAATATTTGTGAATATTACAAGAACAAAACAAGCTATTTCTAGAATTTGCTGAGCCCCTGAATGCATATCTGATTTCAGAATTTCTCCATGGGGCTCAGATTTCCTGTAAAAATGTTTTTTTGTATTTTCCTATCTCAGCCTATGTTTTATATGTATTGGTCGAAAGGACTCGCTTTCACAAAAGTGCTACAAACGTAAAAGGTAATAAATCTGTGTCAGTATACAAAGGAATGAAGTAAATGAGTAACATGAAAGTGTATAAACATACCTAAAAATGTTTCCTTCCCGATTTCCTACGAAACTTTGCCTCAGGAACATCTCTTCGTAAGGTCCAGCAGTAGTCGGACATCATTGTGGCACTCCATTTGCCTTGATACCGCTTTTCCATTAGAGCAATGTCTTGGTGAAACCGTTCACCGTGTTCGTCACTAACGGCACCAAGGTTAGGTGGGAAGAAGTCCAGGTGATCATTCAAGAAATGTAATTTTAGAGACATTGCATCCCATATGTTGGTATGATCTAATTAGTCCATATGCAATATCGCTATACTTCTCTGCTTTATGGTTGCCTAAAAAGTTTTTACATACACTTGTAAAAGACAACCATGCCATTTTTTCAAAATCTGTTAATTGTTGAATGAAATTCTCGTCATTCATCAATTCCCTTATTTGAGGCCTTACAAATATTCCTTCTTTAATTTTGGCATCGTTGATTCTTGGGAATTTCTGTTGCAAGTACATGAATCCACGTGAAGTTCTGTCCATGGCTTTCACAAAGTTTTTAATTAGTCCCAATTTTATGTGCAGAGGAGTGAGAGACACATTTTTGGGGTCAACAAGAGGAGTGTTCGCCACATTCTTCTGTCCAGGCACTAATTCACTACGAAGAGGCCATTTTTTTCCCCACAATAGTGATTTTTTTCTGTCTCTGCTGTTCCACTCGCATAAGAAGCAGCAGTGCTTTGTGTACCCAAGCTGCATGCCAAGCAGAATTGCAATTACCTTGAGATCTCCGCATATATTCCATTTGTATTTCTCATATGGGATATGTCAGAAGCTGTTTCAAGTTCTCATACGTCTCCTTCATGGTAACAGCATGAGCAATTGGTACTGATTGGAATTTGTTTCCATTATGGAGAAGTACAGCTGGAATCGATGAAAAGACGCCAATCGTGTGAACTGTATTCACGGCCAAGACAATCCATAACGGATGAGATTACAAAAAACCATGTTCTTCGTGGGAGAAATATTCTGAGAAAATAGTATGGCGGTCACGAAAAGAACACACTTTCGTATCGCAAGCGAGGAGATTCCAACCTTTCAGTCGCGAAGCTAAAAGTTCAGACTGTTGCTTAGACAAATTTAAATCCCGCATAATATCGTTTAGATCCCCTTGTGACAATAAGTGTGGCTCCATTGATGAACCAGACATTTTAAATGTTGGGTCGGCAATTTCTTCACCTCTTGCACTTTCTTCCCCGTGTTGGTCACGACAATCATCTTCACTCAGTCACATTCTCAGGAGGCTTTGGTACCGGCAATTCTTCATTGTGACATACAGGTCTCATGGCTGATAGTAAATTTGGGTACTGCACAGTGTTCCTTGTTTTCGACGTGATTCCAGCTATTTTGGTCAGGCAGAAATAAAAGGTCTGTTTTGTGATTTGATGGTTCCCTCCAAACCATGGGAACAGCAAACGACATGTGACGTGATTCTTTTAACCAGCTTGTCAGAAGTGTAACACAGGCCAAACAGCATATGTGGGGGGCCCATGTTTTGTCCTGGTCCGAAACTTTACACCCAAAATAAAGTTCATAGCACTTCTTTATAAGAGGGGTAATTCGTCGCTTTTGTGACTTAAATGTCAACTCTCCACATACATAACAAAACGAATTGGGGCTATTTACGCAGGTACGAGGCATTTTCTTATGCACTAACACTACACACTACTTCTGAAACTTCGAATCACAACCTAATCAAAGGCAGTCACTTCCCACTCTGTCAGAACTCACAATGCTGAGACGCACGTGACAACAAACAACACTGCGATTCTATGTGTTCGTGCATGACGCATCGACAGTGTTGCCATGCCTCTATCTTATTCACGATTTGGTTTGTTGCAATTGGAGGAAGGTCCCTGGCCTTAGGAACGTGCTGGTCATTCTATGGTCATATAATGATTGTTATTCAACAATATCTGTAGAGTAAATATAGGTTAAGCCAATAGGCAGAATTTTCATGAATTGCATTAGGTACAGGTTAGTGTGTAACAAGAAAACTGAGCCCGATAGAAAAGAACTGATTTCATTTTCGAATTCAGCACCATCGACTTACCTTAGAACACCATTCACATTCCTTGTAACAAATTTCATGTTGACCAGTGTAATTTTTCACAAATAATCAAATTTTGTTGTTGTATTATAGCTTGTGACGCTGATATAATTATACAGGTCACTTAATATTCTTTTAGTTTGTTGTTAGTTCCATTTCTTCTGCTTTCCTATTTAAGTCTTGGTATATATTTCTATTACCCTCTACATTTTGTTACAATCCCTGTTAGGTCAGCGTATGCACAAATCTTGCTTGTTTTATTAAATATTATGACTCTTTGTCTGTATCTTTCTTTTACATAATTCAGAACTAGGATAAATTATGTAATGCATAATTTACCTTCTTGTATCGCCTCTCTATATAATCAAGGTCTTCAGTCATTTTATTTTTAAGAAGTATCAATTATGAACTTATCATTTTCTGCTTGATACTAAATGTCTGTGATAACTCGAGTCAGCAGACCATGATATAATACTAATTTAATGCATAACCGTATTTTTACGCTATTGCACGATTTTATTTTAAAATTTCCAACTTTAAGTAAAATATAGGCCATATTCTACTCATTGTATTGGAATTGTGGATTTAAGACAAAAAAATGTTGTGTGTAAGATATAGTAGCCTAGGTTACAAATAAACGTGAATATCCATTAATGCTTGTGGTAGGAAACAAAATCTTTATGCAGTTCGTAAGTTTTCCTTAAATGACCAATCTGAAATTAATCAAAGACGTTTCAAAGATTGTAGTTTCGAGACACAACACGTTAAGCGTGTCACCAGCTCTTTTGCTGGTAATTTGTAAACATCTCACGCAAATTGAGATAAAAGAGAACAACGTCAGGTAAATATTTAAAAAAAATATTTCTCTGATATATAAAATCCAAAGTTATTTTAAATCCACGCGAGTGTCCCTTCATCAACTTCATTACTCATTCTGATTTCTGCGATTAGCCAAAAGTGGCAGGAAAGGGAAGTAAAATAAACCAAATCAACTAATTGTTCTGTAAATTGAAGTATGTAGTAATTGGTCAGATCATCAAGTACAGGCCAAATACGTATTTCAAATTTGAATTTCATGGTCATGCAGTTTACAATTTTGGCAAAGGTTTATCATTTTGGATAATTTCACTGTAAAATCATTTTAATAAGCTTTATTAATACATGATTGACGAAAATTGTTTTGAAAATATTTAAAGTATTGGTTCTTATAAAACTGACAGTTATAGATTAGATTCACATTAAATATTATTTTTATAAAATGACATTGCCACCATTTACAATCACACTTGTATCCATGGTGAAGGTTTTAGGCGATTTCTAAGTACTATCATTTAAATCTCACTCTAAATCAAATTGGGTGAAATTTTGTGGTGTAAAATTCTTACATTGCTAGTTGGAATAAATGTAGAACATTAGTGATCCAGTGGGCTAATGTTCATTCTATGCCATGTCCAACAAAATATATGAATTATTTTATGTTTGACTGAGTTGTCAATATTTTACATTTATTTGCTCAAACTTTAGAACTGATGTCTTATCTTATTTGAGGTCATGGACAATTAGGTTACTTCGTTTTTCATTGTTTTCGATTTGGTTCTTTGTGTAGTATTGTTATATTGTTTCACTGTATTGTATGGAAATCATTTAATTTATATTTCTTATCATTTTTGGACTTTCCATTTTTTTTTTGATTGTCATTAGTAACCATGTTCTCTTTCTGCAGACATAAAGACAAGGAATAGTGTGCAATTATTCCCACATTGTTTCTCACATGTGTTTATAGAAGTCAAATTTTATTTGCAATTCTTCCAGTTCTTCTAACACCACCTACAACTCGTTTCATAACTGATTCAATTATAACCAAAATTGTGAACAAAGTCATGTTGTCACAATTAGTCATGAATATCCCAAAATTTCGCATAATCGGAGATTATATGCGTTAGTGGCAGTATGGGTAGTTGGGACAAGCTGCGGGATTGACGCCAGCTGGGTACTTGGTTTGAGCGCCCGCCAGAGTGCTGTAGGTATTGTAGAGTCCATAGGGGCCTCCGTACAAGACTCCGTACACACCACCAGCAGCACCAGCGTCCAGGGGTGGGTTGACGGTGGAGCAGTAGGGGTAGTTGGGGCAAGTGGCCGGATTGATACCTGCGGGGTATCTGCCTCCTGCGAGGGCCACTGGGGCAGCGGGTGCAGTTCCGGAGACGATGGCCGCTGTCTGTTCGGTGGAGCAGTAAGGGAAGTTGGGGCACTGGTGAGGGGCCACCCCTGCGGGGTACTTAGCGGCTGGAGGACCTCCTGCGATCACCATGGTTACTAGAGCAGTGCAGAGAACCTGAGAAGGAGCATTTAAAGAATAATATTTTTCACATCTCAGAAACAGTTTATATCCAATTGAAATTAGAACACTTTCACATAATTGATAAATACTTTACGCTTAATTAGTATTTTAGAAAACTAACATAATTCTGACTACAAAGAAAATCATTCGATCAAACTTAAGAATGTCCTTTGAAATAAGACATTTATTCGTCACTGTATGTTACATGGATTGAATTAAATTAATATTTATTTCTACACATACACCGTCCTCATAGTTATTAAAAAATGTCTGAGTGCGTTCAATAAATAATGCTAAATAAAGTTGTTGGGAATATGCTTTACTGTATTGAGATACTTTGAATCTTTATATTTAATTTAACTACATTATAATTTTGAAAATTTTAATTTCGTACCTAAGAGTACATATTAGAATATATAAATTTGTCATGTGTTACTTGCATAGAACTTTTGATGCAATGTGGCCTCCCCGATGGCGTAGTGGTAGCGTCGTCGCTTTGTAATCAAAGGGTCCTGGGTTCTATACCCGGAGGAGGCACATAGTGGTTTGGATCCCACTTTAAACTGTAGGTCCAGTCCCAATTAGCCTTACTGTGCATAAAATGGGCGTTAAACACCAAATCAATCAATCAATTTTATGCAATGCATTTTACAAAATGAATACCATTTCGCTGACCAATTTAAAAATATGGAGATACTTGGTAATTCCCAAGACTGCAATCAAAGGAATAATCAAATAAATACGATAACAAACAATTTGACTTTTGCATCAAAGTTAATTTGTGTGATGGAATCTAAGATGCTTTTTATAAACTGTTTCCCAATTTAGTATTGTACTTTTAAAGTACATATTAGATAGAACATCACTTACCAACTTCATCATTATTGTTTAGTGCACAGGAGCTTGAAGAGCACAGAACTGTTGTTGTGTGAAGAAGGGTTGGTGCTTTTATGAACACACAATAGCTTCATCAAGGTTGTTCAGTTCAGTGTACGCTTGTATTTACTGAAAGTATTTCTTGCTAGCAAAAGAAGTGCAAGAGCAGGAAATGTATGAAGAAAAGTAACCATTTACATGAATTATGAATACATAAAAATCATGGTACAATCTTTAGAAGAAAGTAGCCTACGATGCCTGAAATTGTTTCCAGTGTAAATTAAGGTTAATTCATAAAATTCATTTACATAAAATAAATACTTCGCCTTTTATGCCATACGCTTAATAAAATTTTAGAGATGATTTTTTAAAATTATGGAAGTTGAATTGCACATCCAAAGTTTTAAAAGCACGAGGCTACATTTACAGGATCTTTATAAACCTATATATGAACCTATATTCCTATATATATGAAATGAAAACACAAGATTTCAGTGGAGAGAGTGAATACGCGCCACTCATAGATCTCATTATGTTGCCAGAACGTAATAGAAACTAGTTAAGTAGTATATGCTTATGTAATATTTCCGTTTATAATAAATGTGACTCTCTATTTCTTTTTGACTATATACAGTAAAAACTGCATATCCCGGAACCTCCATAAGAAGGAAACCTGTAAATACGGGGAAAGAAAGTCCCCAGAACGGACCGATTTTATACCTGAAAATGACCTGCTTAAGGCGGAAACCTCCTTAACGCGGAAACGGAACACCATTTAAAAACCAACGAGATGTTTTCATTCTCAGTAAGACGGAACTTCCTTTATTTTTTTCGCTCGCAAGAAAACAATGCAATACTGTAAGTGGAACACGCCTCTTGTCACTCGCTTATCCCTAACATTGTCGATGTGAAAGAATGCGCTACAATACTCATAGCTGTTACGATTTCGTTTCTTTCTTTCATCTCTTACCCTCTTGCTCCACCTTTCTTTGTCTATTTCTCCTCTGTTCTTTCGTCATCTTTCTATTTTTCTTGTTATCTCTCTTTGTTTCTTTTTTATTCACTCTTATCTCAATCTTTCTTCACCTCTCTTATTCCATCTTTTTACTTCGCTATTTGTGCCACTTTTAGCTAATTTGCGAAGATGGGGATGAGTGATGATATGATGAATGTATCGCATTTTTATTCATGTACATACCTGCATTAGTACTTTACATTATAAGTAATGCGAAATGTAAATCTGTCTTTCCATTATTTCCTGCAGCGCTCTATGCTGTATTTAAATTCAACCCTGTATAAGAAGGAAAACTGTTAAGACGGAAAATTTTGCTCGAAACCATCATGTTCCCGGATAGACAGGTTTTACTGTATTATACTTTTTTTACTTCATGAGAATAAATATAATGCCTACACGATGGCGTAGCGGTAACGTCGTCGCCTTGTAATCAAGGAGTCCCGGATTCGATGCCCGATGGACACACACAGTGGTTTGGATCCTACCTTAAACTGTAGGGCCAGTCCCGGTTAGCCTAACTGTGCATAAAGTGGAATTACAACTCAATCTCAAGAGGTCAAAGGAATCAATATTAGTTGTATACCTAACAAAAATTTATTTTGCAGTCTTTTCATTTCAAAAATGGCGTTAACTCAATTTCACGGTCGAAACTACAATCAACACTTCGTCAGAAATCATTTGTTTATAGTAATCACCGTCATTATGTGAAAAATTACAGTATTCTAAAATTTTTGGAATATTTGATTCTTCAGTTGCTGTCCTTGAAGGCAACACACATACCCATTCACAAATGGCACATAAATATTCATCAACTTTACCTGTTTCCTACAAATATAACTTTCCCTAATGAAATAACAAAGGACCACACTGTGTTCATTATCATTTTCTTAAAATTTGTATCAAAGCGATATCTAGAGTTACATTCCATTCGAAGCTATTGTATGTCACCATGCGTGTATGAAGCATATATAAGCCATCCTCGCTGTATGAATACCACAAAACAAATCAACTCGTTCTTTACAACACTTCCACAACCTTAAAGCAACAATGATGAAGCTGGTAAGTTTTCCGGTAATATTCTTTACAATTTAATTCCTCAACAAGTTATTTTTACAATGTAGTTTCACTCAACTCCACTGTATCTATCTGTTCGAAAGTTTCTGCTGTAGGCTACGAACTCCTTAACTTCTTCTATCGAGAACTGTCAACATTATTAAACCAACAAAGATTATTCCTTTTACAATCTCAGCTTTCAACAAGTGCAATTTTTTGCAGTCTTCAGGAGTCAATGATTATAGCATTGTTACTGTTTTTATTCCTTTCTCTGGTTACATTTCATTGGGTACATCGTCTCTTTATTACTAGGTTCTCCTAATTCCTTTTTATCATTGGCACGAAACATTTCCATATTCGAATTATTGTGACTATGTTTAAAGTTTATTCCCAAATTCAGATACCATTCGTATTTCATAACACTCATATTTATCTATAATCATTCTCTCGATCAATGCATTCAGTCACGTATCTACCCCGTAGGCATTAGAAAAAAAATATAGATGCAATGCTATGTTTCGTCGCGAAATTTAATATTTAGTTATGAAGCACATGTAATATTTCTCCACAAAATTATACTTTAAAATGTTTCGGGTTCGAGATTGAAGTCCACTTTATACACAATACGGCTAATCTTGACTGTACCTACAGTTTAATGTGGGATCCGAACCACTTGTGCCTCCACCGGGTATCGAACCCGGGACCCTTTATTACTAGGTAATGATGCTACCATGGGGGAGGCCCCCGCTATAAAATGTTTCAAAATATTATGTTTTTTCTAAAATAATAATTGTGTTGCTAATAAATTACATAACCAATGGAAAATACTTTTCTCACGCAATTTTTTGAAATAAAGATTTTGCTTAGTCTAGAATTTAATTACATTCCACATTCGTTCAAGTATTTCATGTACAGTGCGTCTTCTAAGACAAATTTTACTTTGCAGATCCTCTTCGCTGCCCTTGTGACCATGGTTGTCGCCGGAGGCCCCCCAGCTGCTCAGTACCCTGCAGGAGTGGCCCCTCACCAGTGCCCCAACTATCCTTACTGCTCCACCGAACAGACAGCGGCCATCGTCTCCGGAATTGCACTCCCTGCCCCAGTGGCCCTCGCAGGGGGCAGATACCCCGAAGGAGTCAATCCGGCCACTTGCCCCAACTACCCCTACTGCTCCACCGTCAACCCACCCCTGGGCGCTGGTGCTGCTGGTGGTGTGTACGGAGCGTGGTACGGAGGTCCCTACGGACTCTACAATACCTACAGCACTCTGGCGGACGCTCAGACCAAGTACCCAGCTGGTGTCAACCCGGCAGCTTGCCCCAATTACCCATACTGCACTTAAGGTACATGGTTTCTAATTATACTCAACATCCGTACGGAAAAGAATAATTTGCACCTAAAATGTGTGAAATCATTCATTTTTGTGTATAAACAGTACATCGGAAATAAAATTCTCAAACTTGAAAATATTTTTGTTAATAGAAGAAAATATTCCTACCTTTATCTTCATAACATTTCTTACTGATTAGATTGTTGAATATTGTATTAATATCAAATTATGTGGTAAACGGATGCTCATTGATGACGTAGGATTAAAGATGTCATTTTGTAACATGCGGATCAGGGATTCGACCTACGGTGGAAGTACATTGCAGAATTGTTCAGAACTGTATGTCTAGTCCGTGTAAACCTTTACAGGCATAAAATGGAATTTAAAGTAGTAATAAAAGATAAAAAATTTGGCAGAAAATTACTCGAAGAAGAAGCCACGTGATGCCTTCATGACGACAATAATGTTGTTAAATATTATGTAATGCTGTCCTTTGAATTGGAATACAATCATCCCTCCCCACACACACAAAACGGAATTGATAATATATGATCTAAGGACGTTACTCCAAAACAATGAGAGGATGTTTGCGAGATTATCTGTATAATTCTGGTTATATTTTTCTGTCATGAATCAGCCATAAAATGTAAATTCCCACTCGTCGCTCATGTAATACGACATTCTTAAGTTTGATAGTTAAAGTGTTTTTTGCGAAGTCAATAATATAATGTGGAAGTGAATTCGTCTCCGAAATGGATTAAATGCAGAATCTGATTACAGTACAGTCGGAGAGCACTCAGAAGCCGAATTGATGGGGCAGCATTTGGAAAATCCTTACTGTGAATGTGCTCAAGGCATATCTTCATTTACATCTAAAAAGAATATTTAACGTGTATTGCAAACTTGTTGGCCAAACTTGATTTTATCATCATCAAGAGGGAATGATATGTTGTGCCATGTACTACTAACTCGGCTAATGGCCGTGGCGAGGAACAGTTAAATAAATCAGTTAACACTCTCGTCCGTCCCTGCAAACTGATGCAGATAATTTAAACGTAGAAAGAAACAGAAAATGTATATTTATAAATACCGTCGAACCGATAGAACTGTCAATGGGCATTGAAAATTAGAAGATGTGGATAATGGGAATTCCAATGCAAGGAAAACTAACTAAACTAAATAGAAGAGAAGGCATAAAATGGAGAAAAGAAACAAGAAATAATGTGACACTTCAGGATCCCGTGAAACTGATTTTGTAGCTATTGAAACACGTGTGTAGATAAACAGCTGAAAATAAATAGTTTCATGGAAGATTGAATCAAAAATAACAACAGATAACCGTGGCGGAGTGGTAATTATAACGCGCTACAAAGCCAGAGGGTTTATATTCCAACCCTGGGATGCCCATTGGGGACACATAGTGGTTGACATCCCACTTTAAACTGTAGGTCCAGTCCTGATTATCCTTATAGTGCATAAAGTGTGCTTGAAAAGAAAACTCATACTTCAACCTTGGGTAAGGCATGAACGTATAATTGTGTCTGTCCCATCATTTATTTCATCAGTTCACCATTCATCTTCCTCGTCGCGTTTAACCCAAGAGGTAGAAAAGCGACGTAAAATGACAGAAATGGAAAGACGGAAAGAAGTTGCAAACGTTGAGGTAACACTAACACAACATAAACTTTTGTGACAAACTTTAACCCCGAAATATCCAAAAGTTTCCTTTACTTGGCAAGCAGGGATAAATTTGTAGGAAAACATTACAATTACTGTTGGGTGTAGTTCCATGTATTAGTTTGTGATGTTCGAAAAACGGGAAGGGAAGAAAATCACTTGTTCATCTGGTGTAATGGGTAGAAGAAGACTCAACTCAACAAGACGCAGCAGCCCACGTCTTATGTTAATTGGACGTTTCAATCCCCTGAAGATGTGCAAAGAATAATAAATAAATAAACGTTTTTTTAAATAAAACATTAAAATACTGACCAAGGCAGAATTTATAGTATAAAAGGAATTATACACTAAAAAGGTAACGTTTCCACCCTGTAACAGGGTCTTCTTCAGACGAATATTCACAATAGATTGATGAAAGATACAAAACATCATCTTATATATACACACTCCCAGAAATAAGTAGAAGATGAAGCACGAGGGATTTTACTGGAGCTTGAAATAGAAGAGGAAGAGAAGATAAATGTCCTAGATATAATGATGGAAAGAGACAGAGGAAAAAAGATTGAGACCACTTGGCATCAGAAAAAGTGTGCAGCAGGAGTCTTCTGTCACAAAAAAATTATGTGAGTGAGGGGAGAAAATTAAATTTATAAAGAATATGGAAGACAGAATCAAGAAAATTTGCACAAAAGGAGAAGAAAAGCAGCAAAAGAGAGAGCCTATGGGAGCAGCTAGAACAGAATGGGTACGAAAAAGAAGACAGACTTGACGTAAACAGAAGAAGAAGGAAAAAATAAGATAAAGAAACAGAAGAGGGGTAAGAGAAGGAAAAAGAGAGGTGGTTTGGTTAAGGAGTATGGGGAAAGCCCAGAAAGGGAGGCCGCAGCATTTTAAGGATAGCGAACAAGAAGAAGGAGGAAGAGGAAGGGATAATATATGAGATTCAGTGCAAGGAATGTGAGAGTGTGTACATAGGGGAAACAAAAAGAGACTGAAAGACAGGTTGAAGCAACTGCTACCCAGGCCCGTAGCCAGGAATTCTTAAGTCAATCCTAGAGGGGGCAAATTTTTAATATATTGTGTTGCATTGGTAGATATAGCAGGGTACATAGGGGCACTTGTCCCCCTCCTCCAAAAGTGATATGTAACAGAAAAGGGATGATATCTTGAAACTCCAATGTACAATAAACTAAATAATAATGATTACATTACATCTACACTTTGATGAATTGTGTAAAAACTTGTAATACATTTTTTGTATTACAAGAGGTTAAGATACGTATCTCCGAGCAGCTTGTTGTAATATAAGCAGAAAGGATGTAAGTTTCGAGTAAGTGGAGATTTATGGATTTCAGCTGAGTAGCGGCACTAGCATGCATGTAATACTCGAATTTCGCACACCATACGACATACTGTGTGCACTGTTGTGACGTGATCACCACCTTTGCTCAGTGGCGTCGCGTGCAGTTCGCATACGAGTGTTCACAATAGTGTTTTTGTACTGAATGCAGATTTACTCCTCTTCCTTGTAACTTCATCTTCAATTGAAAAAGTGAGAATAACAGTTCAATTTATTTTCAACAATTTCCCCCCAAAATCACGGTATATTTGAAGTAATGCAAGAAGGACCTAAGGGAAATTGTCCCTCTCCCCCTTAAAATCCCCCAGGTTTAGCGAAATGTCGCTAAAGTTTGCAACTATGTAGCACAGACCTTATCGAGTCCCCCTAGACATGCCTTGTATATGCTGCACTCTGGTGCCGAATGTAAGAAGTATTGTCGCTTGCATCAGTGTTCGCACAGCGAAGTGAACATCTTCGGGGTATAGTGGCCAACAGCCCCTTAGCTGTCAGCTCTATGCAACACGCACAGCAATTGTGTTCAACACCCTCTGTTGAGCACCATGGAAGTCAGTGTTACCAACTATCTAGAAAAGTTATCAGACGTGAAAGTTGTCGTGTCAGAGTAAATTGTGTGTATATACTTGTACAGTGTCTCTCAAAAGTTTTAGGACAACGACATTTTAAACTAGGCAACCCAATTTACACAAGCCGTAGGTGGGTTGCGTGCAGAGTTAGGCTCAATTTCAGGGTTGCCACATGCACAATAGATATTTATAAAATACGCGAAAGAAATATAAACAAGTATTATTGTATAAAATTATTAAAAATATCACTATTATATCGCAAATGACAAAATTCTTTCTGAAAGAAAAAAATAGGTTTTCTAGTATTTCATCGCTGATGAGTCTACAGTAAGGAAAAGAGGTGAGAGGAAACGAAAGGTTACAAAAGAGAGGAGAAAGAGAAAGCGAAAGCGAAAGGAGAAGAGGAAAAGTAGAGGAGAGAAGAAAGATAGGATAGACGAGGAGAGGAGATTTAGTGAGGAGAATGTAAAAAGATTCGAGGAGAGATGATGAAAAAAGAACAAAGAAGGGAAAAGAGGAGGAAAACGAGAGGACAGGAGAGGAGGATACGAGAAGACGGAAGTGAAGAGTAGAGTAAAGGAGAGAAAAAGAGAAGAACGAAAAAGAGAGAATAGTGCAGTGGAGTCGGAAATCTAAGACAGGAAAGGTGATAAGAAGAGTGGAGAAGAGTGGAATGGAGATAAGATGCGAGAAAGGTAGGGAAGGCGATATGAGATAAAGCAGAACGGAAAGAGGGGAGAGAAGAAGGAGAAGGAACTAGAGAGAAGAGGTAGTTGCAGAAAATATCGCCTGAGCGTCAAGAATGGATGCATTGGTCAAATTATCGACATGAAACATTCAATAACATTTTGAAATGTACTGGAGAATATATTAGATTGGTGCGAAATGCCTTTTGGCTGAGTTCAGAGCAAATTAAAATCTTCCATGTAAGATCTTTGATTTTACCTGCGATTACACCACTAAAAAAATGAATGTAATTTTTAATATTTATAAGAATTATTCAATTTTTCTCCACTTCTCGGTTCGTTGAAATGGAGATTTTGTAATTCAATATTTCCCCTCCCCCCATCGTTAATTCCAAACTGAATCATTCCGTTTCACACGGCGTGGACAATGAACACAATGGGATATGTTTAAAACTTACGAAAATTTTCTGCCACCGGAAGGGTTTGAACCTACGACCATCAGATTGACAATCCTGAACGGTAGCCACTACCCTACAAGCTTTATCTCCTTAAAACCAGGTAGAATAACCACTACACCACGCCTTTACCTTCGAATGAAACAACAATTTTTTTAAAGTATTCTGTCCCTCCAATATTGGAAATGTCGTTTGGTGTACGTGTAGTTGAACTTTTACTTTAATTTTGATTTGCTTTCTTGTAGTATAACCGATATCTTCGAGAAATAATTTTCGAAGTGATTAAAAACGAGAATATTGGTAGTTGTGAAAATGCGAATTATTTCTTTCTAACTTATTATTGTGATTAGACATTATTAATGGAAAATATCTAGAGGCTTGAACATTACAGGACGATGTTCTTTTCCTGTGATACTGTAACAGACAAAATGCTTGTTTACTGATGCAAGTCTTGTGTCCAGAACAGTCTTATGAAATGTATTTGCTGTTGCGTAAGATAACACGAAATAATTACACCGTGCGCGAACTACCAAATCTGTGCAACGTTATACGTAAACAGGCGGAAAATTTTATTCATAAAATCACTTCACATTTGACAGTGTTAGTCAAGAGAGACTCGTGAGACACTGTGTTAAGGTGCTGGACTAAATCCTTCTAATTTTTCTTCCTCGAAGAATAACAATTTCTAAGGAAGAGCAACAGTGATTATCTTTCTTATTTCTTTTAAATGCTTACACTTTCCTTTAATTGGGTTAAAAATAAATAAGAATATTGCTTGCATTTCTGTCATTGACGTAGACCAGAGAGAGAGACAGACAGACAGACAGATATTACGAAATAGTTCAAATAGTGCGAGCGCCATTAAAAAGTCATGATAATTCTATGTTGCGTACTTAGAATTATTCATACAATAAAGAACATGTCTAATTTTGAGTTAACAAAAAAAAACATTAATAAAGAGACATTTTCGCATCACGATTGCAGTTCGAAAAAGTCGGGACAGGAATTGAAAATAACGTACTGTCCTGACTAAATCGGTGAATCGGACATCTGGTAGCCTTGCATCAATGATTATAAAACTAAAACCACCCAATATTGCAGCTTGAAGATTTTTGGCCAAGAAACAGATTCATTTATACAAAAGCAAAAATTGAGATTTTTACACATCCTTGCATTGAACTCAAGTGGGAAAAGGGGTAAAATTAACATGTCCTAAATTGCCACACATATAAATAGTTATTTCATTAATATTTGTCAATGTCTTTGAAGCAGTACACAATTATCTTTATTGTATCATAATCCATGATCTTATATATAAAAATATCCCGTTGAACGTGTGTCAATTCATTTATTTGTTTATTTTTTTTATAAATTCCATATGCAGAACAATGTAGCCACTATATACTGCTATTACAAATAATGTTACCATGCTCTTGTTTAATGGAAGGGATTCTTTTTTAAGGAACATCTAGTATGGAGGATCGAACGTGGGACCGCAATGCTTTCAAGAACTCTAACCAATACACTACGCCCTTTGATTTCTTAGAGCTACTGTTCCTAACTATTCTTTCGCCTCAATATTGTAAACGTTATCTGCAAAAAAGAAGTTAAATACTCAGATATAGCTCTGTACTTCTAGAATTACTTTATACACATGCATTTGAAATTTAACTCTGAATTTCTTTCTTCGTATTAGTATATCTAAGCTTGTGAATATATTTTATTTGTAATTTTATAACGGTTTCATGAACATCTACGAAATAGTTCCTTATAACTTGGAATATGGTGAATAGATATGAAATGTCTTGAAATTAATTTTCGACCACTAGATTGTGGCAAGGGAATTATGTGTGATCCGTTTCCAGTTATTCATTGCTTAAACAAACGTTTTAAAACTATGTGGAATTTTCATTCTGGGATAAGTTTCTTTACTTGCTACATGTTTGCGAACTACACTCTGTCCCACTTATCTCTGGAGCAGGTGAAAGAAAGCAAGTATTTGAGCAGCGATGAACACGTGAGAGGAATAGGATTGCGTGGAGGGAGGAAAGCCACTGCAGTTACCAGCCGTCCCAGCAGCGTGCACTGATTCGCTCTGTCCACTCGATCCCCTCTCCCCTCTCTCCACTTCTCTTCCGCTATGCGAGGCTTTGCTCCAGAGATTCTGGGACAGGGTACAGTTAATTGTTTCTCAAAAGGTATCATCTATCTCTGTATACCACACATTTAATTCTTACTCACATGGGGAAAAAAATGTAAATTTGTATTCAGGGGTAGTTTCACAGTTACAAACTATTTTGGCCTTGATGAGAAGTTTAGTGTAAGTAGGCATTTTGTTTATAATTTTGAAATTGAGGTCGTCTAAGGTTGAAATCCTCATATTTAGGGCTTGAACTCTACTTTGTGCGTGACCTTCTTTATTTTTCTATTCATTATTCATCCTCATCGTCGCGATTAGCCAAAGGTAAAATAAGAAAAGTCCTCCTCCGTGGCCTCCGACTGCAGGACGGCATTGATTCGAGTCCGCCTATGCTCACTCTCTAGGTTCTCGGCCTGTGTATGGGACCGGTGGCAACCCACCATCGTGAAAAAATTGGGGAGCTACGAGTAAGTAGCGTAACCCGGTCTCGGAAATCTCCTACGGGTCATGTTCCTGGGTAAACAAAAAATAATCGATCAGACAATTCGATTATCGAAGGCGATAAAATAACCTCCGGTTGACCAAGTTGCCAATATAAATAAATGGAATACAGATTGTCTTCGAGGTTACATTGTTAAAAAGGAGCGGATACACGTATTACTATCCCAATAATTATTCAATACGAGTTTTTGTTTGTCAGGAATTATCACTTAAACTATTGCATGTTGAACTGGTGACTACCTAGTCGCCTCTGATGAAATCTACAATTCTTCAGATTCTCTTTAAAATCCGACTCTAGTCACTTGTAACGTGCTGGGTGCAGACACTGTGCATCAAAGCACAGTGTTTTGCGATAAGAAGTGGCCTTGAATAGCGTGAGTGAGTCACTTTGATCGCGAGCAAGCTAGACAACCAAGCTAGTCTGCCTTTGAAAACCAAGTCATTTTTTTCACGGTTTCCGAACGCGATTGCTATTGTAGAAGTATATATTCTCTCAAAAGAGCAAGAACGGAAATTCGACCAATGTTCTCCCGTCGTTTAAGACCAAATATTATCTATTAAACGAAAAGTTCACGATTGTCAATAAACGGTTTAACCTATCTGAGCATAAGGTGAATGTAAATACTAAATTTAATAGAAAGGTTCTCCAAAATTTCTCTTCCACTCTCTACGTAAGGTCAGTACCCAGGAGAGGGGCCATGTGGGCCATGCTTCCCCCTCGAACCCTAAAATATTTAAATGTGAACCTATAAATAAATAAATACGAAAATAACATCGTCGATTTTTGAAATGAGTAAAAATTTCAATTTTGCTTTTGTATAAATGGCCAAAAGTTTTCAAGCTGCAATATTGGGTGGTTTTAGTTTTATAATCATTGATGCAAGGCTACCAGATGTCCGATTCACCGATTTAGTCAGGACAGTACGTTATTTTCAATTCCTGTCCCGCCTTTTTCGAACTGCAATCGTGATGCGAAAATGTCTCTTTATTAATGTTTTTTTTTGTTAACTCAAAATTAGACATGTTCTTTATTGTATGAATAATTCTAAGTACGCAACATAGAATTATCATGACTTTTTAATGGCGCTCGCACTATTTGAACTATTTCGTAATATCTGTCTGTCTGTCTGTCTCTCTCTCTGGTCTACGTCAATGACAGAAATGCAAGCAATATTCTTATTTATTTTTAACCCAATTAAAGGAAAGTGTAAGCATTTAAAAGAAATAAGAAAGATAATCACTGTTGCTCTTCCTTAGAAATTGTTATTCTTCGAGGAAGAAAAATTAGAAGGATTTAGTCCAGCACCTTAACACAGTGTCTCACGAGTCTCTCTTGACTAACACTGTCAAATGTGAAGTGATTTTATGAATAAAATTTTCCGCCTGTTTACGTATAACGTTGCACAGATTTGGTAGTTCGCGCACGGTGTAATTATTTCGTGTTATCTTACGCAACAGCAAATACATTTCATAAGACTGTTCTGGACACAAGACTTGCATCAGTAAACAAGCATTTTGTCTGTTACAGTATCACAGGAAAAGAACATCGTCCTGTAATGTTCAAGCCTCTAGATATTTTCCATTAATAATGTCTAATCACAATAATAAGTTAGAAAGAAATAATTCGCATTTTCACAACTACCAATATTCTCGTTTTTAATCACTTCGAAAATTATTTCTCGAAGATATCGGTTATACTACAAGAAAGCAAATCAAAATTAAAGTAAAAGTTCAACTACACGTACACCAAACGACATTTCCAATATTGGAGGGACAGAATACTTTAAAAAAATTGTTGTTTCATTCGAAGGTAAAGGCGTGGTGTAGTGGTTATTCTACCTGGTTTTAAGGAGATAAAGCTTGTAGGGTAGTGGCTACCGTTCAGGATTGTCAATCTGATGGTCGTAGGTTCAAACCCTTCCGGTGGCAGAAAATTTTCGTAAGTTTTAAACATATCCCATTGTGTTCATTGTCCACGCCGTGTGAAACGGAATGATTCAGTTTGGAATTAACGATGGGGGGAGGGGAAATATTGAATTACAAAATCTCCATTTCAACGAACCGAGAAGTGGAGAAAAATTGAATAATTCTTATAAATATTAAAAATTACATTCATTTTTTTAGTGGTGTAATCGCAGGTAAAATCAAAGATCTTACATGGAAGATTTTAATTTGCTCTGAACTCAGCCAAAAGGCATTTCGCACCAATCTAATATATTCTCCAGTACATTTCAAAATGTTATTGAATGTTTCATGTCGATAATTTGACCAATGCATCCATTCTTGACGCTCAGGCGATATTTTCTGCAACTACCTCTTCTCTCTAGTTCCTTCTCCTTCTTCTCTCCCCTCTTTCCGTTCTGCTTTATCTCATATCGCCTTCCCTACCTTTCTCGCATCTTATCTCCATTCCACTCTTCTCCACTCTTCTTATCACCTTTCCTGTCTTAGATTTCCGACTCCACTGCACTATTCTCTCTTTTTCGTTCTTCTCTTTTTCTCTCCTTTACTCTACTCTTCACTTCCGTCTTCTCGTATCCTCCTCTCCTGTCCTCTCGTTTTCCTCCTCTTTTCCCTTCTTTGTTCTTTTTTCATCATCTCTCCTCGAATCTTTTTACATTCTCCTCACTAAATCTCCTCTCCTCGTCTATCCTATCTTTCTTCTCTCCTCTACTTTTCCTCTTCTCCTTTCGCTTTCGCTTTCTCTTTCTCCTCTCTTTTGTAACCTTTCGTTTCCTCTCACCTCTTTTCCTTACTGTAGACTCATCAGCGATGAAATACTAGAAAACCTATTTTTTTCTTTCAGAAAGAATTTTGTCATTTGCGATATAATAGTGATATTTTTAATAATTTTATACAATAATACTTGTTTATATTTCTTTCGCGTATTTTATAAATATCTATTGTGCATGTGGCAACCCTGAAATTGAGCCTAACTCTGCACGCAACCCACCTACGGCTTGTGTAAATTGGGTTGCCTAGTTTAAAATGTCGTTGTCCTAAAACTTTTGAGAGACACTGTACATCAAACATAGTATTTTTCCGAATTAACATACGTATGCGTGTGTGCATTTTTAATATGTACGTAATTTAAGACATATACATGAGTGTTCACGTGCTCATGCGAACATTATCAGGCGACGCGCCTGCCTTTGTTACCATGTACATTAGCGCCGCCATGTGGCTGAATTCGAAACTTACATCCTTTCTGCTTATATTACAACAAACTGCTCGGAGATACGTACATTAACCTCTTGTGTATAAAGGTTTACTTTTCTGACATCTCAAACGGATCACCCGGTACTTTTCCAACATGTTCAATTTCATATTAGCTAATAATGGAAAACAAGCACACAAACTGTATTTTTGAAAGACAGAATATGCATGGCGATTTTTTTTTTTGTACATATGACACGTATAACTTTCATGTACAACATATATTTTACACATATGCAACATGGAGCGACGTAAAATAAGAAAATGCATATGCAACATGTTAACGCTAAATTGTTTATGTATTTAAATATTAAAGAAACTTTAAATTCATTGCATGATCAATTCATACGCCAAATTGTCTCTCAAATGTGCGCGCTCCTTTTCTTCAAAAGAATTGTTTTAGCATTTAAGTAGCAACAATCTGAAGTCTGGCCTTACTTCTCTCTCGGGTAATTTAGAATGCATTCGATCATATTGGGATCGAAGCGAGCAGGAAAATCTTTAGATCCAAATATATGAAAACTGAAAACAATATTGATTTAATAGGGCGCAAATAATTTCAAGGGGGGCCATGGCATTCTCTTTAACATTTCTTTTTCATTTAGATCGTTTTGGCTCCCAGGGCTTTGGACTATAAGAATAGGATAAGTCAGACTTGCGAGCGAAGCGAGCAAGAAAATTTTACGAAATGTACTTTTATTTGTATAAAATTTGAAACCGAGGAGGGCAATTGCCCCTCTGTACCCCTGTAACTGCCCTTGGCCGTCTGGAAAAAAAATTCAAGAACAACTTGAAAACTAATTCCATCTTGAGATCCATTTGTACTGCAATTCTTAGATTCTGCTAGTCATGTTTCTTTATTTTAATGTTTGCCCCCCCCCCTAGATTGGACTTGAGACCAAAATGGGGGATAATGCCCCTGTCCCCTGCTGTGGTTGTAGCACTGTTTGTGAGTCTCTCTTCATCAATTTCACGTCATCACTCATTGTCACGATTAGCTCGAAGTGGCAGAAAGGCAATGCTGAGTAAGAAAAATCAAATATCAACTCCCTCTCTCTACCACATGAATTACTATTACCAATAGGTAGACTTCGGAAACTAAAGATTAAGCATTTCAAACTTCATAGCAACACATCCAAATACATTAGGCACCTTTCATACAAGACTTCTCAAAATGTCACAACTGTTCTAGATACTAAAATTACGAAATCATTTCCTGAAGTCTGAATCAGGAAGAGATTTTCTACCCCTAATCCTAGTACATTATTCGGAATCCCACACACCTTAATAAATCACAAAATCAATAAGTGATTTTGTTATGTTGCTAGAGTAATAGAGGATATAATTGTAAAGATGAGTGAGAATTCCAGGTAGGAACATATTCTGTATTTTTCACAGGGGGGCTGTTGCCCCCCTGCCCCCCTCTAGCTACGGACCTGCTGCTACCTCCGTTCGTGTAGCTTAGAAGCACACCTACTATATACACCACAGCTAATCTCTAGGGTTATGGGTTCTTTTCATTGGAATGTAAATCAGACAGAAGAGATATATGCCAATGGATATAAAGATGAGAATATATATTCTGAAACCTCTACAATACAACGATCATATGCATGAATTCTTAGTACAGATATTCCTTCCTTCTTCTTTGGAAAGGTTAACTTCTTCTTCTTCTTCCTTCTAGGGAAAGGTTAACTTCTTCTTCTATTCTTCTACAGACTTCATCTTCCCCTTTTCTCTATAGAAAGATTAACTTCTTCTATTCTTCTATAGAAAGATTAGCTTCTTCTTCATTTCCCATGGAAAGATTAACTACTTCTTCTATTCTTCTATGGAAGGTTAAACTTATTCTTTCTTCTAGGGAAAGGTTAACTTCTTCTTCCCTTTTCTTCTGTAGAAATATTAATTTCTTCTTCTTTCTTCTAGGGAAAGAATAATTTCTTCTTCCCTTTTCTTTTTGTAGAAGGATTAATTTCTTCTTCTTTCTTCCATGGAGAGATTAACTTCTTCTTCCTATTCTTCTGCATAAAGATTTACTT
Source organism: Lepisma saccharinum (assembly GCF_977018435.1). Lineage (NCBI taxonomy): Eukaryota > Metazoa > Arthropoda > Insecta > Zygentoma > Lepismatidae > Lepisma > Lepisma saccharinum. Next base: position 28,675,035 of record NC_139249.1, on the reverse strand, counting down.
CTATTGTTCTATGGAAATATTAATTTCTTCTTCGCTTTACTTCTGTATAAAGATTAACTTCTTCTTCTTTCTTCTATGGAAGGATTAACCTCTTCTTCTCTTTTCTTCTGCAGAAAGATTAACTTCTATTCTTCTATGGAAATATTAATTTCTTCTTCGCTTTTCTTCTGTAGAAAGATTAACTACTACTTCTTTCTTCTATGGAAGGATTAACCTCTTCTTCTCTTATCTTCTGCAGAAAGATTAACTACTTCTTCTTTCTTCTATGGAAGGATTAACCTCTTCTTCTCTTTTCTTCTGCAGAAAGATTAACTTCTATTCTTCTATGGAAATAATAATTTCTTCTTCGCTTTTCTTCTGTATAAAGATTAACTACTAATTCTTTCTTCTATGGAAGGATTAACCTCTTCTTCTCTTTTCTTCTGCAGAAAGATTAACTTCCATTCTTCTATGGAAGGGTAAACTTATTCTTTCTTCTAGGGAAAGGTCAACTTCTTCTTCCCTTTTCTTCTGTAGAAAGATTAATTTCTTCTTCTTTCTTCTAGGGAAAGAATAATTTCTTCTTCCCTTTTCTTTTTGTAGAAGGATTAACTTCTTCTTCTTTCTTCCATGGAGAGATTAACTTCTTCTTCCTATTCTTCTGCATAAAGATTTACTTCTATTGTTCTATGGAAATATTAATTTCTTCTTCGCTTTACTTCTGTATAAAGATTAACTTCTTCTTCTTTCTTCTATGGAAGGATTAACCTCTTCTTCTCTTTTCTTCTGCAGAAAGATTAACTTCTATTCTTCTATGGAAATATTAATTTCTTCTTCGCTTTTCTTCTGTAGAAAGATTAATTTCTTCTTCTTTCTTCTAGGGAAAGAATAATTTCTTCTTCCCTTTTCTTTTTGTAGAAGGATTAATTTCTTCTTCTTTCTTCCATGGAGAGATTAACTTCTTCTTCCTATTCTTCTGCATAAAGATTTACTTCTATTGTTCTATGGAAATATTAATTTCTTCTTCGCTTTACTTCTGTATAAAGATTAACTTCTTCTTCTTCTTTCTTCTATGGAAGGATTAACCTCTTCTTCTCTTTTCTTCTGCAGAAAGATTAACTTCTATTCTTCTATGGAAATATTAATTTCTTCTTCGCTTTTCTTCTGTAGAAAGATTAATTTCTTCTTCTTTCTTCTAGGGAAAGAATAATTTATTCTTCCCTTTTCTTTTTGTAGAAGGATTAATTTCTTCTTCTTTCTTCCATGGAGAGATTAACTTCTTCTTCCTATTCTTCTGCATAAAGATTTACTTCTATTGTTCTATGGAAATATTAATTTCTTCTTCGCTTTACTTCTGTATAAAGATTAACTTCTTCTTCTTTCTTCTATGGAAGGATTAACCTCTTCTTCTCTTTTCTTCTGCAGAAAGATTAACTTCTATTCTTCTATGGAAATAATAATTTCTTCTTCGCTTTTCTTCTGTATAAAGGTTAACTACTACTTCTTTCTTCTATGGAAGGATTAACCTCTTCTTCTCTTTTCTTCTGCAGAAAGATTAACTACTTCTTCTTTCTTCTATGGAAGAATTAACCTCTTCTTCTCTTTTCTTCTGCAGAAAGTTTAACTTCTATTCTTCTATGGAAAGATTAATTTCATCTTCCCATTTCTTCTGTAGAAAGATTATCTTCTTCTTTCTTCTATGGAAGGATTAACCCCTTCTTCTACAGGAAGATTAACTTCTTCTTTATTCCCTGGAAACATTAACTTCTTCTGCATGAAGCCCAAATTTAACTACCAAGATTCCGTGTACCTTGGGCGACAAATATTGATATAGCGCCACCAAGATAACAACCGAAAGGACAACCAAGGATCGCGGTTAAACCGATTATGCCTTTGGTCCAGTGCGACTAATGTAAATAGCGCAACCGTGGTGCTTTGGGGCGACAAATATTGATATAGCGCCACCAACTGGAACAACCAAAATTCTAACGAGAAGTTTCCTTCTCGCCAGAAGAGAAAAGACGCAGATTTGAATCGGCTGCTTGACTTCCTTAATCTCCTATATGTACAGCGTATAAGAATTATGTCGATCATTGCATTTCCTTTATTCCTTTATGTTTATTATTCTATATTTACAACGATTTAATCTTTACTCATTATCTATTATTTATTTTGTCTAATTTTAATCGCTTTCTGGTTCCTCCTAGTTCATTAGAAATTTACTTTCCATTTTTCCACTCGCGCTGCCATCTATCGTTGTTTTCGCCAACTGTTTCTCCCTACGTTTATCATTGGGTTCGGCCGTTTACGCACGTAACACAACATAAGGAAGACGTAAGATTAAAGAGAAAGAAATATGCTATATTCAAGCACACAAAAGAAACAGGACACGACATAGAATGGGAGAAGGCTAGGAGGGTAGAGAGGGAGAAGAGAGGAATAGTGAGAAAGTGGAAAGAGGCCAAGGAAATAGAAAAAGGGAGAAGTAGAAATAATGAACTGGAATGGGGCTGAGAATTAACAAAGAATGGAAAGTACTGCTAGAAAGAGTGGAGAGGATTAGAGAAAGGAAGGAGGAAACAAGAAAGAACAATAACGAAGAAAGGAGAGAGAAGGGAAGGAGTCCAGGAGATAAGGAATCTGTCTAGGTCCATTAGTGGAGAAATTGATAAGGCAGGCCCACATCAGGTACATACTTTACTAAGCATAATATCAGAAACACATTAAAACAATGATGGCTGTCTGTGTGTGAATGTTGAATATATATATTGTTCTTTCTCTCGCTTTTTCTTTCTTTACAGCTGGTAACATCATGAGGTTAAACCTTACTACTAGTCATAAATACAATTTTTAAATTATATCGAATTGGACTAGTAAGGAACGGAGCCGTAGCTGCGAAGGGGATTGGCGCTGAGACAAGGAGACCAATACATAAAGAAATTGAATCCATTACCCAACTATTATTGGAACACAGAAATTAGACCGACCTGTAACTTTTCTCCATTTCTCATCTCCTTTCATCGACTACCGCAAAATATATACATATATAAATAAAACTTGCACTTACATGTTAATTTAATAGGAAACTAGTGCATTTCTATTGCCCCTTATTTTTCCTCTCCACCTAGTTATATAAAACATTATTCATAGCAGAGGCGAAGATATAGTACAAGCAATGCAAGCACTGCTTGCATAATTCGAATATCATTTAATGTAGCCTACTTAATGTTCTAACCGTATTTAGTTTCCATCGTACTCGATTTCGCGAAAAAATGCGGCCGCAAACTCCCCCAGCAGCTCTGTAGCAAGCACCAGCCTCAATGCTTGCAGCCGTTCTGCGGGAAAATAAGGCCTCCGAAGGAGTCACATGGCGAAGCGTGAAATTCTGGTGGAACCCGTCCACAAAGCTTCTACAAAAAGCTGTGCTTTCCGAGCTTGCGTGATTCCCGAAAATAGCCGAGTTCAACCGAAAGCAGAAGGATTCATCTATGGGTACGTTGCCAGCAAAAACTAGTAACGAATATTTGTCTTCATGAACACGTAAACAAGATCGCAAATATAATAATAATTGTTAGTCATAAAATAACAAAAAGAAGTTATTATCACTGTTCTAAATTCCATATATATCATATTATATTACAAATTATTTTAGATTTCGCGAAATGTAAAACGCGTAAAAAAAGTTGACATTGGGAGTTGGGGCAGTGGAATTTCTGCACCCCCGTGAAGAGTTTTCTCAGGGAGGGAGGGAAGATTGGACGGACCTTGGAAAGCGCGTGGGATAGTGTGAGTGTTTGTTGCTTCGTGTTTTGTGCTGTGAATTTATCGGAATGAACGCGTATTTAGGAACGGTTGATGTGAAGTGCGGGTGTATTATTGAGCAATTGAAAATTGCTTCGTTTAGCTCGAGAGAGATAAGTGTTAAAATGAAAATCGTGGAAGGGGGTCGACCAACACCAAGAGTTTGAAATTTATTGTTGTGAGTACATAGTCTATGCATGTGTTTCTTTGCTTTGAAATGATTTTTTTATTGTTTGTGTTTAACTTTTTATTTAGTGTTTAAGTTACTCCAATGCGGTTTTTAGGGTGCCCAAAAATACTAAATTACATCATGCAGCGTAAAATAAACAAATGATTCCCATTTTTTTTTATCTAAATCGGTTTGGTCACCGTTTGACCATATTAAATAATAATGAACAAATAAAGGTACTAATAAGTAAGTAAGAAATTCCGTCTCCCTTTAGTCGTATGCGGAAAGTTCGCATATGCAAAACGTTTAATATCATATGAATAACGTTACCTGGATTTTTTTTAAAAAGTAAATGTGACGTTTGCGGATCATATGGTTTATTTTTAGTACAGTCACTTTATTACGATATTTTGACAAATCCAGCGACTGGGTAAATGAGGCTATAAACCTTGAATCTTTCCCTTCGGCATGTCGTTGTACTACATGTTTTGTTGTACTGAAACATTGCTTGCCTCCTTCGTAAGACTACGCTTCGCTACTGATTCATAGCAATAGTATATCAGATCTTTAATTTGCAATCAAATTGGCAGATTTGAACAATACCACACACTCCTTGAATGAAGATGATGTGGGATGAACAACTGATTCTCCTTTTATTGGCCACTTTCTTGAATGCTAAGTTTTGTATTCGTCGGATTCAACGGAAAATAGTGGGTACATAATATTTCTTCAATGTCTAAATATTCCAGCTACATCTAGGCAGGGGGGAGGGGGGTTAGGAGATGTGAATATCTATTCTCGTCCTGGGCGCTGAAATCTCTAGCGACAGCACGGATACGGAAATGTTTCCTTTTGAGAGACCATGAACAGATTTACACCATTATAGAAACATAACACATAAAATAAAACGTATGATTTCTTATCATTATTAATAAAAAGCATAAATATGAATAACACTTATTAGAAACATTTTATCTGTCTTCTAATTTCTTGACATTTTGGACCAATTGCTAAAAAAATAATTTGCTAGATTATAAATGTAGCAAATTAATTTATTTATATATGCTTATTTATATTAATTAGTTATTTAATAATTGACGTATTTCATGATATAATGTATATATATATACACATTCTTGGGCTTGCCCCCCCTAAAATATCCTGTGTACGAACCTGTCTCTGCATATCTAATTTTAAAATGCAAGTTTACATATTGAGTATGACTATCCAACTATTAATCTCAGATAAGGGGTGACCTTTAAACGTAGTACACCCAAATGTCAACCTCACTTCCACGTAGTACACCCTGGAATGAAGAATAACGAGGCTCTGGCGACTGGCCCCATGGCCAGTATAATTTTGTTTGTGTTGTCCTGTGTTTTGTCCTTATTTGTGCTGAGTGTTCTTTGCAGCCTCGGCTTTTAACGAAAGTCAGAACATTTTAATATTTTAATATTTTATGATTTTAATTAAGCAACGTTAGAGTTGTTATGTGAGACGGTAAGGGGCTGGACCCCGTATAGTGTGACGGGTGCAAAATAGCCTTAGTGCTGACGCACCCAAAATTTTAAAATCAAAATCAAAAGATATACTTCAATATAGTTAGTTGGTTACTATCTCGCTAAAAATACCTACGTATAAGACTATACTGAATGTTTTGTGCTCAAAGTAACGAAGCACAAACTTTACCAGTATACAGTTCAATCAAAAGATTTTCACAGTCTCTCTTATAGGCAGTTCACTACTTTCGAATCTGCAGTCAACGATTCCTTCAGAGAGATCTGAATCCAGATATCAAAGCTCTCAATAACCAACTTTGGTCAGAAATTGACACATCTCTGTGTAGAATACACAACACAGAAATAAAGAAGAAGGCAAAAAATTCAATAATTGAAAGTGTACATTATACGTAGAATAAGATTTATTTCCCCATAAATATTTACACAAAACAACAAGTAGTTTTAATTCGTATATTTCCTTCAATTTATAGACCCCAATACCAACTAATTTATTTATCAAGAGAAATCCAGAGATGTCTCTGTCTATCACTTTCAATCACATTCGATCTATTATACGGCCTAACATTCACTGCTGAATTTTACAGGCGTCAGTGTAAGAAAATGTTCTATACATTAGTGGCAGTATGGGTAGTTGGGACAAGCTGCCGGGTTGACGCCAGCTGGGTACTTGGTCTGAGCGGCCAGAGTGCTGTAGGTATTGTAGAGTCCATAGGGGCCTCCGTACAAGACTCCGTACACACCACCAGCAGCACCAGCGCCCAGGGGTGGGTTGACGGTGAAGCAGTAGGGGTAGTTGGGGCAAGTGGCCGGATGGATTCCTGCGGGGTATCTGCCTCCTGCGATGGCCACTGGGGCAGCGGGTGCAGTTCCGGAGACGATGGCCGCTGTCTGTTCGGTGGAGCAGTAAGGGAAGTTGGGGCACTGGTGAGGAGCCACTCCTGCGGGGTACTTAGCGGCTGGAGGACCTCCGGCGACCACCATGGTCACTAGAGCAGTGCAGAGAACCTGAGAAGGAGCATTTAAAAAATGACATTTTGCATATCTCAGAAACAGTTTATATCCAATTGAAATTAGAACACTTTCACATAATTGACAAATACTTTACGCTTAATCAGTATTTTAGAAAACTAACATAACTTTGACTAAGAATGTCCTTTGAGAAGACATTTATTCGTCACTATATGTTACATGGATTGAATGAAATTTATATTTCTTTCTACACATATACCGCCATCATAGTTATTCCAAAATGTTTTGTGCTTTCAATGACTGTAGATCAAACCTGCATACTAAAACAGGCTTTTACTTGTCTTCTAACCTATTTTTATTTAACATTTTCTATCGGCTTTTATTCAGAACACTACTTTAATGGCATTTCTTTCGTACTTAACGCGCGTATATAATAGTCATAAACACACTTTTATGTAAAGAAAAGAAGATTGAAGGATCTATAATACTAAATAAAGTTGTTGGGAACATGCTTTGCTGTATGGAGTTACTTTAAATCTTTATACTTCATTTGACTTATTAGAGAAAATAAATTATAATTTTGAAAATTTTAATTTCGTACCTTAAGAGTAGATATTAGAATATATTAATTTGCCATGTGTCACTTGGATATAACATTTGATGCAATGCGCTTTACAAAATGAATACCATCTCGCTGAACAAGTTAAAAATATGGATTAACTTGGTAATTCCCAAGACCGCGATCAGAGGAATAATCAAATAAATACGATAACAAACAATTTGACTTTTGCGTAAAAGTTAATTTGTGTGATGAAGTCTTAGATGCATTTTATAAACTGTTTCCCAATTAAGTATTGTACTTTTAAAGTACATATTAGACAGAACATCACTTACCAACTTCGTCATTGTTTAGTGCACAGGAGCTTGAAGAGCACAGAACTGTTGTGTAAAGAAGGGTTGGTGCTTTTATATATATCAACACACAATAGCTTCGTCAAGGTTGTTCAGTTCAGTATACGCTTCTATTTACTGAAAGCATTTCTTGCTAGCAAAAGAAGTGCAAGAGCAGGAAATGTATGAAGAAAAGTAACCATTTACATGAATTATAAATACATAAAAATTATGGTACAATCTTTAGAAGAAAGTAGCCTACGATGCCTGAAATTGTTTCCAGTGTAAATTAAGGTTAATTGATTAAATTCATTTTCATAAAAAAAATACTTCGGCTCTTATGCCATATTGTGCTGAGCAGAGAGGTAGCGAAGGGGTGAAGAATATTCAGAGCATGAGACTCCCAGGGTTCATTCTTCTCCGCTGCCACTCCAACCAGGCACTGGGAAAGGGTAGCTGCCATTTACTATAACTATTCTTAGTCGACAATGAAAATAAATAGCTGTCAATTTATACTAGAATCTATTTTATAGAATGACATATATAAAATTAAGAATTACAACTCTCCCACCCATTTGTTGTACATACGATAAAACCCCGTTGGCCAAAGAAAAGAAAATATTTGAATTGTGAGTTTAGTTCAGTTCGTGCACGTTAAAAATTCAACTTGATAAATTGGAGGTCCACACGCTTAGCTTCCACATTTCCTCTGTCCGTGAGGGTCTAGGAGACGCGGGGTGATAGTAGGAAGTGCCACTGCCACTACTGCAGTCGGGCTTGACTTACGTGTCAGGAACAGCTATCCTCGCCTACAGAGCACTAAATTGTTCTGGTAATATGAGCTCATCTTCTCGTGTTGTAGCAAAACTCAGTGGAAGATAAATCCTCCCATCCACTGTATTCTTGTTTCGTCCACCTCACCACAAGATACAAAGGAGCTCGAGAACAACGAAAGTTCTTCTCCTTCTCACACTCATAACACAGTTGCACTCCTCCTCTCGTCAGATTCTCAAACACACTGTTCTGGAAAACGCACGTTTCCCTCTTCCAACAATTTTTTTTAAAAAAGGAAGAAAAGGCCAATCAGCCCGTCAGTTCTATCGCCTTTTGGCTTCTCTGTCCTCCCTTGGACCAATGGTCAACCGTCATTCATGGTTCCTCTCCATTTACCGGCACAAAAAAAGTAAAAAAAAGTTACTTCTTGGAGACCCCCTTTTCACATAACACACACAACTGCCAACTCGTGTCCTTATTCACCTCTAGCTTAGATCCTGTACACATTCTTTGTTGTAGCTTTAGTACTTTATTATTACATGAATAACCACCCATCACGCCTATGCAATGGATAGAGGATCCGATTATTAATTATTTGTACAAATTATGAAAACGTAAAATTTAGTTAATTATATAGGGGTTTGGTTATACTAGATCCTGGGGTGTCGCTGGAATGCAGGGGTTGGGGAAGCCGTACGGCCTCTCTGTCTTCTGGGTTGTCAAAGAAAAAGACAAGAACGGTCGACTAAGAAAACCGAAGAAAAAAAATGATGGGCTTGCCAACGAGGAAAGAAAATATGAAAAATTTAAAGCATACTACTAATAATACGTAATACGTAATAACAAAATAAAGGTGCGCAGTACAATATATTCAATAAAATTTTAGAGATGATTTTTTTTAAATTATGGAAGTTGAATTTCACATCTAAAGTTTTAAAAGAATGAGGCTCCATTTATAGGAACTTTATAAACCTACCTTCAATGAAATGAAAAACAAACACAAGGTTTCAGTAAAGAGGGTGGATACGCGCCACTCATAGATCTCATTCTGTTGCCAGAACGTAATAGAAACTAGTTAAGTATATGCTTCATGTAATATTTTCGTTTATTTCTTTTTTACTATACATTGTGTCCCATGTAATTTGACAAATGGAAATATCGCGAGAAATATGCATCGAACGAAAACAAATTTCCATATGAAAGTTTAATAGTATTGTGGGGGAAGTCACCTACACTACAATGAACCCACCCCGCCGACCCCGTGGAGTGGGGCAGGGGCCAACCTTGAAATGTTAAAAGGGAACCCCTATTTTTTTCCTTACAGATTCGAATTCGACGTCCGAAAATACGTAGGTTTTGTCACGACACATTTTGTTGCATTCGTGATAGATAGATGGCACATTAGGGGTTGGTTGTATCTCGCAAATGCAGTGGTTAGCAAGTGTGTGAGGAGAGATACTGTGGCCTAGAAGCATTGTCGTAGCGCTCTCAGTAGTCAGTGATTGTATGGTAAGTGCAGTGTGACCGAAAGATTCGAACGACACTGTTAAGTGTGGTATTCAACATCATGGATTACACTGGTCAACAAATTTTAATTATTTTTTTTGCGACATGGATGAAAATTCACTTTTCTTTATCAATCCATGATGCTGAACCTGAAACTGACAATGAAAATGCCACTCGACTTCCGGTTTAAGAATTATACGAGGTATTGTCGAAAAGTCTGGTTTCCCAATGTTCTAACGTAGTGAAATGACGTATGCTTGGTGTGCATGTGACTTTTACGCTTGAACTGTATTATGCGAACAGTACAAAACGTGGGTACATTTCCATTTGCCTTTCCAAGTAAATTCATGAATCATAGTTTTTACATTAATCACAAAATAAATATTTTCTACTATACTACTGTGTGTTTACTACTTACGTGGGATTTAATCCGCTTCCACTTTGCTTCCCTCTTGTAGTGAAGTTCAGGATCATCCCTGGTTACTGTCCAGCAATAGTCGGCAAGCGTTCCTCTACTCCATTTCCCTTGATATCTTTTCTCCATTACAGATATTTGTTGGTGAAAATGCTCAGTGTGTTAATCACTTACCTAACCACAACTTTTTCGGGAAGAAATAAGATGAGAGTAGAAAATAAAATTTAAGGGACATATTGCAACCCATTCTTTGATACGATGAAACCAAATTATTTACAAGTTTTTCATAGTCTTCAGCACGTTTGTTTCCCAAACAATTGTTGGAGACTTCTGCGAAAGAACTCCTTGCACCCTTCTCAACACTTAGCAGGTGTTCGAAGATCTCGTCCAGGTGAAGTTGACGAATTTGAGGGCCCACAAAAATTCCTTCCTTGATCTTCTGTTCACTGATTTTTGGAAATTTGTTAAGTAGATATTTGGATACCAGAGAGTTTCGATCCAACTTTTTGACAAAGTTTTTGATCAGTCCAAGCTTTATATGAAGTGCAGAAAGTATAATATTTTCAGATTAAACGAGAGGTTCATTTTGTACATTTTTATTTCCAGTTTCCATACTTTGACGTAATGGCCAATCCTTTTTAATAAAATGAGAAGCTCTGTCTCTGCTATTCCATTCGCAGAGGAAACAGCAATATTTGGTATAGCCTTGTTGGAGTTCAGTTAAAATAGCAATGACTTTCAAATCTGCACATAATTTCCATAGGTATGTACCTAGTTGTTGTATTTAATTGATTGAAGGAGGAATTTTAGGCTATCATACGATTCTTTCTTTTACACAGAATAACCAATAAGTATTGACGTCAATTGATTGCTGTTATGAAGCAGTACAGCTTTTAGACTTTATACCGATGCATCTATGAACACCGCCACTCTTCGCAGATGTGCTTAATGCCCATAGCCCCCAATAAACCATGAATATCACTGCAGTATATCAGATCTTCTTCGGTAGAAAAGTATTCTTCCAACATTTTTTGACCGTCACGATAAAATGACACCTTCACATTACTAGCCAGAAAATTCCATTGTTGAACTCTGGAGGCTAATAGGTCTGCCTTGGCTAACCTTGTGCTGTTCTGTAAGTTTAACATCACCTGCAAAGTGATGCGTTGTATTGATGGGACCATACAAAAAAATAAACAATTGTCTGTATGATTAGTGGGCTCCAGCCAAATCATGGGAATAGCAAATGGCATCGATGGTCTTCTGTGATTCATCCAGTCCAGCAGATTCGTGTAGCAAGTTTTACAACGGAAATGTGGAGGCCAAGTCTTATCTTCATCTCCGAATTTGCAGTATTTACCGAAATATAGATTGTAGGCTGTTGTTACAGCGGGGGTAATATTTCTCCGCTGTCCAGAAAACACAATTTGGCCACAAACATAACAGACATTGTTAGCATTGATAATGCATTTACCTGGCATTTTTTAACATCACTCAGCAATTTAATTAAATGTCAACCTTACCAGAAACGGACCACGTAATACGCAAACAGGATCTTCGATAAATGCACACACTCAACCTAGTTTTATAAAGCCACAATCACGTCTGCACAAATTAACACCTCACAAAACAATGAACAAAGAGGTTTTGTGGCTGGTCTTGAACAGTTCCCCCTTTCCTTACAACAAATAAAAAAAATAAGAAAAGAAAAACTCATTCACTTCTTACAGCTATGCAATACCATATATATAGGGAACTTCTCCAAATCAACAATGCCCTGTAACTCAATTATAATTAGTCAATTGAGATTTTTAACAACAGTTTCGTATTTAGGAGACCAATATTGACTAGAAATTGTATATATCACTCATGTCGCATTTTGGCTGTTGACCAGTGTTATCTATCCATAGAAGAAAAAATTGAAGGAACATCGACGATGCTGTGACCCTTTATGCGGAACGTTTTCCTGACAGGCTACGATCGCGTTCTTTGTTTGATCGAGTTGTCAAACAGTCTCGTGCCGATGAAAGTGCACAACCTAAAAAAAGGGTTTGTAGAGCAACTGTCACTGGAGAGCATAATCAAATTGCAGTCCTAGCCGCGCTGGCTCATGGTAATCCCCAGGCAAGTACGCGAATAGTATCATCGGAGTCAAGAATTTCTCGCAATAGTGTTTGGAGAATATTGAAACGTCACAAATGTCATCCCTATCACGTGTCCATGCATCAGGAACTTCATGGCGACGATTTTCACAATCGAGTGGTGTTTTGTGAATGGGCACGCGAACAAATACTAGTCGGCCAGCAGTTCTTTCGTAGAGTACTTTTCTCAAACGAGTCAACCTTCACAAACCACGGTCAGGTTAATCGTCACAATATGCATTATTGGAGTGTGGAAAACTCACATTGGTTGCGTGAAGTTGAACGTCAAATTCCTTGGTCGGTTAAAGTGTAGTGTGGAATCATAGGCAACAACTGATTGGTCCCTATGTTATTGACGGGACTTTGGACATGGACGGGCACAAATATCGAACGTTTTAGCAATGAGGAATTACCGACATTACTTGACGACGTAAACCTTGCACTGCGACACCACATGTGGTTCCAACATGACGGTTGACCAGCACATAATGCAATAGTAGCACGTGCGCACACATTGATGCAGATACACTTCTGCGTTGTGTTCAATCATTTGAACAACGGATCAACAAATGCATTGAAGTTTCGAGGACATAATTTCGAACATTTCATGGAATCATTTCATCTAGCAACCCGATGGTGAGAGGCGAGGGTACTCACCCAAAATAAGCTCCCCGATGGTGGGAGGAGAAAGGATTCACCCAAAACAAGCACCCCGGTGGTGAGAGGCAAACGGACAGCGCCATCTATCTATCACTAATGGAAAAAAATGAATCGGACAAAACCTACGTATTTTCGGATGTCGAATTCGAATCTGCAATAAAAAATAGGGGTTCCCTTTTAACATTTCAAGGTTGTCCCCTGCCACACCCCCCGGGGGTAGCGGGTTGGTTCAATATAACGTAGGTGACTTCCCCCACAATACTATTATTAAACTTTCACATGGAAATTTTTTTATTCGATGCATATTTCTCGCGATATTTCGATTTGTCAAGTTACATGGGACACCTGTAATTTATTATTTTTCAAATTCATGAGAATCAATATAAGGCCTCCCCGATGGCGTAGTGGTAACGTCGTTGTCTTGTAATCAACTAGTCCCAGATTCGATGCCCGGTGGACACACACAGTGTTTGTATACTTAACTACAATTTATATTTCAGTCTTTTCATTTCAAAAATGGTGATCACTCAATTTTACGGTGGAAACTACAATGCACACTTCACCAGAAATCATTTGTTTATAGTAATCACCGTCATTATGTGAAAAATTACAGTATTTTAATATTTGTGGAATATTTGATTCCTCAGTTGCTGACCTTGAAGGAAAAACTCATATCCATTCACAAATGGCACATAAATATTCATCAACTTTACCCGTTTCCTACAAATGTAACTTTCCCTAATGAAATAACAAAGGGCCACACTGTGTTCAATATCATTTTCTTAAAAGTTTTATCAAATCGATCAATACCGACAGTCACATTCCATCCAAAGCCATGGTATGTCACCCTGGGTGTATGAAGCATATATAAGCCATCCTTGCTGTATGGACACCACAAAACAAATCAACTCGTTCTTTACGACACTTCCACAACCTTAAAGCTACAATAATGAAGCTGGTAAGTTTTCCGGTAATATTCTTTACAATTTAATTCCTCAACAAGAGTTATTTTTACAATGTAGTTTCACTCAACTTCACTGTATCTATCTGTTCGAAATTTTCTGCTGTAGGCTACGAACTCCTTAAACTCTTCTATTTACAACTGTCAACATTATTAAACAAACTAAGATTATTCCTTTACAATCTCAGCTTTCAACAAGTGCAAAGTTTTGCAGTCTTCAGAAGTCAATGATTGTAGCATTGCTACTGTTTTTATTCCTTTCTCTGGTTACATTTCGTTGGGAACATCGCGTTTTAATTACTAGATTCTCCTAATTCCTCTTTCTCATTGACATGAACCATTTCCATATTCGACTTATTGTTACTCTGTTTAAAGTTTATTCCCTATTTCAGATACCATTCCTATTTCATAACACTCATATTTATTTATAATCATTCTCTCCATCAATGCGATCAGTCATGTATATTCCCCGTAGGCATTATATAACAAAATATAAATGCAATGCTATATATCGTACTGAAATGGATTATTTCGTTATGAACCACATGTAATATTTCCCCACAAAATTATGCTTCTAAATGTTTCAAAATATTATTCTTTTGCTAAAAATAATTGTGTTGCTAATAAATTGCATAACCAATGGAAAGTATTTTCCTCAAGCAATTTTTGAAAGAAAGATTTTGCTTAGTCTACAATTTAATTGCAATCCACATTCGTTCAAGTATTTCATGTACAGTGCGTCATCTAAGACAAATTTTACTTTGCAGATCCTCTCCGCTGCCCTTGTGACCATGGTGGTCGCCGGAGGTCCCCCAGCTGCTCAGTACCCCGCAGGAGTGGCTCCTCACCAGTGCCCCAACTTCCCTTACTGCTCCACCGAACAGACAGCGGCCATCGTCTCCGGAACTGCAGTCCCTGCCCCAGTGGCCCTCGCTGGAGGCAGATACCCCGAAGGAGTCAATCCGGCCACTTGCCCCAACTACCCCTACTGCTCCACCGTCAACCCACCCCTTGGCGCTGCTGCTGCTGGTGGTGTGTACGGAGTGTTGTACGGAGGCCCCTATGGACTCTACAATACATATAGCACCCTGGAGGCCGCTCAGACCAAGTACCCAGCTGGTGTCAACCCGGCAGCTTGCCCGAACTACCCATACTGCCCCTGAGGTATATGGTTTTTAATTATACTCAACATCCGTACAGAAAAAATAAAAATTGCACCTAAAATGTGTGAAATCATTCGTTTTAGTGTATAAGCAGTTCATCGGAAATAAAATTTAGAAACTTTGAAAATATTTTTGTTATTAAAACATAATATTCCTACCAGGTTCCTTTATCTTCATAACATTTCTTACTGATTAGATCGTGAAGTACTGTATTATTAAAATCATTTTTTGTGGTAAACGGATGCTCTATCATGACGTAGGTCTAACATGCCATTTTGTAATATGTGGATCAGTGATTCGATCTCCGGTGGAGGTACATTGCATAATTGTTCAAAACTGTATGTCTAGTCCGTGTTAACCTTTAGAGGCATAAAATTGTATTGAAAGTAGTAACAAATGATAAAAATTTTGGCAGCAAATTAGATGAATTATAAGAAGCCACGTGATGCTTTCATGACGACAATATTGTTGTTAAATATTTTGCAATGCTTTCGTTTGAATTGGAAAACAATTATCTCATACACACAGACAGGCGGACAGACATACACACAAATAAAAGCGGAACTGATAATTTATGATCTGACGTTAGTCCAGACAAATGAGAGGATGTTTGCGAGATTATTTGTACAATTCTGGTTATATTTTTCTGTCATGAATCAGCCACAAGAAGTACTATCCCACTCGTCGTTCATGAAATACGACATTCTTAAACTTGATAGTTAAAGTGGTTCTTGCGATTTCAATACTAGCATAGTGAATTCTTCTCCGAATTCACAAAATGGATTACTGTAAATGCAGAATCTGATTACAGGACAGTTGGAGAGCACTTACTACACGAATTGATGGAGCAGGATTTGAAACATTCTTACTGTGAATGTGCTCAAGGCATACCTTTATTTACGCCTAAAAAGATTTGCATCCGTGTATTGTAAATTTGTTGACCAAACTTGTTTTTATCATCATCCAGAGGTACAACGCCATGTGCCATGCACTACTAAGTCGGCTAGTGGCCGTGGCAAGGAACGGTTGAAGTCCGTCCCGGAAAACGTATTCAGATAATTTAATCGTAGAAAGAAGCTGAAAATGTATATTTATAAATACCGTTGAAAGGATAGAACTTTCAATGGGCATTTAAAATTAGAAGATGTGGATAATAGAAATTGCAACGCAAGGAAAACTAACTAAACTAAATAGAAGAGAAGGAGTAAACAGGAGAAAAGAGACCTGAAATGTGGATCCCGTAAAACTGATTTTGTAGCTATTGAAACACGTGTGCAGAAAAAAACTAAAAATAAATAGTTTCATGTAAGAGCGAATCCCAAATAACAACAGATAACCGTGGCGGAGTGGTCATCATAACGCGCTACAAAGCCAGAGGGTTTATATTCGAACCCTGGGATGCCCATTGGGGACACGTAGTAGTTCGAATCCCACTTTAAACTGTAAGTCAGTCCCGATTATCCTTACTGTGCATAAAGTGAACTTGAAAAGAAAACTCATACTCGAACCCTGGGTAAGGCATGAACTGTTCTATCATTTTTTTCATTAGTTCATCATTCATCTTCATCGTCGCGTTTAACCCAAGAGGTAGAAAGGCGACGTAAAATGACAGAAATGGAAAGACGGAAGGAATTTGCAAACGTTGAGGTAACACTAACGCAACAAACTTTTGCGACAAAATTTCACCCCGAAATTTCCAAAAGTTTCCTTTACTTAGCAGGGATAAATTTGTAAGAAAAACATTATAGGCCAATAGCCATAATATGTGCACCAGCACAAGTTTTGTATTCAAGAATATTTAAACATGTTAAAAGTTACATACACAATAATCAACATGGTTTCTATCCCTGTAGGTCTACCACAACAAATTTAGTAAATTTTGTGCAAAATGTTTTCGATGCACTTTACTGTAGATCAATGGTGCATACAATTTATATCAACTTTGCAAAAGTCTTTGACAATATTAACCACAACATTCTTTTGCGTGAATTATCAAGTTTTGGTTTAACAACGAATTTCTTAAATCTAATGAAATCAAGTAAGGAAACACTATGTATCATACAAACAATCTACATCTGCTGAGTATGTAGGGAATTCAGGTGTTCCCCAAGGATCAAATCTTGGACCCCTGTTATTCAGCTTGTTTGTGAATGATTTACCGTCTCATGTTAAGAACTCTAAATGTCTTATGTACGCAGACGATATAAAACTATACAAACAAATTGACAACGGAGAGGATTCGTTAAAACTTCAAACAGACTTACATGTGTTATATGAATGGAGTTGTGTGAACCATTTTAGTTTTAATATAATGAAATGTTGTTTCATGCAGTTGACTAATAAGAGGTTTACTTCTCAATGCGTACTCTATTTTCGTAACGTTCTTCCACAGGCAGATATAGCTAAAAACCTTGGTGTCCATTGAGATTCTGACCTGACTCTTAAACAACATGTCTCACATGTGATTAACAATGCGTATAAAACGCTAGGTTTTGTTATAAGAAGTACGAAGAACTTTAGAGATATTGACTGTATTAAAACCATATGAAGGGCCAGGGGGAAAAACGATGAATGTTCATTCGAGACGATTTGCCAGGAAATGAAAAACTAAGTATTTCTATTCATAAATACTTCAATATATGCCAAAATAATAATGCGTTTTTCAGGCACTTCTCACCGGTTCCCAACCAAGGCCGTTCTCATTCTTATAGTACAGCTTCTGAGCTATCAGATGGCGCTGCGATCTCAAAATGGGCGAAAAATCGACATTCATCGTTTTTCCCCCTGGGTCTTCATATATAAAGGTATAGTGAGAAGTAAACTTGAGTATGCGTCTGTTATATGGTCCCTTATAAATCTTATGAAAATACTCTCAAAAAAATTCAAAAAAGGTTTCTAAGATATTTATATTTTAAAAAATATAATAGACCACCACAAATGACAAAGATCTACTTCAGGAATTCAATTCGAAACTCTTAGTAATAGGCGAAAATTGTTAGATCAATTGTTCCTGTACAAAAAACTAAACGGCATATTAGATTATTTCTCTGATAACTTCAGTTTAATATAAGGAAGAATAATTAACGTTGTAGAAATATTTTCATCCCAAAAATTCAAAAAACCCAAAAATGTAAGAGCTGTCCGATTAATAGAATTTGTGATATGTATAATGAAATTATGATTAATCATTCCGTAGATTTTTCAATGACATTCGTGATTTACGAGAAAACATTAGAGTCAATTATGAACGTACGAATGTGATAGTTAATACATAATAGCCTAACTGTATTTATACTCAAGATTATTTTTCTATATTTTACGAAACTCCAACTCAACAAGACGCAGCCCACGTCTTATGTTAATCGGACGCTTCAATCCTCTGAAGATGTGCAAAGACTAATAAATAAATAAACGTTTTAATTGTTATTCATTCACGCGGAGATATAATATTCATGCAATTCAAGTGGTGTAGATATAGGTATTCTCTTTGTAGAAATCAAGTACTACCTTGTAGTAACAGCGATTTTGACTTAATATGATATAATTTTGGAGGGTATATAATCCTTTACATCCTTCAAAATTGCAATTTTCATATTAGGATGTTCGTTTATATGAGTAATGTCAGATTTGGGTAGAAAAATAAAATACTAACATGAAAACAAGGACATTTTCTTAATCTTTTAAGTATAATCCATTATTTACAATGGTCCTCAGACACTTTGCAGCCAAATTGTGGATTCACTGGTGATTCCAGTCCTCGCTCTTCAACAAAAAGAACTCACGGACTGACGCCTGAATGTGATTGAGTTTTCGAAGCGCCTACCCCGGAGGAAACGTGTCATTAACCGAAACAAATTTTAGACGAATGGTAGGATTATGCTGTTATATCAATTCCCTTCATCTACAGGAAGTTGACCTGAGTTCAATAAGCTAAATGCATTGAGCTGGATGGCTGTTGACCAACGCTGCGTACATTTGAACCAAACTTTCATATATTTCTTGCAGCAGCTACAGATGGAGCTAAGCGGTGATATTATGACCTTTCACTACTAACTCGAAGTGCATCGAACTATCATAGTTATATCCCACACGTGGGACGACCTTGTCGCTCCGAAACGTCGCTCGCAAAGGAGCACAGAGAATGTGGAAAGGAGCGTTTAAATGTGTAATTTTGTATTTCCCTTCTACTTTCCTCTTCAAGAAATGCCGGAATTATACGTAGAAAGCAGGAATGACATGAGATCGAATTCTGAGCAGCCGTGAATGGTAAAAAAGTTTCTCTAGAAACCTCCAGAAATTTCGCGGGGAAATTCCGCAAGCCTCTTTCACGCATTTCGGCGAGGTTCACTGTAGTGAGCATTGCTCCATTTGATTTCACAGGATCACACAATTGAAATTTCATTCTCGGCGCTGGGATTCGGGACCCCTGGCGACATGCCTAATTCGTCAGTTCATTAATGTATAACATAATTCACAGAGATCTGAATCTAAATATTAAAGCTCTCATTAATCAACTTTGGTCAGGAATTGACACAACTCTGTGTAGAATACATAAAACAGAAATAAAGAAGACATAACGATCAATAACTAAAAGTGTACATTATAAGTAGAATAAGATTTATTTCATCAGAAATATTTACACAAAACAACAAGTAGCTATAATTCGTATATTTCCTTCAATTCATAGTCCCCAATACCAACTAATTTAATTATCAAGAGAAATCCAGAAGTCTCTATCTATCATTTTCAATCACTTTCGATCTATTATATGGCCTAACATTTACTGCTGAATTTTACAGGCGTCAGTGTAAGAAAATATTCTCTACATTAGTGGCAGTATGGGTAGTTGGGGCAAGCTGCCGGGTTGACACCAGCTGGGTACTTGGTCTGAGCGGCCACCAGAGTGCTGTAGGTATTGTAGAGTCCATAGGGGCCTCCGTACAAGACTCCGTACACACCACCAGCAGTACCAGCGCCCAGGGGTGGGTTGACGGTGGAGCAGTAGGGGTAGTTGGGGCAAGTGGTCGGATTGACTCCAGCGGGGTATCTGCCTCCAGCGAGGGCCACTGGGGCAGGGAGTGCAGTTCCGGAGACGATGGCCGCTGTCTGTTCGGTGGAGCAGTAAGGGAAGTTAGGGCACTGGTGAGGGGCCACTCCTGCGGGGTACTGGGCGGCTGGGGGACCCCCGGCGACCACCATGGAAACGAGAGCAGCACAGAGAAGCTGGAAAATAGCGTTAAAATATACGATTCTGCATATTATATCTCTCAAAATCACTGCGTACAATTGACTAGTTATGTACCATTTATATATATTTAATAAATACATTTTTCATTGTTGTTTCGTAAGAAAATCATAATTCATCTACTTCGGAAATATCTGAAAAGTAACACTAGTGGGATTTCATTTTAAATTGTGGGTCCAGTCCTGATTAGCCTGCATGTGCATAACTAAACTTAAAACAAACTTTGAAAATTTACTTAAAGTAACGTTACTTAATCAACTGCAAAAATATTCCAATGCGAGACTGTACGTGAATTTCTGAACATATTTTACTATATTTAGTTTATTTCTTTCATACTTATAGAATATATTATGTAGTTTCATTACACATTACAGATTATATAATTACATGAGTGAAATTTTAATTTTATATCAAGAGGAATTATCCCCGATTTTTTATTGGTACGTAAGTTGTAAATTAGTGATACCTTTCAGAAATTTATTTACTTTTAACTGAACTAGTACAAAATATGGAGACAAATGTTGAAATCATCAATTCGATGATTCGAAATTCAATTTATCATTTTTCCTAACGTTTGTTATTATTAGAAGTATTGGGCGTCGATCAGAAAATATTGTTTCCTACTTTTTTACTTCCGATTACAACAGTAGACAATAATGGAGAAAATTACTTACCAACTTCATCATTGTTCTTGAGTGTATTGTTTAATTGTATAAACGCCTGTAAAGTAAAGAGCTGTTGGTGTGTCGAGAAGTGGTGGTGGCTTATATATATGCGAAGAAACAATAACTGTGTCAAGGTTAGGATTGCATTTGTTACAAGTATTCCGCGCAGACGGTAAAGTACAAGGGCAGGAAATTCGTGTAGTAAACTACTTATTTAAATGATTTATGATTACATGTAAAATTATGATTCGCAATCCTCATAAGAAAGTAAAACGACTGAAATTGTTTGCAATGTAAATTAAGTTTAATTGATTATAACATATCTAAGTTTCATTTCCACAAACTAAAGGTTTACTACTTTCTAATTACATGCACAGTAAAATATATTGAGCTCTGTTTATGGCTCCACATATATGCTCTATTAGATTCTGCACACGACGATATCAGATGAGAGATCGGACGGACTATCCCCCCTCAGACAATTTGACAGATCCCCAGAAGAGAAGAAAAAAAATGTTAAGTGTATTCAAACTAAATATAAATCTTTGGTTCTGTATTTGTAATTTTAAATTTATATTTGGTATTTAGGTTAATCACAACAATGAGGATTAATGATGATAAATTAACTTGATGAAGGGACACATAGATAGCAGAATATATTTGCCAATTCTATGCCCCCATCGAGGAACCTTCGGTGACGAGGTCATGAGTAGTCTGTTCAACACGCTCGGTCAACAAGATTCTTTAAACACGTATCCTTCATTTGATATTTGGTAGAATGAACATTACTGCCCCGACACAAACGCCAACTTTAACCACACTTTCCCAAAATGTACCTAAAAACATGGTTGTTTCTATATTATTCTAACATAAGTTATCTGAACCTAGTAACACTTAATTTAGTCTTTCTAGTGCCAATTTCTTTGGACTGTAGACTGGTATTTATACTTCTGGATCAATGTTAATTGCGTATAAAAAGTAGAGAACTGTTGTAAAAGGACATTACCCCTCTCTGCAGCCGAAAGTAAGATAATGGTGATATCCGATAAGCTACACCATCTCTGATCACGGGAGAGATTCCCTGCTTGCCACAAATTATTATACAAACTGTGGGTAGAAAAGATTCACCAGCTTAAGCATGAAAAAGGTATATCCCACTTTGACCCGAACTAAAGTCTTACGCGTGTTGGGTAATAGATGCTTGTTTCGTATCTCAGCCAATAGGAGGAATCCTACAGGTAGGAGTCTTAGTCCAGGCATCATGGTTGACGTTGTCATGTGAAGTGATAGTGAAACTGGAAAACATAACAGGAAAATGGCATATAAGCGTAAAGGGATGGAAACAGAATGGAAGGACAACAAACGGAGAAATATGAGAATATGGGATACATATCGTGCATAGTACTTTAAGAAATATAAATGTCCGAAAAAGATAAGGGCTGTGTCCTTACAGACTTCTATAAGCTTGCAGACTAGAACGTACAAAATTCATACCTCTTCAGTTTAAACAAAACGTCCCAGTGCAAAATAGCGTACAAAAAAGACAGGATTAATTCTGGGGAAACAAGAGCACGTCACTTGCCAGCATAAGCGATAGGCTTAAGGGGTTTGTTTTGAATGTGTTTATTTGTGTATGTGTGAACCTGTGGGAGAGAAGCAGAGACTAGTCAGGGAGCAATGTTTACGACAGCTTATGAAATTTAACTATTTCTACTTATTAGGTCGGTACTTGTCATACTAAGCACAAACACATAAATGTGCTATATTAATATACATTTTCAATATTAATTTAGCATATTTAAATATAAAACTTTATCATCGCGGATTCTCAGGAGGATATACTAACGGTCATACATTTAAAAAAAACTGTGCTGTTAATTTTTTAGTACGATATGCACATTTTTAGCAACACACCTCCCCCTCCTCAAATGCAAAATGTTGTTTAGTTCAGACCATGATCTCTTCACGTTTCAGAGAGAATCTTGTTTCTTTTTTCTAAACAATTCTCCAATGTTACGTGAAACATGAAATTCTCCATCATTGCAATCATCATTATCATTACATAGAAAAAAACATTTTAATTTCTTACAGTGTATTCAAATCAACAGTTCTCGTCCTTGAAGCAATAAAATAATGTTCATTCATAAATGTAACATAAATATTCAGCAACCTTAGTTGTTTCGCATAACCGTAGCTTTCCCTTATGATACAGCAAAAAAGCACAATGTTCAGTATCGTTGGCTAAAATTTGCATCAAATTGTTCAAAATCGACCGTCACATTCCTTTTCAAGGTTTCGTATGTTACCCTGGATGCATGAGGTATATAAAAGCCATCCTTGCTGAATGGACATCACAACGCCAATCAACTTATTCCTCACAACACTTCCACAAACTTATATCAACAATGAAGTTGTTGGTAAGTGTTACAGTATTCTTAAGAATGTTAATGCTCAAACAATCTTTCATTCTAGAAAAGTATTAAGTTAGAATATACTCATTAGGATTTCAGTTTTCGTTTAAAGCAAATCAGTGGGTTTCTAACGTTGCAAAACTTTCTTCTTTCTCTGGAATCTAGTTACCTATTCTTTCCTTTACCATTTTTGTGTGAAGCCGTAAAACAGTCAAAAAATACCCCCAGCCTCTCTCTCAAATCTTTAATCGTCAGCAATGAATGATTGCAGCCCTTAGTTGTTGTTGTGTTCTAACCTCTAGGTTATCCTGTTACTGCCCTTTTTCAGTTCCATGTATACTCTTCCATGTGTGATTTTTTGTCTCACACTATCAAGTTAAATTCTAATTTCATATACAATTCCGCTTTCATAACAAAAGTGTTCATGATTATTCCCCCAATCAAGAGTGTCGTTAAATTATTATCTTCACGGTAGATATTCAATAATGAAAAACAAATATGTATTTCAATGTTTGACCTTTACTATCTCGTCGCGAATTGAAATATTTAGTTGTGAAACCACAATTACATTTTCAGCAAAATTGTCTTAGCACATGTTTCTAATAGAGTTTTTTTTTATTGTAGGCATATTCTAAGAACTTTTCTTGAAGTGCCAGAAATCCAGTTGTAGATGTGTCACAATTATGAAACATTTAACATATCATGACATTTGTAAAATACATTTCACATTGCAGATCCTCTGTGTTTCTCTCGTGGCCATGGTTGTGGCCGGAGGCCCCCCAGCTGCTCAGTACCCCGCAGGAGTGGCCCCTCACCAGTGCCCCAACTTCCCATACTGCTCCACCGAACAGACAGCGGCCATCGTCTCCGGAACTGCACTCGCTG
Source organism: Lepisma saccharinum (assembly GCF_977018435.1). NCBI lineage: Eukaryota > Metazoa > Arthropoda > Insecta > Zygentoma > Lepismatidae > Lepisma > Lepisma saccharinum. Next base: position 28,650,880 of record NC_139249.1, on the reverse strand, counting down.
CCCCAGTGGCCATCTACGCAAGCCCTGCCCTCGCAGGAGGCAGATACCCAGCAGGAGTCAATCCAGCCACTTGTCCCAACTACCCCTACTGCTCCACCGTCAACCCACCCCTGGGTGCTGGTGCTGCTGGTGGTGTGTACGGAGTCTTGTACGGAGGTCCCTATGGACTCTACAATACCTACAACACTCTGGCGGCCGCTCAGACCAAGTACCCAGCTGGTGTCAACCCGGCAGCTTGCCCCAACTACCCATACTGCCACTAACGTGTGTAGAATCTTCTCTTGCATTGAGTATTTACTGAAGAAAAATTAGCTTGCCCCTAATAATGAAATAATAGCAGTAATATTGGTTGAATTAAACAATTATTTTGTGTATAAATAGTTCTTATTAAATAAAATATTGAAATTTGAAACTTGTTTGCTCGGGAAGGTAACACATTAGAATTATGTATGTGTGTGTGTGTGTGTATATACAGGTAATGGACAAAATAATATGAACACCAATGCAATTGCAGAAAACTTGTATTAGTAGGGGGTTGGGGCCCCCTTGCCTCAATGACAGCTTGTATCCTACGTGGGATAGACAAATAAAAGTCATGTACAGTGTGAACTGGAATACGTAGCCACTCCTCGCACAAAACAGTCTCAAGTTCCGAAAGTGTCATTGGAGGTGGAAACCGATTACGCACTTTGGCCTCCAAAATACCCCACAAAGGCTCAATGATGTTAAGAGCGGGGGACTGTGGACACCAGATGAGATGTTCTACCTCATCACTGTGCTCATCAAACCATGCATCAACGCACCTAGCAGTGCGAATAGGGGCGTTATCATCTTGGAAGATGGGGCATGCATCGGGAAACAAAGTCTGAACCATGGGATGGAGGTGGTCACCCAGGATGGTACAGTACTTCTCTGTGTTGATTCTCCCACGCAGGACGACAAGTGGGCCAACACCACTCCAAGATATAGCCCCCAAACCATCACAGACCCCCCACCATGTTTCACGGTAGGCACTAAGCAGTCAATATCAAATGCTTCAGCAGGAGTTCTCCACACATAAACACGTCCTGTGGTCTGAAATAATGTGAAAGACGATTCGTCTGACCATATCACATGTTCCCATTGATGCTGTGTCCAATTCTTGTGCTCTTGGCACCACCTTCTTCGTGTCACTGCATTACGTGGAGTCACCAACGGTTTGGGGATGGCAACTCTGCCATGAATGTTCACAGAATGCAGCTCCCTTTGAATGGTTTTCGTTGATACAGAGTCCTGGAGGTGATTGTTCATCTCTGCGGTTATCTGGGACAGTGTTGTCTTGTGCTTTCGAGTCACTATTCGCTTCAACACACGTCGATCCCTGTTGGATAACTTTGTTTTTCGCCCACTATTCTCCTTTGCAGACGTTGTCTTTCCATGTTGTCTGTAGGCTGTCAGAACAGTTGACACTGTGCTCCGTGCTACACCAACAAGTGTAGCTGTTTTTGTCACAGATGCTCCAGCCAGGCGGGCTCCTATGATCATGCCTGTTTTGAAGTCTGAAAGGTCGGACATACCTGCATTTGACGGATAGCTGACTGCTCGCATGCAACTCTCACACCAGCTTCTGATAGACTGATATGTTTGCTTTCATCGCCACTAGATGGTTGAAATCTCTGCTGAGTGTTGTTCCTTTTCCACGACGGCGTATATAGGCCTTTGCAAACCAAGGTGTTCATATTATTTTGTCCATTACCTGTATATATATATATATATATATATATACGCACATACATGCGTACAAATATATACCAGGTCTTTCATAAATAAATGAGAGATTACAAAAATTTATGGCAAGTAAAGTATTTAACTTAAGTTAATGAAAACAGTCTTGAACGAACGAGGAAATCAAACAGGTTTTTTGTAAACATACAAATGTTCAATGTGTGCACCACGGGTGACACGGCACAAATCAAGACGATTCTTTATTTCTTGTCACACTCGCATCAACGTTGGTTGTCGATAGTGTATATTGCTGCGTAAGCATTTGTCGAAGTGGAAACTGTCTGCAACATGCCGCAGAGCAAGTTCCGGGGACAAAATTGCCCCAAATGATTTTGACGCACAACATGCGCCGCGTCATGTGCCGCGGACAATGGACACAGCCTGCAGCAAGTTCCTGGAGCACGGGCATGCGCACTAGAGTATTTGTGTGCGTTGTACCGTGTCACCAATATGTATGCAGATGTGTCAGATTTATTTGGATTTTTCATTGCACGAAGGCGGTGCAGTTGAAAGTTGTGTTCAATTCTCCTGGTGATGGGTGGATCTTGTGGATCACTTCTAGGGATGCTGCTGTAGGAATCTCCGGTACCTCTTGGAGTCTCGGTATAAATTCATTCTTCTCGAAGTAAGAAGAAGCTTTTTGTTGTTTTAAGTAACCCGCAGAAAGGTTATCGTGCGTCTTGAGACACAGGTGAACCTCGAAAGGTTCGGGGATCAAACCTGGAGCCTTTTAGATTAAAGTAATTATTCTATTGGGGGTTAGCGGTAGTTCGTAAGCTCTCGCTTGGCTGCATCTGCTAACTGCAGGAGGTACCTGAATAAACTTAAATTTACAGAACCCTTTATAAAATGGCAACTCTCATGATTTGGGTTACTATGACCTTAAGTCTGCATTGGCAAAGGATGGCATTATAAAAGTATATTACCTGTCTCTCTTTAGAATCGTGGACCGAAGAGTTTCTAAAGTAACTGCCACTTGCTTGCTGAAGTTCGCCTCTCAAATTCTCACTCAGCTTCGCTGCACTCCACTTCCAAACAAGTTTCTGAAAGTCCGCATCCAGCCTCAATCTCCTTCAAAATCAAACTCACTCTCCACTCTCCAAAACTCAAAACCCCCTTTTCTTACTCCCGAACCACTCTCCTGTTCTCTTCCAAAACTCCCAAGACCAACTCCCCTGTCTCTCCCGAGCCAGATCCAACTTGCCTTCCTCCTAATCAAAACTCCTCCCCTTTTTCTCTCTCATCAATTTTCCTTTGCAAATATTGGCGAATGCTTTTCGCTGAGCTGGTGCTGAAGTTAACACTTTCCTATACTTCCTGTCAGGCTGCCTAGCTACACGTAACTCGAAAATGAAAATGAGGGATACGTAACGGTATCCAGCTGGGCGAAAAAAATTCCTTTGAATTTTTAAAACGTTTAGAAAAGTTGCAGGTACAGTGCCGGTTATGCCAATGCAGTCCCTTAGAAGGTCTATTTATTTAGTGAAGAAAAATAAAAATACATTTCACATCAGCGAAAATGAACACTACAGACTAACTCTAAAACTAAAGGGAAGGAAAAAAAATGCAGTCAAAATTAGATTTGGTTGACAGGTGTCAAGTCGTAATCTAATTTGGACTATCGAATATCAAGACAAAAGCTCTGTGGGAGCAAACTAAAATTAAAAGCCGAGATGGAAATCAAAAATGAGAAGTCCAATGCCATATTTCGTTCGTCTCTAGCATGAATGAAATGAACGCTTGCGTACTACAATATTTATGCTGAGCACGCATACATTGGCTTCCAAGAAATGTTTATCAACACGAGCTAAGCTGTAACGTCAGCTCGGGTCAGAGAACTATGTTTGATACGTCAGACACACACGCCACTGAACTCGGCCAAACCACCCATGAGAGGAGTTGCTTATCACTTGTCTGCTGAACTGACGTCAGAATGGCCAAAGCCATAAGTTGTGGCTCCACCCACTAAGCATGTGGGGGGGCTAACACCAAAGCACTAGGAATATGGGAGCAACTGCTCACGCCACAATAAATTGCAAGACAATTTGCACTAATATAAGAGGATCCTGGTGAATATATATTGTATCGAAGCACACGAAAGTTTCTCCGTCCATTGAATCTCTTTGAGAGAATAATATATGTATAGAAGATATAAGTACCATCTTCCAATAAAAATGAGAGAAAAAATAGATTGTTGAAAATATATCATATTATAGTGAATAATGCTATACTGCATTACGTATTAAAGTACCAAAATTGTCCAACACCGTCCATTAAATATGAGTAGATATTTGAATACACACGTGATAAGTAAAGAAACCTAACTTAGGCCACTACAAATACATAATGAGTGGAATATTAAAATCAAATGTCCATTATATGTGTATATATATTGGTTATTAAAAAAATAATCCTACAGTCCTTGCTGTATGGCGTAAAAGTTTCTATGTAAGGTCCGGAATGTTCTGAAAACACACGAAAGCACTTGCGTGTAGTATCCACTGCATTCCATGGAGTCCGTGCAAAAGTGTTTGCAACTGCGAAAACTGGAACGAGGGTGTCACAATTTACATCCCAATCATCACGTGAGAATATCGGTCCTTTTGTAGCTTAAGGAACGAGAAGTGTTCATGATTGTACCACTGGATGTAAGATTCTGGGTGAGGGACGTTTGATGAGGGGTGGGGGGTAAATCTTGAAGATCGGCGGGTGAACAGAAGGAAGAAACAGTTGGATTAATTTGTGCTGCTAACTGTACTGTAGAATTCATCATCCAGGGGAGAATGCTGTTCACCGGACTAGGGAACCTAGTCTCGTAAAGTCTGCCATGCTGTAGAAGTAACAGCTAAAGTAGGTGTGCTTGTCGGGTTGCATATGCCTGCACTCGAAGATGGTAACACACTTGTGGTGGGGACCGTACATGAAAGTAAAGCTGGTCTTGCTGCGTACGGGCGTCTGAATGGTAACCAAATCGAAGGATACTGAAGATGGGGTAAAATGTGTCATGTTTTCTTCTGGCCACTTGAAACTTGTAGGCTGGGACACATGACGGGAAAAGTTTTCATCCACTGCATCACTTTGAGCTGGAATGTAGTTCTGACTGGAGTTCCAGCGGAAATAAAGACAGTACTTTTAGGAAAAGGGGGCGTGTATCCGCTGCATCTTGAGGGCCGGAGCGTAGAAATGGGAGAAAACTGAAGGTGTGCTCTGGTGGCTAGCACAAATCCCATCGGCCGACGGTCGCAGTGCAGTCCTGAGTTCGAGGAGGTAATTAATGCGAAGTACTCGGCGGGTTTATGTATGCCGGGTGAAAACTGAAATTGTTGACTCCACGAACTGAGAGGCGATGGTAAATGGAGCTGCTCTCTGAAGGTCACCGGCGCGTAAAATTCCAATGTTGAAGGCGTCTCAGGAAATCTCTGCTATGCGATGTAGACGTCATGGAGATACGAGACATTATTAGGTGAGGATAGGAATGAGGTGGCCAATGAAAAAAAAAAGGAACAGGGAAAGGTTTCAAAATACAGTCTTTAAAATCACAATAACCCAGAGTATGCCATTCAAATAAAGGTACAAAATCACTAAAAATGGGGCCTAATGTCAAATAAAATATAATAACTAATAATAAAAAAGCAATAAAGAATGTAAATCAATTTTAAATAACTGATATGCTAAAAATGTGAAGGTTCACGATGTGAGGCATTATTTTACCATAACGGGAGTGTAAACGTGGTGGAAATATTGATTGAAGGCTAACAAAATTGCAATAATTGCCTCTAAATCTAAAGAGGTGATAATAAACAAAAGTAAATGAGAGGAACCAAATTCTTTGAATTTATCTTCAAATGTTAATTATGTAGGTGACGTAAAAGGAATTGAAGTGACGCAATAATGACGTAGTATCCCTTAGGTACTAGGATAAGAGAAATTAGTAAACTATTAAAAAAGGTAATTGAACATGCCTCATCTCAATTGTCGTGTCCATTTATTGACGAACATGAACAATCTCATCAGCAAAAATAAATTGTCAAAGTACTTGTCATATCCATACTACATTATATATCTGAATGCTTTATTTAAATAACTCCAACAGTTCACCATTATTAGTACCGAATTTTTGTCTTAGATGTATGAAGATTTCGAAGTGCCAACTTGGAATTGATGTTTTGACGTCGAACGCTGGATCGAGTTATTATCCGAAGTGCAAGAAAGTCATGACGTGAGAATAACTCTAGGGGGAAAATTCTGGGGTGGGGAAATTATAAAAGCTAAGCATGCTGGAACATGGTTCGATCTTGCCCGGCTGTGAGAGCAATAGAGTCGCCACTAGGCAACAGATTATGCGAAGTCAGGAAAAAGTAACGGGAGATGTATCGTTGCTCAGAATCAGTTCCTTGGAAAAGGAGCGGAGTTATCCATCGTGCATTGTCATATTGCAATCCTGTCATTCTATCAATTTTCATCGTTCGGCCGGAACTGTCCAAGGTTACTGGATGTATGGGAACGCTGAATCGCAGCCTTCGGAGTTTGTTAGAATTAACTGACGCCGGTAAAAGGGAATGGAGGAAATTAACTTGCAAGAAATGTGAGTCGCCGGTATGGTACGAAGCTTCACTGGAAATCTGGAGTGGAAAAGGAAAAAGGGAAAGGGGGGGGGTAAATTCTTGATTTGCAGCTCGGATTCATCGCGGCGCTCTGGACAGAAAGAAATAGTGGATGCGCAACATCCATGCGCCAAAGATCCAAGCGCGTGTCGTTACGTAACAAACGTGACTACACATTTGTGAATGTATCTTGTTCGAGTTCTATGCAACTTGATCATAACAATGATTCCGTATGAAATGAAATCGTTATCTGCTGGGTCATTCAGTCCTATGCTAATCTTGTATTTCAAACTTTTGTTTTACAGGCTTGGAGCACGGGAAACGAGAACACAATAAAATAATCGTATTAAGAAAACATATGGCAAACATCGCTATTATTAATACCTTTTGCAAAGTACATACGGATACTGAAACGCTGCGAAAAATATTTCCGAAAATGATAACACCTGAACTGACGGGAAATTAAGATATAATATTATATTTACTAACAAACTATGCAAAGTGAAAAGGTTGCAATCCTTTTTGGACCACTTAGTGCGCTGAATTCTCTCTGATTAGGTGTGATATGAGCTCTATATTGACATATTTAAAAGGATATCGTAGCTATGCGTTTCCTATTCTTTTATATTAATGCAAATTACAACTATTCTCTTTGGAACTAAATATATGTAGGGTGGGTGGGCAAAAAGGGGAAAAAATATAAAGCCTTAATTATGTGAATATAGTTCAGCCATTACTAGTTTTATATCACACGAAGGGTCAAGAAAACAATTTGTTCACGGGTCTCTATTAAAATATGCTTTGCATATTTATATATACGTAACATTTAGTAAAGTCTTTATTCAGACTGGACATTATCGCCATTCTGCCGATAGCAGAAGGTACTTTCACCAGTTATTTGGATCCCTGGGTAACTGGAGAAAATGGTATTCACTGAGCGCATTTACATATTATTTCGTATTTTTCACCATTTCTTCATTCTACTTGATAAATCTCACTGTATAAATGCGCATTGCATAAACTTCTAACGTCGCCCTGTGAACGTCACACTCTTCCGTCTAACTAGTGTGCATAATTGGCAAATAAATTGAGTAAAGTACATCCATGTGTTTAATAACCAATAAATATTCACATATAAAATTAATACTTTTCGTAAAATCGCCCAAATAGCTGTTGCCTGTTATTCGTGTTCTTGTGATGGACAGAGATGATGTTACAAAACCTCTGTGACTGCTAAAACGCGTTCTCATCATTAGTGGTTGCTCAAATTCCTACGTATTCTCCGCTTGTTTAGGGTCTGACTGAATGTAAACACGGTGAGGTCTTAAGGGGGAAGGCGTACAAGATTCTGCTTTATTAATTCTAAATATAGGTACAAATTCGCAAAACTTTAACATTATTTAATGAAAATTGATAATGAATTTTATCTTAATTTAAACAATCTCTAACGTGTATCTGTTATTCAGTGAGTAAGTGATTAACTTTGTGATTAGGTAAACACGCGAAATCAAATCTGTTAATTAACGCTAAGGAACGTTGATATTGATGAATGCCGTAACTCGAAATATAAATATCATAATTGGGCTTAAAGTTTCAACAGCAGATATAATATAAATACACATGAAATTTAAGGTATTAAAATTTGTCATGAGCTATAAAATCAATGCGTAGGAGGAATATTCAACTGTCCATCAAAGCAATAGCTCAGAGAGGGTAAAAAATATAACATCAACAAAAAAAATCTCGCTAACATGTGAGAAACATCCGCGCCGTGCTCTCTTAATTGTGTCCAGTTAAATCATTATAAGTTGGCTTTGCCTAACTTTTGGGTGCTTGAAACAGAAATATATATATATATATAATATGTGTACGTACTGATTCATCTCAGTAAAGCCTTTTCATTGGCTTAAAACATCTTACACTCTGCCCTAGCAGACTGCTTTATTTATCTATATATGCGCTTTATTCACCATTATTCATTTCTCGACCTATTTATGCATATAACTAAAGCACCTTTTATTTCTAAACCAGAATCCACTAAGTAATCGAGCGGTTTATACTCTGAACTAATGGTAGCGTCACTCTAACTACGTACGACCGGCGTACAGTAGCGGACATAATTGCTGCTTCATTGCCAGAAGTATAATAAGCGTTTCATTTCTTCACATGTCAACACATAGTTTAATAAAACAATTTAGTCCTTAATTAAGGTAACGTAAGGCAAAACGACTGACTCGTGAATTCCTCGACTATCTCCTGAAGCTAAGCATCCTTCTTTGAGGAGCTAGGAGCATTGTGTCATTACGAATATAAATGAGTCGACCGCGGAACCTTGTTCGTTCCCAAAACTACATTTATTTAAAATTAATATCCTCTTGGCAATAATCTGAACAGTTTATAGCTCATGCATTTTTGATCATCGACAAGTTACGGTCAGTTTTGAACGAAAATAAATTTTAACTTTAAAGATCTTTAATTAATAAACAACAAAAAAAAAATGACTCAGCATACTCGCTGCTGGACTCGATGAATATATAGTGCAAATGAGTCGGAGTCAAGACTAAATTATTTTCCTCCTTAGCGATAATCTCACTATTCACTTTTAGTTAAGGATATAATTAATTAAAATACGTGAAAGGTAAAACTGAAACATGATCTGAGCAAAATTATCGCGAACATAAAATGTAAAAAAGTCGTTCACATAATTTCTGTAGCTTCCTGCTACACTTATCACTTATCACAAAAATCACGTACAAAAGTAATGTAAAAAATTCATTCTAAATTTTGCGTCAAAGGATCATCAAATTTGAATTTGCACTTTTCAAAAGTAGATTAAATCCTGGAAATGATGAAAAGTTTCCAGATGGGAGATCTGTCATAGTCGGGGTACCGGGTTCGAGAGCGAACCACAGGTCTACCAGGAGCGAAGCGATAGGGAAACGTCCAAGGACGTCCCTGGGCCGGCCGCATTTTTGGCAAAATGGGCCTCCCTAAAGTCCGACAACACCTTCCGCGACGCGGGATGACGGACGCTCCCGATACAATAGTGCCAGCCCGACGCGGACAACCGCGACGAAGCTAGGGCGCTGGGCTGTACCCAGATCGCCCGCGGCTATGGAAGAAAACATTCTATTTTCTTTTCCTTCGCATTGTATTGCGCTTGACTGCGGCGGTGATTAGCCTATCAGGGTGGGAAGTGACTCAAATTTCAACATCTTACATAATTAACATTCGTATCGTCGCTGCCAATTTCTATATAAGACTTTCACGTTCACCAATGTAAGTTTAGATAGCTCCAATACGTGCAATTTGAAATAACATTAGTTACCGTTGATAGTGCACTAATTACTCTAATTTGGAAGAAAGGGTGAATCTCCTGTTGTTAAAGGGGTTCGCTGTTGACTGTTAATTCACACAGTTTCATCACATCCCTTTGTGTCAAAAGAAAAGCCAAATCGTTGGGTTAGGGAGGGGGGCTAAATGACGTTAATTTTCATCACATTTTGTATAGAAATTGATGAAATTCCGCACCTCCACCACGTCTTGAGACACAGGTGAACCTCGAAAGGTTCGGGGATCAAACCTGGAGCCTTTTAGATTAAAGTAATTATTCTATTGGGGGTTAGCGGTAGTTCGTAAGCTCTCGCTTGGCTGCATCTGCTAACTGCAGGAGGTACCTGAATAAACTTAAATTTACAGAACCCTTTATAAAATGGCAACTCTCATGATTTGGGTTACTATGACCTTAAGTCTGCATTGGCAAAGGATGGCATTATAAAAGTATATTACCTGTCTCTCTTTAGAATCGTGGACCGAAGAGTTTCTAAAGTAACTGCCACTTGCTTGCTGAAGTTCGCCTCTCAAATTCTCACTCAGCTTCGCTGCACTCCACTTCCAAACAAGTTTCTGAAAGTCCGCATCCAGCCTCAATCTCCTTCAAAATCAAACTCACTCTCCTCTCTCCAAAACTCAAAACCCCCTTTTCTTACTCCCGAACCACTCTCCTGTTCTCTTCCAAAACTCCCAAGACCAACTCCCCTGTCTCTCCCGAGCCAGATCCAACTTGCCTTCCTCCTAATCAAAACTCCTCCCCTTTTTCTCTCTCATCAATTTTCCTTTGCAAATATTGGCGAATGCTTTTCGCTGAGCTGGTGCTGAAGTTAACACTTTCCTATACTTCCTGTCAGGCTGCCTAGCTACACGTAACTCGAAAATGAAAATGAGGGATACGTAACGCGTGGAAGAACACGTGCTTGTGTTGGTTACATAACAGCAAGAAATCTTAATCATCTTTTGGAGATAGGAAATTATCGGAAAATCATTCTTTGATGTTGTGCTCATACTGTTTGTGAAATTAAAGCACAGGTGACAGAATGATTATTCTTTTAATAGAGTTTTTAGTAATAGTAAAAGTCCGGTGTCCAGCAAACAAGCGCCTGCCATAACCACAAAACCCGCCATAGCTGTACTGTCCATCTTTACACACAGTTAAATCACGACCAAATTATTACAATACAAGAGAAAAACACTGAAGTACTCTAAAGCACTACACAACGCTACACTGCGGTCCTGCACTCCAGTGATGTTACGGGCGTATTTTGCAGAAATAGTTTTGAATTGGAAACAGTGCACTAAATAACGCGCAACATGCGTCGGCGCATGTTGCGCGTCATGAGTCTGGAACTTGTCAGAATGGAAAGGTAGCTTTAGGACTGCGATATCACGCGGCATCGGCGAGACAAATACCCTGTCTTCGATGAAACACCACAAAAAGAAGGCATACAGTGTAAGGTCCGGTGATTTTGAGGACCAAAAATTGCACAAAACACTGTGAGTGATGTGGGTGATTTGAGTGTCGCCCAGTGGCAGAGATATGAACTCTAAGCTTAACAAAACATACACGCACAAACTGTTTGCGTTCGTCGATCTTTCTGGACTGGTTACATTATATCTTTATGGTTACATTAACATAGTTCACTAGTTTACTTGCAATACATTTTTGTAACCCCTCAATTATTTATGAAGCAACCGGTATATTTATATCTATATATATATTATTTGTCTTGCAAGATCGAACTCGATATGTTCCTTCCGGGGAATTTTATCTTCGTTGCATTCCTGATCGATATCCGTTGTTGTTGGTTGTTGATGATAAGGTTATCAATATCAAAGTTAAGTTATTATTAATTTATGCAGGTCTTGATAGTAATTTTTTACAAGGAACCTAGATTTTCAAATAAATTACACCACAGATATATATATATATATATATATATATATATATATACAGGGTGTCGCAAAACTCTTTCAACAACGCTTGGGAGCTGGTAGATATCATAAAAACAAGTAACTTTTCCCTATAAAGTTTACCTCGAAAGCGCTTAGTTTCTGTGCTATAAGCGCTTAAAGTCTATCCTGTACGTATGCAACCCAACACAGCAAACGCTTGCTCTGACATAACTAGCAGGGGCGCGTGGCAGGGTTGCCACTAGCGTTCCTCGTTAAGAGAGACGACTTAAAAACAACAACTTGGGAGTCTTGCCTGAGCAAAATCCAAAACATTAATGATACTTGCGATGTTGTAAGAAGGATTCACAGTATTTATAAACTGACCAAAACAAATAATGGGCAGACTGAAATTCAAGATTACTCATTCCAAAATATCTCCATAATTGATTGATTGATTTGGTTTATTTTAATTCGCTTTTCTGCAACCTTTGGCTGATCGCGAAGATGAGGATGATATGATGAAATAACAAATGACACCAATGTCTAGACCAGGATTTAAACCCGAGACACCTGGCGCCGTAGCGAGCTTTGCTAACCACATCACCACAGAGTGTTTCGTACATCATGCAATATCAACAATTGCAAGGGACACTTGATCGGAACACAGACATTATCCACTTATCTACAAACAAGATGGGTGGTATTAGATCTTAGGGCGACACTATAACCCAATGGGAAGATATTTCGGGATGAAAATATTGCAATTACCAATCCATTTTGATGTGAACACTGAACAGTAAAAGGTTCTTATGTTATAGCAATTGATACATTATCATATATATCGTATTTACACCCTCACTTCATGTAATCAATAGTTCCATGAGAGAACTGTGTGTCACACAAGAGTGATCAAAGTTTTTCCAAACTGTAAAATACTGTTTTCTTCGTTTGAACTAGTAAAAATATACCAAGATATGTGCAATATTTCGGTGAGTTAATCGCCTATTATTTGAAAACCCTAAAGATAGAGAAGTATCGGTTCTTCTGGTGTTTCCGGTAGATGTATGGGCGAAATTCAAGCATTTTATTGGGGTAAGTAATATATATTTATATATTCACGTACGTGAACACCACAGTTTTAACAATAATACTCTAGTGTCATTGATTTGATTTTACAAACGAATTATTTTTATTCTGAATTACCACGTAGTAAACACATAGCAATTGTCATATTTCATTTTCTCGTAATTTGAAAGAGCATTAACCCCAATTCACACCTCCAAAAATATCAGGATTCCAAATAGCAAAACTGAAGAGAATAAGTTACCTGCTTTAAAAGAGATTATGGTAGAACAGGGCATTACGGATCAATTTTTGCTTTACAGCCGTTTTATTGCCTATCGAATAATGTTAGCGATACAAAACTTTACCAGAAAATTAATTGTAGTTTCTACTGCATGTTCACAACATCGTATGAGCTAGACGTTATTGACACAATTGTTATTAAAAAAATATTTTGTTAGACAGTGCAGTTGATCCGTTTTGCCCCGAAAGCATGGGTAAAACGATTCACTAACAGGGCAATACGGATCAGTGTAATTATAAATACAGGGTGTCGCAAAATAACTACCAGCACCCAAGCGTTGTTGAAGATATCATAAAAACAAGTAACATTTCCTAGTAAACTTTACCTCGAAAGCGCTTCCCCACTTATTGGAAACTTTTACCTTGGTAAGTTTGTAAGTACTGTAAATACGTACTTGTTACAACATCGCAGGTATTCATTAGTATTTTGCTCAGGTAAGACTACAAAGTGACGCTAGTGGCAACCCTGCCGCGCGCCCCTGGGCGTTATGTCAGAGCGGTCGTTTGCTGTGTTGGGTTGCATACATGCAGGATAGATTTTAAGCGCTTATAGCTCCGAAACTAAGTGCTTTCGAGGTAAATTTTCCTAGGAAAAGTTACTTGTTTTTATGATTTCTACCAGCACCCAAGCGTTGTTGAAGTTGTTTTGCGACACCCTGTACAATAACATAAAAATACTAAAACATATTATAATAAAGCAAGTGCTGGATTAATTGGTGGATTTTGACATATGCAACAAACAAATTGTTTTGTCCAAACAGCAGTTACACAATGCTCATGATACCATATACTGCAGGACTAATACTGGATCCAGTTTCCCATCTGTGTACTTCTTGGATCATCGTATGCTATGATTGCTAGGAAATGTCTATCCTAGATATCAAATACCTTCTTAGGTCCTGCTTTTTAAAACTTCCTGCTTTCTTCTTGGCTTTGGAAGCAGATATTGCCTATATTACTGCAATGTGTAGTGGCGAAGCGACGTGCAATGTTATTAGGCGCTTCGCTTTCTGTGGTGATAGAAATAATTGTTGAACTTGTTATTGTGTGTCACCCCTACTTTCTCTACTGAAACTTGGTGCAGACTCTTGATTCGATGAGGTGTTTCTCGGTAAGATGTCGACCTGCTCCTCAGTTGCTACTACACCTTCTGTTCTATCTCTATTGTCATCACAAGCAATTAAATTTAACTTATGTGCGGGAATTGCACGCCGGTTTAGTGGGAACATCCCGGTGATCTCCGTCAGAAGAGATCCTGTTAAGTAACACTACGTTAAACACTCTAAAAGAGGGAGATCCGTTTTGCCCCGATTTGTTCACTCTTGAAATGTTCTAAATTAAGTAGGAACAAATTGAATTAGCCATATCGAATACTAATACAACAAAATGACACATCCTACATTTTGACATGTAAAATAATGGAACACTTACACCACAACATTCTAAAATGAAACGTTACCAAATGTCGCACAACTTTTACAATTCCTACTTTTCTCGCACAGTCTTCATCAACATGCTTAGAAAGAATCACTTCTCACAGAGGAGCTACATGCCACAGCGAACAAAGGCAGTTCGCGGGTAAGAGGAAAGATGACAGTGTGATCTGTTTTACACGTTCTTAATTGCATCAGAATAAACGTACCAATAATAATAATAATAACGTTAATATTATAATAATTGGATAGGTCTAAGCAAGAAAATACAGATACAAGGGAAAATAGTATTTCTAGATGTCTTAATTTTGTTAGAGATGATTATGTGAATGTTTGTAATGAATTGTTACATTTACCATATATGGTTGAAATATCTCATGATGTACAGCAATCTGTTATAGAACTGACTAGTAGTGTGTATACAATATTAAAGAACAATATTCCTTCAAAAATTAAAAGAAAAAACAATCAACTCCCTTGGATGACAACGAAATTAAAGAGAATGATCAATAAAAAGAGAAGATTCCCCGATAAATTTAAACTTACAAATAATGTGAATATTACAGTACTTATTCCCAATGAAGGAAAGATGTTAAAAAGGAGTATTATAATGTAAAGATACTATTCCTCCTTAAAAAACAATGTTAATGGTGACAAGAATGCTTTTTGGTTTCACTTTAATAGAAAGAAGAGAGAAAATTTTATCACTGAAATTATTTATGATAATGATGTACTATTTAATGAATATGATATTGCTAATGCTTTTAGTGAGATTTTTCACAAATCTATCTCAAAAAGAAGTCATGTAAATGTAAAAAATATTAATCTTCATTGATACACCAACTTAATTGATGTACCTGTTATCTTGGAAAAGGATGTAAGTGATACAATTAACAAACAAAAAGGCAGATCTTCAATTTTATTTTGAAAGCAAACAAAGATGTTCTTGTACCATTTTTAACTAAAATTTACAATATCTTCTGGAATATTTCCAGATATCTGGAAAAATGTGTCTATTGTACCTGTAAAAAAAACAAAGATGGAAAAGTCAAGGATATAAATAATTATAAGCCAATTACTATATTAAATGTCACGGCAAAGGATTTTGAACACATAATTGCTGACTATTTGTCATTCTCTTTCAAACAATATATTAATGAAAATCAGCATGCTTTTTATTTATTACAAATTTCTACTATTACAAATTTATTGGTTTTAATAGGCTCACTTAAATCTAAATTAGGAAGCAATCCCAGACTGATATTTTATTTATTGACTTGGCTAAAGCCTTTCATGTCAACCATAACCTATTAATTTATAAACTCGACAAAATGGGATTATCACCACGACTTCTGAAATGGTCTTCCAACTGTCTAGTAAATAGAACTTTCTCTGTTATAATTGGTGAAACAGTTTCCTCTAGAAAAGAAATATTTTGTGGAGAGTACCTCAAGGGTCGCCACTTGGCCCAATTTTATTTTCTGTTTATATCAATGATGTTACTGTACTATATGTTTTAAATCTAGCACATGTTTACTATATGCAGATGATATAAAGATTTTTAAGAGTATTTTAACAAATGATGACGTAGTTCAACTTCAAGCTGACCTTGAAAGAATGACATATTGGTGTAAGATTAATGAAATTGAATTAATTTGAAAAAGTGTAAAGTTTTAAGAGATACTAAGAAAGTTCATTGCATATTTCCGACTATTATATTCATCAAAATAAAATCCAAATGTGTGACAGACATAAAGACTTAGGAATATTAATACATTCTTTCCTCTCTCATATTTGATAAGCACATTTCAGAAATTTGCAAAAGAGCAAAGAAGATGCTTGGTTACATTTTTTTCTCATCGAAAGTTTTTAAAAAACAAGATACCTTAATATACCTGTATAAAACGATTGTTCGTCCTATTCTTGAATACGCTAATGAATTATGGTTTCTGACAGCCACGAATCACCTTCAAAGAGTTGAATCAGTTCAAAAACTTTGTATCAGGTTATTATGCATAAAGTTTAAAAAAAAATACTATGAACAACATTATTCTAAGTGGTTAACACAGTTGAATATGTTTACCTTATACGAAAGAAGAAAAAGTAAAAGGATAAATTTTGTATATAAGATTTTAACTTTCCAAATAGATAGTGAATGCTTTTTGAGTAATATATTTTATAAAATTCCCAAATATTCTCATAAGATTGTTTGATTCACTGTATTATTTTACAACTATGTATTCAATTCTGTAATTTTGTATGATAAATCTAGAAATAGTGATGTACCTGATTTTTAAATCGTTCTCATCATATAAACAAATATTATATTTATTATTATTATTAGTTATAATAGTAGTAGTAGTGGTAGTAGAAGTAGTAGTATCATCCTTGTAAATTACGCAAACAAGTGGTAGAAGTGGGTTCTATAGCATTTTTGTTCGATCAAACTATTTGAATGGCTTATTGCAGAAAGGGACCTGAGTCACTTTTGCACAATTCTGAGAAAAACAAGAAAAATTGTATAACATTGATAGTGTAAGAAAGAAATGTGCCGTTGTTGGCTCAAATATTCAGCATAAAGAAAAGTTAATTTTGCAACCCTCAATGCGCCCCCCTGCAGTATGCTGCTAGAGACAGTTGAGATGAAAAGGTTGTGACTCCGGTACCTTTCTGCAATAAAAGTGGAAACTTTGAGAAATAAGACGAGAAATATCCTACAAACGCCCGTTTGTCGTTGCCACATACGCTAGGTTAGGTTAGATTATGTTATATATGCCACAGAAAATTATAGATTCATCAATGAATGACAGTGTACTGCAATTTCTGGACATTATTGTCGGTGTTTGAAGTACAATAATGTACGAGGTCATACATGCATGTGTTACTCTACATCTGAGTCTGTTTCATTGCCGTGTGTACTGGGCCACTGAAGAATATCTTCATAAAATCCTTTGACGTAGTCTGGTCATGGTCTGGTATATATGACAAGGCAGTTCATATGTATTTTAATTTAGTAAGCTTGATCGGCATACGTGCAACTGGGAACGTACGTGGCGTAGGAATTACAATTCTTGCACCTTTGGACAGATAGAAGGTGTGAGACATCAAACCTTTCATGATTTCGGAAACCTTGACAGTACCCTTCTGTTCAACACAGTATTCAAAGTAATGATACTTGGAAATCTGAAAATACTGCCTATTCTTGTAGGAACACATGGTAGTTTCCACAGATGCCACATTTTTTTTGTAGACATGAAGCCACCACGTTGCAAAATCAATAATGTTACTGGTGTCAATAACTTTGACAGTATTTTTACCGCCCGAGCTGTATTACAGATTAGCGTACACAGTTCGTACAACGTATAAATACGGCTAAGTTTATTGCAGAAAAGGACCCGAGTCAGTGACTCAGGTACCTTTCTGCATTAAAGTATACTTTTCACTGTGCATTTTCTTGGCTATATCCTCGTGTGACTGACGTCCTTTCTGCACTAAAAGATGTGTCTGTGACTAGGAAAATAAAAAATACCATTAACTCCGATATCTCAAAAATGTGACTCAGGTCCCTTTCTGCAATAAGCCATTCATTTGAATTATTTTTGAATTAGTTCAATTTCACATTTATAATTGAAAACAAGCACACAAACTATTTTTGAAAGACAGAAAATGCTTGACAAATGCATTTACATTCTGAACATAATTCTTATTTTGCATTAGCATGTATAACTTTCATGCACGATATATGTTTCATACACATGCAACATGGAGCGACGTAAAATAAGAAAATACGTATGCAACATGCCAACACTAAATTGTTGTATTCAAAGTTTTTTTTAATACATATATCAGGAGTAGACCCAGTGTCCGGGTACTGGGCCTTCATTTGGAGCTCGAACCATCATTTGGAGCTCGATCGCCTTAATGGATTTCTCTCGTAAGGCATGTGTTGCCAACTTCTTACCCGAAAAAATCACCAAGATTATGACGCTTGTTGTAGCCTTTTATGATATACATTTTGAGGGCAGAGTTGACAACACTGTGGGTTTACTGTAGCTTTTTATGAGGGGGGTTTATTGCCCTCTGTTTACATCTGGCAACACTACCGTAGATTTTTTGATAGTGTTGTTAATTTATTGGGTTTTTTCACTGTAAATTTTCATCAAAGGACCTGAGGGGTCCATGTATTTTTTTATGTCTGGCAATACTGTTGGGGGGCCTAGTGTTGGCGACACTGTGGGTTTTTACTGTAGCCTTTTATGAGGGGTACCTATTGCCTTCTGTTTACATCTGGCAATTTTATTGGATGTTCCTTTTTTTTTTGAGGCTCGAAATTATTATTTGAGGCTTGAAATCATCATTTGATGCTCGTCGGTGTTGCCTACCCACTCTACAAAAATTCTACTATATCGTAACAATATGATTTTTCACTGGCTAAGCTAACCTACAAATAGGAATTGGCGGCACTGACTTATAAACCAACTGGGTCCTCTTGGCATGTTTTTTCATGATGTGTTGCTAGGCTATTGAGCATCTTGGCGTATACAATGTATATATTTTTGAGGGGGAGGGGTTATAGCTTTTTACGCTGTACGAATACTGGAAGCTTGACAGTGACAACCAACAGAGTAGGTAACACTAGTTTCTGACAGTGAATTTAAAATAAAATATTAAACAAAATACATGAGTAAGCACTGTGATTACAAATAATACCAGTGTTATGCCCCCCAACTCCAACTGGACAACTGGGGAAAATAATTGTACAACAATTTGTACCTAATTGTACAATACTTGTACCTAATTGAGAGAGCCTTCCCGTAACTTACCTCATGTACAATTTATATGATTTTACAACTGTGAAAAGAAAGCATATGTGTTCTGTATGCACACATTCATTCTTATTTTTCGAAGTTGAATGGAAGCACATGTTTTTTTACGCTCTCGTAATACTGACCTTGCCCCAGTGATTTTAAATTGCTTCCATCCGGTTTTTTTTTTCTGTGTTATTTCCGCATGCACGCAACATTCGCTTTCAATAGTTTAATGAAATACAGAAGGAGTGTTAGTTTAGCAGGTTTTGAGTTTACAATTTATTAAATTAAACAATAATTTATGTAAGATTATACTTGTACTTACCGAACACAAAATAATAAAAAGCACATGTGAATCTTTGCGTGTGTTCAATGTTATATGACGACTGAGTAAAAAAATAATGTTGACTCCCCGAAAGATAAAAGTTCCTGGTTCGACATCAGATGCATGCAAATTTTATGTTTTGCTCTCCAAAATCTTGATTTTTATGTTTGTGCTATTTGTCATACAGCAGAGGAGAAGAGGGGAGAGGGAGGGGAGGGGGTACTATTAGCGCCATCTATTAGCAAACAATAGAAATAAAAAGTAGCGTCAAACTTTTTCAACACCCAAAAATTTTAAACATCCTCGCGTAGTAATACGATCTAGCTGAAGATGTTTGAAGGAGTACTCTTAGTCGACGAAGCTAATTGCTAGGGCCCATATATTGCTAAAATGTTCTTTGATTTGCATATTTCTCATACCGCCATATGTTGTTCTAGTTGACTTCTTCCAAAAAAATGCTAATTAGCGAGAGTTAATTAAGCAAGGCAAGTAAAAGAAGCAAATAGGACAATATGTGCCGGCGTGAGAATATGTAAAAATTCGATTCAGAGGTGGATCGAATTAAAATTGGGGGATATTTTGCATTTTTTCCCTATAATGTACAAAACATTTACCGTACATAATTTTTTCCATTTACAACAGTATAAAATAAGAGGAATGTGTGACAATATCCATATTAATTAGGAAGGTATGTTGTATGCTAGGTTAGCTAATTGTGTCTTCACTGTATAGAGGAAAGATGGAAAAAAGAGAGCTCTACAAAAAACTAACGCTCTTAACAATATTGTACGCTCCGTGAAAATTATATATAAATAAGGCATAAGCGTATTATCTGCTTTCAAGTCAGATTTTGCCGACCTGTGAGCTGTAGTGTTTAGGTGACAAGCGACCCACTCAAATATAATACCGTTGACAATATTGAACGCCCCGTGAAAATTACATATAAATAAGGCATAAGCGTATTATCTGCTTTCATGTCAGATTTTCCCGACCTGTGAGCTGTAGTGTTTAGGTGACAAGCGACGCGCTCAAATATAATACCGTTGACAATATTGAACGCCCCGTGAAAATTACATATAAATAAGGCATAAGCGTATTATCTGCTTTCATGTCAGATTTTCCCGACCTGTGAGCTGTAGTGTTTAGGTGACAAGCGACCCACTCAAATATAATACCGTTGACAATATTGAACGCCCCGTGAAAATTATATATAAATAAGGCATAAACGTATTATCTGCTTTCATGTCAGATTTTCCCGACCTGTGAGCTGTAGTGTTTAGGTGACAAGCGACGCGCTCAAATATAATACCGTTGACAATATTGAACGCCCCGTGAAAATTATATATAAATAAGGCATAAACGTATTATCTGCTTTCATGTCAGATTTTCCCGACCTGTGAGCTGTAGTGTTTAGGTGACAAGCGACGCGCTCAAATATAATACCGTTGACAATATTGAACGCCCCGTGAAAATTATATATAAATAAGACTTAAGCGTATTATCTGCTTTCATGTCAGATTTTATCAACCTGTAAGCTGTAGTGTTTAGGTGACAAGCGACCTGCTCAAATATGATATTGTTGACAATATTGTACGTCCGTGAAAATTATATATAAATAAGGTATAAGCGTATTATCTGCTTTTATGTCAGATTTTCCCAACCTGTGAGCTGTAGTGTTTAGGTGACAAACGACCTGCTCAAATATGATACCCCACCGTTCGGTAGGGACGCTAATGTGGCAATATAGCACGGCGTAGTGCTTGCTTCTTTTATGCAGTGCATGTTTATTGGCTAGCTAGTAACTAGTGTTGCCAACTGTAATAATGAAGCACTATTTCTGTCATGGAAGGGGAAAAGGCAGGTAAAGTGGCGGTGAGTTTTGTTGGATTGGAAGCACCATATTTTTATTTTATACTAAGTATTTGACCGGTTTGATGTTGTGTGCGTGTATTGTGTGTGTGTATGTAAAAGTGTGTGTTTGCTAATGAATGTTAAATTCCATAATGCCTCCAGTTCTGTCGAAGTTGAAATCAAAAATCTTGCATAGCCAAGCTCGGGAAATTCTAAGCAACGTGCACGAGTTCATGAAGGAGGAAGCCAGTCATGGTGTTAGCATCCCAATAAAGCATTTTGGCAAGAGAGCAGCGAACAGCAGCAACAAATTGTTCATATTTCATAATTTTGGAATTATTCAAAATAAATAAATTATGTAGCTCCAACATCATTTCAACTCTGGCTCCGGCACGTGTTCTTGTAGAAATTGCATAGAGGAGGCTGTTATTTTTGCTGCTTATTGCGATACATATTGTTTTCTGTGTTAAAATTGCCATGCTTTGATGGGTGATAAGCCTATTGAAAACTGTGATCGAGCGAGATATTCTTTTGCGCTGAATAGTATTGAAATAACATAAGAAGTCTCATTATTTATTTTATATTTTGATGTTTTAGTTAGGAATATATTGATTTTCAATTTTCCGTTGCTGCGTAATGACCGGGGGGGGTCGAAATAGAGCGGCATCTGCCGCCACCTCCCAGGGAGGCAAAATGACTGCTTCAGGAGGAGTGTTATGGTGCAATTGTAGCGGTTTAACACGTTGGCATGTTATTATCTACCGTTGCAGTTCCATACCAGTGTATACGGGTTTTGGAAGTGAAAAGTTAAAACGCCACCAGTGCATTAATGCAATGAAAAATAATATATATATTTTTTTATTTTGTTTGAAATTACTCAAATAAGGAATTGTATGAAGAAGTCTTCTTTGCAGTATTTTTGGTAATTTTACTTATGTGTTAGTTCATATTTTGCGAATTTTTAGTTCATATGTATGTAGCTACATACAAAGTCACTTGTTAGTACATATTAATCCTAGTCCTGGTATAATGCATGATGTTTACAAACTCAATGTTAGATAGACCTGAATTCTCTAATTTTATTGTTGTATGTAACAGCTGTGCATCGGCGCACTGCATCGATTTTTCTATCTGCTCTATTAGCAACACTGCTTTTTTTAGTTGTTTCGCGCATCGCATGGCAGAATTATCTGCGCTGGACTCTACCCAGTGCGGCGACCTGTTCACCCAGCGATGTGTCTCTGCTCACGAACCTTTCGAAAGCTGCATGTTCCAATTTTTTGTCTGTTTTGTGACGTGCGTCCAGATCCGTCTGCGTGGTGTTGTAAGCGATGTCGTGATCTTTGCATGCCGCGTCCAACGGATTCACACCCTTGTCTCCTCTCTCCAATTTTTTCTCGAGTTTGGTACCCGGTCCGCAGTACTGGTAGCCAGGTAAATGCATCTCAAAAAGTAACTTGTTACCTTTTGACAACAGGCACCTGTACGTGTTCTCGAAAAGTTTGGAGCAATCCAAATACCAGTAACTGATGAAACTGTACGATGGTCTGGACATTGCAACGTTTGCCTCGGAAATAAAACCACTCGACGATTGTCGTGAAAATTTAGTCGTTGTGTTCGACGACGCCATCTTGGAAAATCAAAATGAAATTCGCAACTTTTTCACGCAAGGTCGTCACAAAAAAAAATGGATTGCTTCTACCTAGCTCAAACATTTTCCAAAATTCCAAAACAGTTAGTACGCGACAACGCTAATTTCATATGTTTGTTTCGTCAAGATTATACCAACCTCAAGCACGCGTACGATGACTACGTAGGCGGAGACATGAACTACAATTAATTTTCGGAACGTTGCTGCTCTACTTGCTGGAACGGTGACGATTTCGGATTCGCGACGATCGACATGACGAGGAAACCCAACGACGGAAAATACAGAAACAAAATCAACGACTTTCTAAACGTTGTAACGTTGTGAGAAACGACGTTTATTTATATACGTATATACAGTGTCCGGGTGTCCGGGTACTGGGCCATCATTTGGAGCTCGAACCATCATTTGGAGCTCGGTGGGGCAGAGCACAGTTTGGTTGCACATATTCACTTTCCCGGCATACAAGTACGACAGTGTCTTTGAAAATGTTGTAGTACAAGTGGCCCGGTACTGAATTTTCATTTGGGGCTTGTGGGGCTCGTCGTAGCCTTTTATGATGTATATTTTGAGGGGCACAGAGTTGGCGATACTGTGGGTTTTTACTGTAGCCTTTTATGAGGGGGGGTTTATTGCTTTTTGTTTACATCTGGTAACACTGCCGTAGTTTGACAGTGTTGTTAACCTACTGGGTTTTTTTACTGAGGCTCGAATCATCATGTGGGGCTCATCGTAGCTTTATATGATGTATATTTTGAGGGGCACAGAGTTGACGACACTGTGGGTTTTTACTGTAGTTTTTTATGAGGGGGGGGGGGTTTATTGCCCTCTGTTTACATCTGGCAACTCTATTGGATGTTTCTTTTTTGAGGCTCGAAATTATTATTTGAGGCTTGAAATTATTATTTGAGGCTCGTCGGTGTTACCAACCCACTCTACAAAAATTCTACTATATGATCTTTCACTGGCTAAGCTAACCTACAAATAGGAATTGGCGGCACTGACTTATAAACCAACTGGGTTCTCTTGGCATGTTTTTTCATGATGTGTTGCTAGGCTATTGAGCATCTTGGCGTATACAATGTATATATTTTGAGAGGGGGGTTATAGCTTTTTACGCTGTACGAATACTGGAAGCTTGACAGTGACAACCAACAGAGTAGGTAAACCTACATCTAGGAATTCGCAACACTAGTTTCTGACAGTGAATTTGAAATAAAATATTAAACAAAATACATGAGTTAGCACTGTGGGTACAAATAGTACCAGTGTTGTGCCCCCAACTCCAACTGGACAACTGGGGAAAATAATTGTACAACAATTTGTACCTAATTGTACAACAACTTGTACCTAATTGTACAACATATACACAGACATAAAAGAGAGAGCCTTCCCGTAACTTACTTCATGTACAATTTATATGTTTTTACAACTGTGAAAAGAAAGCATATGTGTTCTGTATGCACATATTCATTCTTATTTTTCGAAGTTGAATGGAAGCACGTGTTTTTACGCTCTCGTAATACTGACCTTGCCCCAGTGATTTTAAATTGCTTCCATCCGCAATTTTTTTCTGTGTTATTTCCGTATGCACGCAACATTTGCTTTCAATAGACAGAAGGAGTGTTAGTATAGCAGGCTCCGAGTTTACAATTTATTAAATTAAACAATAATTTATGTAAGAATATACTTGTACTTAACGAACACAAAATAATAAAAGCACATGTGAATGTTTGCGTGTGTTCATGTTATATGACGACTGAGTAAGAAATAATGTTGACTCCTCGAAAGATAAAGTACTCCACGTCACCAAAAAAAATATCTCCTCTTGTCGATAAGTTGTTATGTTGTAATCAAAGGGTCCTGGGTTTGATACCTACTGGATTCCGATTCTATTTTAAACTGTATGCCCAGTCCTCTGATTAATCTATTTGTACATAGAGTAAACTTAAAAAGTCGGTTAATTATTGTTGCGATTAAGGATTAAAAAAAAGGGGTAGGTGAAGTCAGATTTAAAAAGAATGCCACGTGATTATTTTGATTCAATAGCTTTGTCTAGTTTGCTGCATTTTTTGACTGCACTTATGCGTCTAGTTGGTTACACGGTGCAACCTATCTTGTTGATTTTGGGTGTCATGTAGTGTATTTGGTGTCTGCACCACGTCTTAGAGAGGTGTAATATGTGGTGTGGTGTATGACCACGTGGTGAGTGGTTAACTAATCAAATGAATGTTTAAAGCAGCAGACAGGTATTTGTTGAATCTTCTGAACTTGAACACTGCTATTTGTCTACTCGGTTGAATGTTATTTTTTTTCACCAGCCTGACACCGGGATACACCTGCACTGCAAAGAAGTGCAGCGTACTAGACGAGGATATTAAATTGCATACTGATCTATTGCATGCTAACCAAACTTCTTGGGAGGTGGGCCACGGGTCCTCCACATGTATGTATGTATGAAATGCGATTTGGGGGAGGCCAAATTTTAAATTTACAGCTTAATTAATCTGCATGCATGCTTAATGTTTGATTTTTTTGTTTCTAGTTCGACATGAGATACACACAATTTTATTTTTTGAAGTACAGTTAATATTACCTAGGTTAATCTGTGACATACAACTAGCGATCGACACGACCACCTGACACACAGACACAGAGAGAGTGAGCAAATTTAAAATGTGATCTATCGTGAATTAAACTAAGCTCCCTCACCCACCCACATATAACCTTACAGGTGACTCAAAAGCAGAAATTGGTCATAGCGTGACAGGTTGATCTATCGTGAACTAAACTAACCCCCCCCCCCACTCATACATACACACTATGTCTTACAATAAGTAAGGCTGCTATATCACATGTAAGGGCTGACGGTTGCCAACACACACAAGATCTATTGCAAATTTTATTAACCTACGACATAAGCCATAGACACACACACACCAAGCCTTCCAGATAGGCTATAAGCAACTCACCTTTTGCAATTGTATAACGGGGAAAATTAACCTACAGCTAGCAACACTGTTTGAGCTGCTTTCGACGAGTAGTGTTACCAAACTTACTTTTGCAAATAGGCTCTACAGCTAGAGGCTTGAAACATATACCCTACCAGAGTATGCCAACTTACCTTATGTAAAAATATTACCTAGTACGGGTTAAGCTGTGACATACAACTAGCGAACGACACGACCACCTGACACACAGACAGCTTACACGCAGTTTTTCCTACACACGTACTGGGTTTAAAAGGTAACTTGCAACAACCATTTCACTCACCTCCTATTATATAATAAAATTACCACAGGTTTTTGATACTTGCTGCCAGAACATGGTGGTTTTAGACTGGAAATTCAGCCCGATTATTCTATTTGTGCAAGAGAAAAATGATGATGCCTGCATTTGGAATATATAATACTTCTTACGGTATTTTGCGTGCCCCAGTAACCTTGCTTTCGATTCACGGAAGCTATGACGTGTATTTCCTGTTTCGCGAACATACGAGAATTTTTCACAATGTCGCATCAGATAATAATATATTGCAAGAGCGAGTTGGTTGTGTATATAAATCTAGTCTTGGGGAATGGACATGAATATAATGTCAAAATTATTGCATAACTTAAAAAGAATATTTATTGCACTGCGCTTTCTAGCAAAGGTAAATGTGGAATGCCCCGGCCCCTCAGAGATTCGAATACTGTTAGTTAAACAGCAAGCATTGTCATATGGACTGACGATTATTATTTTTTTAAAAAAACAGACCTCGTAGTAAGTTATAACCTGAGCTGTCTTGCAAGTCTCTCGAGTTTGATATCTGGTGAAGGAATATGATGCCACTATAAACTGTACACAAGATATACCCAGTCCCTGGCATGAGATGGACGAGAACCTATACTGTTGTACAATGGTTGTTTTTTATTAAAGCATAGCGCTTATTTACATGTCAGCGAGGGGGACCATAACGGATAATTCTTATTTCGATTTTAATATTTTTGCTAGTCACGCTATCTAGACGAACACTGGAAGATGGGCAAAAGCGAGGGAAAGAAAGAAATGTTATTTTTTGCCCCTCTGCCTGTGTGTGATATACTAGTTTTACATGCATACGGCTGTATCGTGAAGCGAGGCCGAAAATAATTTTTGAAAGCAGTCTCGAGCATCTTCGCGTTCAGCCAACAAGAGAAATAAAATATTACACATGGGTGTGGGGCGCAACAGCCACAGTACGGTAATGTGCATGGATGTTAAAACTTTTGGGTTTTTCTGAATAGACATACATATCAGTTTTGCAGTCTCCAGATGGGACCGGAGCTTATTTTTTATTTGGACAAGGGGGTTCAGATCAACTATAATTTTTGTTCACATCAAAATGAAACAAAGAATTTTACTCCACTGCTTACTTATTCAATATTTTTATTATTGTAAAGAATGGGGCGGTGTGTCTTATTGTATATAGTCTTCCAACAACCACCTCGGGGGCATAAATTTATGTTTCTGCATGCATGCAAAATGCACTTAACTTCAGTTGTGAAGTTTGTTTTGCTGTTGTGATTAAATACTAAACCAAAATCACTGATGTGATATGAACCCTCTTCACTTGTGTGTATTTGAATATGCGAACATGAGGCATTTTGAATAATCGAGGCGGACAATCACAAAAACAGCTTGCAACGGTATGGAGAGTTCAAACTTCAGACGATTTTTGTTAATCTACGAAAAGCCAAGGGGCGAACGGAGATCACTACGAAAATTGTAACGCGAGGCTATTTTGGCTAATGGCAACGATGAGGATGAATAATGGTTGTTTTTGATGAAATTGAAAAAGTGGGGGCACGTCTGCTTCGAAGTGCATTACACCAACAACTACAATTGTTCCTCTTCCCCACACGAGGTGATTAACAGAGGTGTATTTTTGCTGGTCTACGACTCTGAGGGCTCAAGTTACAATGTTTACCTATAGCTGTACATATTTAAAAATGACCTGAGCAATTAAATGTTACAATACCGATTCTGATTTTTGTCGGATGACGTAGGTTGCAATCCCACCTCTGATGGCGTATAGACTTAAATGTTTCCATAACATGAAATACTGTTAATGGAAATCTGTTGTTTCTAATGTAAAAATCATATAACAAGAAAAAGAAGAAAATAAATGTTGCGAGCAAATACGGAGCCTCAACCCAAACACATAAATAATCAGACAAGATGTCAACGGTGCGTTCATAACTAACAAGTGATTATTCAAAAATTGAAATGGTGCAGGGGGAAACAACCAACTAACTAACTAGGCTTCTTAAACCCGAGGACAGCAAATACAAGCCTATCCTGATCTGAGAAAGATTTCTATCTATTTTTTTTCCATCCCAACCGATTTTTTTAGGTCTATTCAACCCCTCATGGTACACGAGCTCCCACTGCCCTGATGGTGGAGGAAGCGAATCTATTTGGACATGAAAGAGCATTATGTGTGGGAGACTATAATTTATACATGTGGTTGCTTGGATGCTTACAGAGGATGCCATAGCTCGTGCGATTGAGGCATTTTATTAAGCACATATTTTGATGAGTGTAAAGAATTAAATAAGTCACAAGGGGCTGAGGCATGGTTCGAATTTCTCGATCTAGGTATGGATGCAGACAGACACGAAGTTTTGTGTGTGGACACAAATGATAATGGAAAAATGCCGTTCACCCCGATAGCATAGTGGTAATGTTGTTCTTGCCTCGTTTCCATCGACAACATAGTGGTTACACTGTCCAATATTAAGAAGTTCTCAAAATTATTCAATCACTCTCTCTCTTCTTCTTCTATCATCTCGGTAACCAAAAAAAGGTTTTCTCAAACGTTTAGACGGCTACGAAAACGTTGAAATGTAAAATATTGTTGCATTGTAATCAAAAAAGAATTTGTTGAATATGCCTAACCTAAAATAAAATTCAAGAATTAATAGAGTTAAACATTTGCTACTCTGAAATGGCGATGGCTATCATAACATTATTTTCAGCAGGATAATAATGACAATATTATATATATTAAGGATTAGGTCCGAGGGATTCTTATTTACTACACTTGCTTCTAACCTGTCCACACTGGAAACCGAAAACACAAGTACGAGACACTAACTTGGGAGAGGACATGCAAAAAACTCTGCGGGCTCATCTTAAAAACTTCAGTAGATGTTTGTCATGGAACTCCCTCCTTAAATTTGATTCGAAAGGCACAAATATTCCGGTTCTTGAATAAGAAGCGCGTATGCCTTCGGAAAGAGAGAAGAAGAAATAAATAAATCAACTCATGCATATTCTTCATGTACGTACGCTTGGTGACAAGAAACAGTATTTTTTTTTCTCTTCAAGAAATTGTTTTCAATTTTTTGCTAGGTGACCCTACAGGAGTGGACGAAATAGCTTATTTATTCAAACTGGAAGCTTGCTTTTTTTCAACAATGGAAAACACATTATTTCCAGTGAAATATCGACTCAACTACCTAGAATGGCTACCACGGGCTTGGTGACTGAATACTAAAAAACTATCGAGCGACTTACTTCACAGCAGTGTCACTTAGTTTCAACAAGAACAGTTCAAGGCTTCCCGGGTGTCCTGCAAGGTTCGGCATTTATTTTTTTTAATAGCAAGCAGATGAACTGGCCTTACAATATGAAGACCCCTCTCACTGTGTCGGTTGCGGTTATTTTCTGGTAATTATGTCTTGCCGAAACGTTTCAACGTTTATGCAGAAAGGTTGAAACGTATTGTCACGATTAGTCGAACATGTCGCGAAAGGCAAAATAAAAAAAATAACTCCCAAGTATGATTACAAAGCGACAACGTCATCGGCAAGACATAATTACCAGAAAATAACCGCAACCGACACAGTGAGAGGGGTCTTCATATTGTAAGGCCAGTTCATCTGCTTGCTATTAAAAAAAATAAATGCCGAACCTTGCAGGACACCCGGGAAGCCTTGAACTGTTCTTGTTGAAACTAAGTGACACTGCTGTGAAGTAAGTCGCTCGATAGTTTTTTAGTATTCAGTCACCAAGCCCGTGGTAGCCATTCTAGGTAGTTGAGTCGATATTTCACTGGAAATAATGTGTTTTCCATTGTTGAAAAAAAGCAAGCTTCCAGTTTGAATAAATAAGCTATTTCGTCCACTCCTGTAGGGTCACCTAGCAAAAAATTGAAAACAATTTCTTGAAGAGAAAAAAAAATACTGTTTCTTGTCACCAAGCGTACGTACATGAAGAATATGCATGAGTTGATTTATTTATTTCTTCTTCTCTCTTTCCGAAGGCATACGCGCTTCTTATTCAAGAACCGGAATATTTGTGCCTTTCGAATCAAATTTAAGGAGGGAGTTCCATGACAAACATCTACTGAAGTTTTTAAGATGAGCCCGCAGAGTTTTTTGCATGTCCTCTCCCAAGTTAGTGTCTCGTACTTGTGTTTTCGGTTTCCAGTGTGGACAGGTTAGAAGCAAGTGTAGTAAATAAGAATCCCTCGGACCTAATCCTTAATATATATAATATTGTCATTATTATCCTGCTGAAAATAATGTTATGATAGCCATCGCCATTTCAGAGTAGCAAATGTTTAACTCTATTAATTCTTGAATTTTATTTTAGGTTAGGCATATTCAACAAATTCTTTTTTGATTACAATGCAACAATATTTTACATTTCAACGTTTTCGTAGCCGTCTAAACGTTTGAGAAAACCTTTTTTTGGTTACCGAGATGATAGAAGAAGAAGAGAGAGAGTGATTGAATAATTTTGAGAACTTCTTAATATTGGACAGTGTAACCACTATGTTGTCGATGGAAACGAGGCAAGAACAACATTACCACTATGCTATCGGGGTGAACGGCATTTTTCCATTATCATTTGTGTCCACACACAAAACTTCGTGTCTGTCTGCATCCATACCTAGATCGAGAAATTCGAACCATGCCTCAGCCCCTTGTGACTTATTTAATTCTTTACACTCATCAAAATATGTGCTTAATAAAATGCCTCAATCGCACGAGCTATGGCATCCTCTGTAAGCATCCAAGCAACCACATGTATAAATTATAGTCTCCCACACATAATGCTCTTTCATGTCCAAATAGATTCGCTTCCTCCACCATCAGGGCAGTGGAGCTCGTGTACCATGAGGGGTTGAATAGACCTAAAAAAATCGGTTGGGATGGAAAAAAAATAGATAGAAATCTTTCTCAGATCAGGATAGGCTTGTATTTGCTGTCCTCGGGTTTAAGAAGCCTAGTTAGTTAGTTGGTTGTTTCCCCCTGCACCATTTCAATTTTTGAATAATCACTTGTTAGTTATGAACGCACCGTTGACATCTTGTCTGATTATTTATGTGTTTGGGTTGAGGCTCCGTATTTGCTCGCAACATTTATTTTCTTCTTTTTCTTGTTATATGATTTTTACATTAGAAACAACAGATTTCCATTAACAGTATTTCATGTTATGGAAACATTTAAGTCTATACGCCATCAGAGGTGGGATTGCAACCTACGTCATCCGACAAAAATCAGAATCGGTATTGTAACATTTAATTGCTCAGGTCATTTTTAAATATGTACAGCTATAGGTAAACATTGTAACTTGAGCCCTCAGAGTCGTAGACCAGCAAAAATACACCTCTGTTAATCACCTCGTGTGGGGAAGAGGAACAATTGTAGTTGTTGGTGTAATGCACTTCGAAGCAGACGTGCCCCCACTTTTTCAATTTCATCAAAAACAACCATTATTCATCCTCATCGTTGCCATTAGCCAAAATAGCCTCGCGTTACAATTTTCGTAGTGATCTCCGTTCGCCCCTTGGCTTTTCGTAGATTAACAAAAATCGTCTGAAGTTTGAACTCTCCATACCGTTGCAAGCTGTTTTTGTGATTGTCCGCCTCGATTATTCAAAATGCCTCATGTTCGCATATTCAAATACACACAAGTGAAGAGGGTTCATATCACATCAGTGATTTTGGTTTAGTATTTAATCACAACAGCAAAACAAACTTCACAACTGAAGTTAAGTGCATTTTGCATGCATGCAGAAACATAAATTTATGCCCCCGAGGTGGTTGTTGGAAGACTATATACAATAAGACACACCGCCCCATTCTTTACAATAATAAAAATATTGAATAAGTAAGCAGTGGAGTAAAATTCTTTGTTTCATTTTGATGTGAACAAAAATTATAGTTGATCTGAACCCCCTTGTCCAAATAAAAAATAAGCTCCGGTCCCATCTGGAGACTGCAAAACTGATATGTATGTCTATTCAGAAAAACCCAAAAGTTTTAACATCCATGCACATTACCGTACTGTGGCTGTTGCGCCCCACACCCATGTGTAATATTTTATTTCTCTTGTTGGCTGAACGCGAAGATGCTCGAGACTGCTTTCAAAAATTATTTTCGGCCTCGCTTCACGATACAGCCGTATGCATGTAAAACTAGTATATCACACACAGGCAGAGGGGCAAAAAATAACATTTCTTTCTTTCCCTCGCTTTTGCCCATCTTCCAGTGTTCGTCTAGATAGCGTGACTAGCAAAAATATTAAAATCGAAATAAGAATTATCCGTTATGGTCCCCCTCGCTGACATGTAAATAAGCGCTATGCTTTAATAAAAAACAACCATTGTACAACAGTATAGGTTCTCGTCCATCTCATGCCAGGGACTGGGTATATCTTGTGTACAGTTTATAGTGGCATCATATTCCTTCACCAGATATCAAACTCGAGAGACTTGCAAGACAGCTCAGGTTATAACTTACTACGAGGTCTGTTTTTTTAAAAAATAATAATCGTCAGTCCATATGACAATGCTTGCTGTTTAACTAACAGTATTCGAATCTCTGAGGGGCCGGGGCATTCCACATTTACCTTTGCTAGAAAGCGCAGTGCAATAAATATTCTTTTTAAGTTATGCAATAATTTTGACATTATATTCATGTCCATTCCCCAAGACTAGATTTATATACACAACCAACTCGCTCTTGCAATATATTATTATCTGATGCGACATTGTGAAAAATTCTCGTATGTTCGCGAAACAGGAAATACACGTCATAGCTTCCGTGAATCGAAAGCAAGGTTACTGGGGCACGCAAAATACCGTAAGAAGTATTATATATTCCAAATGCAGGCATCATCATTTTTCTCTTGCACAAATAGAATAATCGGGCTGAATTTCCAGTCTAAAACCACCATGTTCTGGCAGCAAGTATCAAAAACCTGTGGTAATTTTATTATATAATAGGAGGTGAGTGAAATGGTTGTTGCAAGTTACCTTTTAAACCCAGTACGTGTGTAGGAAAAAACTGCGTATAAGCTGTCTGTGTGTCAGGTGGTCGTGTCGTTCGCTAGTTGTATGTCACAGCTTAACCCGTACTAGGTAATATTTTTACATAAGGTAAGTTGGCATACTCTGGTAGGGTATATGTTTCAAGCCTCTAGCTGTAGAGCCTATTTGCAAAAGTAAGTTTGGTAACACTACTCGTCGAAAGCAGCTCAAACAGTGTTGCTAGCTGTAGGTTAATTTTCCCCGTTATACAATTGCAAAAGGTGAGTTGCTTATAGCCTATCTGGAAGGCTTGGTGTGTGTGTGTCTATGGCTTATGTCGTAGGTTAATAAAATTTGCAATAGATCTTGTGTGTGTTGGCAACCGTCAGCCCTTACATGTGATATAGCAGCCTTACTTATTGTAAGACATAGTGTGTATGTATGAGTGGGGGGGGGGGGTTAGTTTAGTTCACGATAGATCAACCTGTCACGCTATGACCAATTTCTGCTTTTGAGTCACCTGTAAGGTTATATGTGGGTGGGTGAGGGAGCTTAGTTTAATTCACGATAGATCACATTTTAAATTTGCTCACTCTCTCTGTGTCTGTGTGTCAGGTGGTCGTGTCGATCGCTAGTTGTATGTCACAGATTAACCTAGGTAATATTAACTGTACTTCAAAAAATAAAATTGTGTGTATCTCATGTCGAACTAGAAACAAAAAAATCAAACATTAAGCATGCATGCAGATTAATTAAGCTGTAAATTTAAAATTTGGCCTCCCCCAAATCGCATTTCATACATACATACATGTGGAGGACCCGTGGCCCACCTCCCAAGAAGTTTGGTTAGCATGCAATAGATCAGTATGCAATTTAATATCCTCGTCTAGTACGCTGCACTTCTTTGCAGTGCAGGTGTATCCCGGTGTCAGGCTGGTGAAAAAAAATAACATTCAACCGAGTAGACAAATAGCAGTGTTCAAGTTCAGAAGATTCAACAAATACCTGTCTGCTGCTTTAAACATTCATTTGATTAGTTAACCACTCACCACGTGGTCATACACCACACCACATATTACACCTCTCTAAGACGTGGTGCAGACACCAAATACACTACATGACACCCAAAATCAACAAGATAGGTTGCACCGTGTAACCAACTAGACGCATAAGTGCAGTCAAAAAATGCAGCAAACTAGACAAAGCTATTGAATCAAAATAATCACGTGGCATTCTTTTTAAATCTGACTTCACCTACCCCTTTTTTTTAATCCTTAATCGCAACAATAATTAACCGACTTTTTAAGTTTACTCTATGTACAAATAGATTAATCAGAGGACTGGGCATACAGTTTAAAATAGAATCGGAATCCAGTAGGTATCAAACCCAGGACCCTTTGATTACAACATAACAACTTATCGACAAGAGGAGATATTTTTTTGGTGACGTGGAGTACTTTATCTTTCGAGGAGTCAACATTATTTCTTACTCAGTCGTCATATAACATGAACACACGCAAACATTCACATGTGCTTTTATTATTTTGTGTTCGTTAAGTACAAGTATATTCTTACATAAATTATTGTTTAATTTAATAAATTGTAAACTCGGAGCCTGCTATACTAACACTCCTTCTGTCTATTGAAAGCAAATGTTGCGTGCATACGGAAATAACACAGAAAAAAATTGCGGATGGAAGCAATTTAAAATCACTGGGCAAGGTCAGTATTACGAGAGCGTAAAAACACGTGCTTCCATTCAACTTCGAAAAATAAGAATGAATATGTGCATACAGAACACATATGCTTTCTTTCACAGTTGTAAAAACATATAAATTGTACATGAAGTAAGTTACGGGAAGGCTCTCTCTTTTATGTCTGTGTATATGTTGTACAATTAGGTACAAGTTGTTGTACAATTAGGTACAAATTGTTGTACAATTATTTTCCCAGTTGTCCAGTTGGAGTTGGGGGCACAACACTGGTACTATTTGTACCCACAGTGCTAACTCATGTATTTTGTTTAATATTTTATTTCAAATTCACTGTCAGAAACTAGTGTTGCGAATTCCTAGATGTAGGTTTACCTACTCTGTTGGTTGTCACTGTCAAGCTTCCAGTATTCGTACAGCGTAAAAAGCTATAACCCCCCTCTCAAAATATATACATTGTATACGCCAAGATGCTCAATAGCCTAGCAACACATCATGAAAAAACATGCCAAGAGAACCCAGTTGGTTTATAAGTCAGTGCCGCCAATTCCTATTTGTAGGTTAGCTTAGCCAGTGAAAGATCATATAGTAGAATTTTTGTAGAGTGGGTTGGTAACACCGACGAGCCTCAAATAATAATTTCAAGCCTCAAATAATAATTTCGAGCCTCAAAAAAGGAACATCCAATAGAGTTGCCAGATGTAAACAGAGGGCAATAAACCCCCCCCCCTCATAAAAAACTACAGTAAAAACCCACAGTGTCGTCAACTCTGTGCCCCTCAAAATATACATCATATAAAGCTACGATGAGCCCCACATGATGATTCGAGCCTCAGTAAAAAAACCCAGTAGGTTAACAACACTGTCAAACTACGGCAGTGTTACCAGATGTAAACAAAAAGCAATAAACCCCCCCTCATAAAAGGCTACAGTAAAAACCCACAGTATCGCCAACTCTGTGCCCTCAAAATATACATCATAAAAGGCTACGACGAGCCCCACAAGCCCAAATGAAAATTCAGTACCGGGCCACTTGTACTACAACATTTTCAAAGACACTGTCGTACTTGTATGCCGGGAAAGTGAATATGTGCAACCAAACTGTGCTCTGCCCCACCGAG